>NC_052151.1:142802785-143102785 GCF_902713615.1 Scyliorhinus canicula | reverse complement strand
CCTGAGGCATCTGCACAACAGGGGTGCCCAAAATGAAAATGCTAGCACATAGCTAGGTTTGGTGGCCGGGCCTGGACTCTGAGATAGAGAGAGTAGCCCAGCAGTGCGGCATATGTCAGCAGCATCAGAAGCTTCCATCAGCCATGCCAATTGACCCATGGGAATGGCCGGGGAAACCGTGAGTGTGGCTATACACTGTCTTTGCTGGCCCCTTTCAAGGCTCAATGTTCTTACTCCTGATAGATGGCCTTATCTTACATAGAACATAGAATAGTACAGCACAGAACAGGCCCTTCGGCCCTCGATGTTGTGCCGAGCATTGTCCAAAACCAAGGTCAAGCTATCCCACTCCCCTGTGCTCCATGTGCCCATCCAATAACCGCTGGAAATTTCCTAAAGTGTCCGACTCCACTATCACAGCCTTAAGTGATTGGAAGTCCATAGGATGTCACCGACTGACTCCAGAGTGACCATTGAAAAACAGCGCTTGTTCTTCAGTACACACGTTATCCTAAAGGTGTTGGGTACCGACAACGAAACGCCTTTTACAAGTGAGGATTTCTCAGGATTCCTGAAGGCTAATAGGATGTGGCACATCCTTACAGGCCCATATCACCCGGCTCCAAACGGGCTGGCAGAAATGGCGGTACAAATGTTCAAATGAGGACTAAAAAAGCAAACTTTGGGGTCGATGGACACAAGACTTGCCAGGTTCTTGTTCTGCTACAGGACCACTCTACATGTCACGGCTGGGGTGGCGCTGGGTGAATTGCTAATGGCCCCAAGGCTTTGAACCCGTCTTCGACTAATTTTCCTTAATATAGGCGGGGAAATACGCCGCAGTCAGGAGTTTGAAGGGTATTGCCTTGTTCGGCGAAAACCGTCAAGTCTATTTGTACCAGGCGACGCAGTCTATGTTCAAAACGTTGCAGATGGTGCTCAGTGGATCTCCAGGACAATAGGACAATCGTCTGCCAGACAGGGCTGGTATCTTATCAAGTTCAGACACAATATCACGTCATGAAAAAGAACCTCGATCACATCCAGATGACCAGTTTTACTTAAAATTCCTTGGGAGAGGATAGCTAGAGCAGTACCTCAAGCGGGTCAAGATGCCAAAATGAGAGAAGTCGTAGATAGGATTCTGAAATGGAGACCTCGGCGTTGGAAGTCTCTGATGGGGAGCAAGCAGTGTAACAGCCTCAGACAGTACATCAATCGAAAGCAGTGTTCAGATACACATCACCAGATCCAGCATCATGAGTGCAGGAAGAGTCTTTGGACTTTTTGGGGGTGGGGATATTATAACCCACACGAGACCCACGGGATTGGAGCAATTAGTCTCCCCCTGAGTCTCGCCGAGTGCGAAATCCCCCGCTAAGGGGGCGGGGAGCCCGAGGATATTCACGATTAAGATCTGTATCAAGTCGGCCAGGTATGGAATCGACAGATCAGACCCAGCTGAGATCTGGGGCGCGATTCTCCCCTACCCGGCGGGGTGGGGGGCCCCGGCGGGATTGAGTAGCATGAACCACTCCGGCGTCGGGCCGCCGCAAAGGTGCGGAAGTCTCCGCACCTTTAGGGGCCAATTCCTAACATTGAGGGGCTAGGCCCGCGGCGGAGTGGTTGGCGCCCCGCCGGCTGGCGGCAATGGCCTTTGGCGCCACACCAGCCGGAGCCAAAGGGACTTCGCCGGCCGGTGGAAGTCCGCGCATGCGCCGGAGCATCAGCGGCTGCTGACGTCATCCCCGCGCATGCGCAGTGGAGGTGGTCACTTCCGCCTCCGCCATTGTGAAGACTATGGCGAAGGCGGAAGGAAAAGAGTGCCCCCACGGCACAGGCCCACCCGCCGATCGGTGGGCCCGGATTGCGGGCCAGGCCACCGTGGGGGCACCCTCTGGGGCCAGATCGCCCTGCGCGCCCCCCCCCCCCAGGACCCCGGAGCCCGCCTGCGCCGCCTGGTCCCGCTGGTAAGGTAGGTGGTTTGATCCCCGCTGACGGGACCGGCATGACAGCGGTGGGACTTCGGCCCATGCATTTTATGAAATGCATATTACCAGCCAGCATTGCTAACTGGCCGGAGAATAGTCGGGGAAGGGCCCGCCGAGAGGCGCGGCACGATTCCTGCACCCGCCGAATCTCTGGTGCCTGAGACTTCGGGACACGGCGGGGGTGGGATTTACGCCGGCCCCCTGCAATTCTCCGGCCCGGCGGGGGGTCGGAGAATCCCGCCCCGATGTATATTGTAAACATAATGCTTTGCAATGAACCAAATTTTCTTTTTACTAACTTGGTTTGGACTCATTTGTGGCCTACAAAAGTAAATTCGCTGTGTACTTCAGGGGCTGGAACTTTAATCCGGGGTCTTGAATCCAATGACTGGGTCATTTCTAGATCCTGTCAGGATGCAGTTTTTAAAAGAAAAGGCCCTAATTGGGAGGCAATTCACGCAGCCTGCAGCCTGTGAATCTAAGCTGCACTTTGGCTACCTTAGCCATATTAATGGAGATACTAAAGTTTTGGGGACGGTATCCATACCAGTATCATCCCAACAGCAGTCAACCCAGATGCTTTTAATCGTCGTGAAAGGACAAAGTCCAAGCCTCATGGGAATGGTTTGGCCAAAGAAAATCAAATTGAATTGGTGAGAAACATTCAGCATCACTGCCGTGTTTTTCCTGGAACTTCTAAGGAAACACAACAAGGTCTTCGAGACTAGGATGCATCAAAGGAGCGAAAGCAAAGATCTATGTAGAGTCTGAACCAACACCAACATTTTTTTAATGCCAGGCCAGAGCCTTATGCTCTACAGCAGAAAGTAGAGGTGAAATTGAAGTATCTGGAAGACCTGGGGGTAATTGCACCTGTACAGTTTTCAGAATGGGCAGCACCCATCATCCCAGCGTTGAAGCTGGACCATACAGTCTGAATCTGCCGTGATTAGAGGATGAGGGCGAATAAGGCAGTGAAAGTAGATAAATATCCTATTCCTAGGATGGAAGATTTATATGAATTATTTTTTTTAAATTTAGACTACCCAGTTCTTTTTTTTCAATTAATGGGCAATTTAGCATCACCAATTCACCTACCCTGCAAATCTTTTGGGTACATACACGGGGAGAATGTGCAAACTCCACACGGACAAAGACCCGAAGCTGGGATCGAATCTGGGTCCTCGGCACTGTGAGGCAGTAGTGCTAACCACTGCGCCACCTTGCCACCCTATTGAAATGCAAAGTTGGCAAGTGGTGTCAATTACGTCAAATTGGATTTAAGCCATGTGCACCAGCAGCTTGAGCTGGAAGATGAGGCTTGTTCTACTGTACGAGGTTGCCCTTTGGTATTTCATTGGTTTGCGCTACATTTCAACACACAATGGAGAGCTTATTTGCAGGGAATTCTGGAAGCTGCTGTGCACCTGGACGATGTCCTAATGAAGGGGACAACACCAGACACCAGAGGAACGCAGAGAGAATTTGGAAGAAGTCCTCAAGAGATTTATAAAAGTCAATATTTGGCTCAAGTGGGAAAAGTTTCAGACTGATGAGGTCAGGTATTTAGGTTTAAGAGTTGATGCAATGGAATTGCATCCACTTGAAGATAAGATAAGGGAGTAACTGAGCCAAGCAATACATCAGAATTGAAGTCCTTTCTGTTGATGGTCAATTATGACGGCCATTTTACACAATCTGTCTACCATTTTGGCATCACTGCAACCAAAAGCTGAAGAAGCACCAATGGTGGAAGTGGGAAGATTCACAGAGGAAATTTTACAATCAAGTCAAAAAGGCCCTGCAGTCGTCGTCCTTGCTGGTTCACTTCAACATCGTATTCACTTGCGATGCATAACCATATGGTATCTGTGTGGTACTCTCGCACAAAATAGAAGATGGTGTGGAAAGGCTTGTCACTATTGCAGCCAGAGCAATCTCAGGTGCTGAACGAAAATATTTCAGGTTGATAAAGAAAGTCTGGTGGTCATTCATGCCATAAAAAGATTTCACCAATATGTTTATGGCCACGATTTCACATTATCTTGGACTATAAACCATTACTTGGCAGTTTTGTGAAGATAAACCACCCCACCAATACCAGCGGCCTGAGTGCAAAGGTGAGCACTGCTCTTGGCTGCCCATTCATATACCTTTCAGCCTAGATGTGGAACCCAGATATCAAGTGCGGTTTTGAGCATGTTTCCACTGTGATAAACAATATCCGAGCCCCCCACTCCGCAGGAGATAGTCCAGACATGAACCAACAGAAGCCCTGTGTTGTCAGTAGTTAAAAGGATGGTTCTCACGGGCTGGCATTTCATAGAATCCCTACAGTGCAGAAGAAAGCTATTCGGCCCATCAACTCTGCACCAACCTCCAAAAGAGCACTCCATCTAGGCCCACTCCCCCACCCTATCCCTGTAACCCCAGCTAACCTTTGGACACTAAGGGACAATTTAGAATGGTCAATCAACCTACCCTGCACACCTTTGGACTGTGGGAGGAAACCAGAGCACCCGGAGGAAAACCATGCAGACAAGGTAAGAATATGTAAGCTCCTCAAAGACAGTCACCCTAAGTCAGAATCGAACCAGGTCCCTGGCGCTGTGAGCAGCAGTGCTAACCACTGTGCCCGTATCTAAGAAGTCAGAACAGATTAGGTCCTATATGCAACGTAGGGACGAAATCAATTATGAAGACAGGGTTCCCCTGTGGGGTTGCAGAATGATACTGGCACCCCCGGGTAGCAGCCTCTTCTCCAAGAATTACACGGTTATCATCCTGGTCATCCAAGATGAAGGTGCTGGCTAGGAGTTACATGTGATGACTAGGGACCGACAAGGAAATTGAAAATATGATCAGCCATTGCGAACAGTGTCAGGCTCAACACAACTTTCTGTCTGTAGCAGATTTGGACCCTTGAAAGTGCCGCGGACTCCATGGACAAAGCTCCACTTAGTCTTTGCAGGTCCCTTGTTGGGTATGATGTTTTTCATTCTCATAAATGCCCACTCAAAGTAGCTAGATGTTCAGCTTATGCATTCGACCACTGCGGACAAGCTGCGTTAGGTCGTTGTCATTCACGCCCTTTGTCTCAGACTGCCTTCACAGCTGAAGAGTTCAACTCTTCATTAAGTCCAATGTGATCCAGCAAGTAAGGGCAGCCACCTACCACCCCGCATCAAATGGACTTGTTCACAGAGCTGTCCAAACATTCATAGCGCCAATAAAAAAGCAAGCTAATCGGCAACTGCTGCTTCGTTTAGCAGACTTCTTGCCCTCGTACAATTCAACCCCACATACCACCACTGGGGTTACACTGGTTCATTTGTTAATGGGCAGATGTGTCAGGATCTGACTTGGCCTCAGTTTTCCAAATTTGTTGGGGAGTATGAGACTAAGCAGGCCTCATAGGACTGCCAGGGTGGGCACTGCCAGGCGTTCCAATTGTCCATGCCAGGGATCGAACCTGGGGATGAGGGAGGGTGGGGGGCTCGAGGACCCCCTGACAGGTAAGTTGGGGCATGGTGAAAAATTTCTGCTGCCAAAATTATGCCAAACGGTATTCTCAGAAAGCAATACCATCCAAATGGAGTATTAAAAGTGCAGTACTTTGTACTTTGTTCCTCTAGCTTCAGCTTTAGCTTGAGATGCATCAAGTGTTGTAAAGAATTGTGCACCAGCTATCTCAGATGTGTTTCCCTCATACTTTGGGATTTGGTAGTATTTTCTTTGATACTCTTGTTAAGATCTTTGGAACCATACATATAGGATATCTCCATTCATTTTCTTTGCACAAACCATGGAATTTACTCCATCGTTTCTTCTATCTTTCTGATTACTTTTAATTTTATCATTCTGTCCAGCTCTGTTTTGAGGTGATCCCGAAGTAGAGCATTTACTCTTCTTGGTGCATGTATCACAGGTTTTGCATCCTCTTTGAGTTGTATCTTGTAGGTGAATGATATTGCACCATGATCTGTGAATTTGCTGGTAATGTTCTCAAAATCCTGGGAGTGTTGGTCCAATCCTTTGTGAATGCTATATACCAACTGCACTAAACCTAATTCTTCACATGACTGATCACCTAATAATGAATCCAAGTCGGATACAACACAGAATGTGATGGAGTAAACTGTGTTCTTCACCACCAGTCAGGTCACAAGCACCAGAACATTTAAGCTTGAACCATTATAATCTCTCAGAGATATTTGGTGATTTCTTCTAATCGGTTGAATTTTTAGGTTTATTAAATCAGTCATGCTGATTAAATTGGATTTAGCACCAATCTTGGTCCCGAATCATGGAGGATTCCACCACAGAAAAATTACAGGTTTTAGCTTTTAACATTAAATCAGTGATGAAATGATCTATGGACTCTTTTGTCTTCTGTAAACGTAATGCAAACACATAGCATTCATAAATTTCACTCTTTCTGGGGTTGCAATATTCATCAAAGCTTCAAATTACTTCATTAAATGGAGGCAGCACACTGGCGCAGTGATTAGCACTGCTACCTAAGACGCTGAGGACCCGGGTTCGACCCCAGCCCCGGGTCACTGTCTGTGTGGAATTTGTACATTCTCCCCATTTTTGAGTGGATTTCACCCCCACAACCCAAAGATGTGCAGGGTAGGTGGGTTGGCCATGCTAAATTGCCCCTTAATTGGAAAGGAAAATAATTGGGTACTCTAAATTATTTTTTAAAAAATAACTTTATTAAATTTTTTACTATCTTCATCGTTTGAAAATTTAAAAGTATTAAACACAGCAATTGCTTCGGGCCCTGCCACTGTTATGAGCATTACTAATGATAAATTACGCAAATCTGGTTCATCTCCTAAATTTACTGCAGTGATCAATAGATTAAATTGTTGTTTAAACACACGCTGGTTGCTGTCCACATTACCATGAAATCTGGGACACATTTGTGGCTTCAATGACTCCATGTTGTTAATTCTTGCAGTCTGCAAAATCTTCAAATCTCTGCGGACCTCGTGGCAGGCTAATACTGTTTTCTAAGTATTTAATACCAATAACCCTGGTACCATGTAATGTTCTTATCGGAAATGATTTATTAACATTAACTGTGAGTCAAATATATACAAAACAACAGATGAATAATAATAATCTTTATTAGTGTCACAAGTAGTCTTACATTAACACTGAAATAAAGCTACTGTGAAAATCCCCTAGTCAACCCACTCCAGTGCCTGTGGGTACACTGAGGGAGAATTCAGAATGTCCATTTCACCTAACAAGCATGTTGTTCAAACTTGTGGGAGGAAAGCAGAGCACCAGGAGGAAACACACGCAGACACACAGGGAGAAAAGGCAGACGCTGCATAGTCAGTGACCTAAGCAAGGAATTGAAACCGGGTCCCTGGCACTGTGAAACAACAGTGCTAACCACTGTGCTACCGTGCCACCCATACCAATAGCATAAAGATGCACAAGCAACGTCTCTACTGGCTCCCTCGTCAGTCTGAGGTAACATGACTCTAACATTCACTTGTGGGGGGGGGGGGGGGGGTTCCTCGCGAGGCCAAAGAAGAGTCCCGTTTGATAGCAGGGTCATTCTCGGTGCAGCAGACCCGTGTAAAAACCCCACTAAACGTGCCCAAAATGGGACTCTTTTTTTCCAGTTAAATCACACCCATTGTTTCTAAAATTACTACGTGAGATGCAGGGTGGAGGGAGCTTACCATATTAGGAGAGTCTATTTTGTTTTCTTGGTTTTCATTTTACTTGCATTACTTTCAAACATGAGCTGTTTGTAATTTGGAGTACTTAGAAAATGAAATAAAAGTTCATCAAAACATTTGCTGGCATATGAAATGAAGATATTCAGAATTAATATATGAACGAATGCAGCACCCTCATTGTTTTCTGGTTGTGTGGCATCCTGATGAGCTACATTGGCTTGTAAAATACTAGGTCCCAATTCCTGCCTGTGTTCAATTTGCTTTTCGCAAGATAGGATGGAAGTAGAAGTCTGTAATTGGGTTTGTCATCTATGGACTTGAAAGGGGGAAAAATATCAGTCAGCTTATGATCCCCATCCGGCAGAATGTGCAATAACAGGTAGGAGCAAATTCACGTTCAGCTGCAATGACCTCCATAATGAAAGAGCCTGCCAATACTAACGTCCAACCACGAAGATTAGGCACTTATGGTACATACTGGAGGGCTTTTAGCCTTGTGGAACTGTGCCACAGTCTGAGCTGATTCTTCAAGGAGAGGAGAACCATAGAAAGAAAGAAGTTGCCTTCAATTTGAAACTCAGGAAGTGGATCTCCCTAATCAGGAGGGCTCCACAGCTCATAAATTGGTTCAATAAAAGCTCAACTGTCACAGGTTGTGATTGTAGCTCTTAAAAAAATTACCTCCTGAAATTGTACTTGCTTTTTGGGTGACTGGAATGCAGTGCCTCTATAAAGTCCAAGCAAGTCAGACTAACATGCAAATATGTAATTTGCGTCCTGCCTATACATTCCTGCAATATGTAATTTGTTGTTTCCATGTGGCAAAGAACTTCTCCTATACTGTCCACTCTTTAAAAGACAAACCATATAAACTGCAAACAATGAATATTTTTTTTCCCTTTCACGAAAGAAACCCAAGATGAATTACTATTGATACTTGACCTATTGTTTTCCATGATATGAAAGAGAAGAAAAATCGGCACAGCAACAATTTTATTTATTGTTTTACAAAACAGTCCAAAATCACTGGGCGTTTGGCTAAGTTAAATGAATATTACACATGAGATCGTTCCAGGAAATGAAAATGAAAACTTTTTTTTTAAGATTAATTTTATCAACAATTTACAACTGTTTACATGGTGCAGCTTTGGCACATTTTCTACATACAGTAAAGTCTTTATTATCTGGCATGCTCGGGGAATAGGTGGTGCCGGTTAATCAAAATTGCTGGTTAACGGGTGGTTATATTACTCTGGACACAAGACAAGGTGCGGTATATATTTGTTCTGGCACAATAACCAAAACTGACCCAATAATTTAATAGTTTCTATGCAAAGACCAGCTAAGAACAGCTTCTGCAGGTTTACAATCTACTGTCATTATTTTTTTGAAGAATGCATTATCAGTGCACTGAGAGCGATCAGCTTTTAAACAAAAGGGTTGTCCGAAATTTTGGTAACTAGAGAACTCCATTTGGTAGAGCGCTGGATAACCCAGTTACCATAAGTAATTTTTCCTAGGGTAGTAGGGTCATTCGAGACCTCAGGGGTGGCTGTCCCTGCCCTATTGTGAGTCACCCCAGGGCCAGGAAAAGGTTCCAATGTCAGGGTTACGAGTTATGGCCAACAGTAACCAGGACATTCCTGGTGGTGATGGTGGGTTTTGTTGGAGATGGCCAATGTGGAAGGACCTATTTCTTTCCAACGTATGTGCTGCATGTTAAGGCTTGATATGCAATATGCTGCTGCTGAAAACTTGGTCAGACTCATGTTAGAACCTACAGTTCCCCACATTAGTCTAGATGATTTACTGTTTGTTATTTTTAATGAACTGGTTGACATAATTGGCATGTGTGATTTTAACCTAGTCATTACCTCATTTAATGAGGGACCGAAAAAGCAGGATAATATGCAAAATTAATATCAGGAAATAGATATGGGCTTATGTTTAGCCTTGTGGACCTTGAGTTCAGAATTGCTGAGCTGCTATGTGCAGCAATGAAGAAGCCATTTGGCTTTTTGGCATTTGGCATAAAAATGTGTGCAAAAGCTGTTACCGACATTGCACGGAGGAGTGGGGGGGGGGGGGGGGGGGGGGGGGACACCTACCATTGGAGGCTAAAGGCTCTATCACAAACTGGTTTTACAACTTTGTAAAACCGACTTTCACACCTTCAAAATATTTTCCGCTTCTCCCATGCCGGGGACTGGAGCGAATAATCCCGGCTTCGGTTTCTACTTGTGCTGAAATGTTCTAACTTTTAATTTTCATTGGGCGGGTTCTCAATTGAGAGATCAACAAAACTGCAGTGGTATTTCCCCAGCAATCCAAAACCCTGGAGATATTCAGAAAATATTCTTTTTTGTTCACTCACAGGATGTGAGGGGAGGAGGTGGGTGTGGCACTGACAAGGCTGGCATCTATTATGCATCGGTAGTTTCCCTGATAAGGTGACCCAGGCCTTCATTTTGAATTGCTGCACTGCAACTGAGTTGCTTATGAGGCCACCTCTGAGGGCAGTTAAACGTTCAATCATGTTGGCGTGCGACAGGAGTTACTTAAGGGCCAGAGCAGGGAGACAACAGGCTTCTTTCCTAAAAGGACATTAGCAAGCCAGCTAAGTTTATGTGTCAATCAGCAACATAATGGTTACTTTAACTGATTTCCTCCTGTTTATTTCTGTAGTAGAAGGGCCTGGTACGTAAAGGGTTAATGCGGGACTGAGTACTGTACTGCCCACATATTAATGTAAGAAGACACCTGACCCAGAGCCAAGATTAGTCTGGGGAGGACACACAGTTGGGTTAAGACCTACAATAGGGTCACCTGTACCTTCTCAATTGAACATTAATTGGCAGCAAGCAGGAGCTGTCAGATATGTCTCAGCAAATTTGAATCAGCTCAGAATATTTGGAGATGCCTTAAAGTGAACTTGATATGCCCTGATGTCGTCCAGAGCAGGTGAGGACTGCAGATTATCATATTAGTGAACCAATATGATGGTACCAGATTAGACCCCAATTTATATCAGGAAACCAGACGAAATCCCAACAAGTTTTCAATTTGAAATAGTGGGGAAAGGGTACTTCGCTCCAGGAGTGATTACAAAGAACAAAGAAAATTACAGCACAGGAACAGGCCCTTCGGCCCTCCCAGCCTGCGCCGATCCAGATCCTTTATCTAAACCTGTCTCCTATTTTCCAAGGTCTACTTCCCTCTGATCCCGCCCGTTCATATACCTGTCTAGATGCTTCTTAAATGATGCTATCGTGCCCACCTCTACGACCTCCGCTGGTAAAGCGTTCCAGGCACCCACCACCCTCTGCGTAAAAAACTTTCCACGCACATCTCCCTTAAACTTTCCCCCTCTCACCTTGAAATCGTGACCCCTTGTAACTGACACCCCCAGTCTTGGGAAAAGCTTGTTGCTATCCACCCTGTCCATACCTCTCATAATTTTGTAGACCTCAATCAGGTTCCCCCTCAACCTCCGTCTTTCCAACGAAAACAATCCTAATGTACTCAACCTTTCTTCATAGCTAGCACCCTCCATACCAGGCAACATCCTGGTGAACCTCCTCTGCACCCTCTCCAAGGCATCCACATCCTTCTGACAATGTGGCGACCAGAACTGCATGCAGTATTCCAAATGTGGCCGAACCACAGTCCTATACAACTGTAACATGACCTGTCAACTCTTGTACTCAATACCCCGTCCGATGAAGGCAAGCATGCTGTATGCCTTCTTGACCACTCTATCAACCTGCGTTGCCACCTTCAGGGTACAATGGACCTGAACGCCGAGATCTCTCTGCACATCAATTTTCCCCAGGACCCTTCCATTGACCATATAGTCTGCTCTTGAATTTAATCTTCCAAAATGCATCACCTCGCATTTGCCTGGATTGAACTCCATCTGCCATTTCTCTGCCCAACTCTCCAATCTATCTATATTTTGTTGTTACACTGACAAATAGGGGTCTCTAATATTAAAACAAACTTTATTATTAACACACTATTAAACACATTAGCATCACAGACAATAAAAAACATGTCTATATTCATCCTACCAGATTTTACAACATTGGTTTCATATTCATTTACTTTTAACTCCAGATTTTTATAGAATTCAAATTCCTCCATCCGTAGTGTGATTTGAACCCAGGTACCCAGAACATAACCCCCTCCTCCTCCGTCTCTGGATTACTAGTCCAATGACAATACTACTACGTCACCACCTCGCTCAGTGAAAAGTTTTGAATTATTGAACCTTTCCTCATTCTAACAACATAATCTTTTTTTAAATGAATTTAGAGTACCCAATTATTATTTTTTCCCAATTAAGGGGCAATTTAGCATGGTCAATCCACCTAACCTGCACATCTTTGAGTTGTGGGGGCGAAACCCACGCAGACACGGGGACTAACAACATAATCTTGCATTTATTGAGACACTTTTGAGTCACTGCAGTCAGCAATTTATAATTGTTTTAATTGCAGAATCAATTTGAATATCCGGCAGAGGCACATGTCTTAATGCAGTTTATAAATGCTTTCAGTGCATTTCAAGATTTATTTTAAGCAGTAGATAACTGAATCTAGCTTCTATTAAAAAAACATATCTTATCTACATAGTAATGATATTCCAATTAATTTTCACATACCTTTCAGTAAATTTGAACCAGCGCAGAATATTTAGAGATGCTGTAAAGTGACTTTGAGATGTACCAGTGTAGCAGTTTGCTGTGTGACAGTCCTGTACCTAACAAGAGGCAGCTGCCTAAATCACAGATACACATAAATATATATGTCATATGTATCTCCTGTAACTCTAGGAGTTGAGTACCTAGTTGTACAGTGTTGCACTCGTTTGAAATGCAGACAGTGTAGATCCGCCAATGGCTCAGCAGGTTTTTCCAGTCAGTAACCCCGCTGCACAGACCAGTTATACTCAGAGATCTGATCCCCAGTCTCCCCTGGGAAGCTAATCTCAGCTGTGATATTAGTGGTAGAAGTGTTACAAATAGCCTTGGTGCATCTGGGAATAATTTTTGGCTCTGGCCAGTGATGTAAGATGAGCAAAAACATGAAATGATAGTGCAAAAATAGGTCATTCAGCTCATTGTGCTTACCCTTTGAAAGACCTATCCAGTTGGTCCCACTCCTCATAGCTCTAAAAGTGTTGCCTTTTAAAGTTTATAGTATATCCAATTCTCGTTCCAAGTTGCTATGGAACCAGCTTCCCTTTCAGATAATGCATTCCCGATCATAACAACTCACTGTGCAAATAGATTCTCCTCATCTCTTTTTTTCTGCCAATTTTTGGATCAACTGCCGCACTTTCTACATCTCTGTTGGTTTTCATGAAACAACGCCATCGACGTGGCTGTTGCTGGCTTAATGTTGTTGCTCATTCTGGGTGAGTGTGCTTTACACTCAATTGGCTCTGTTTTATTCCTTAGCTCTAGAGTCGCCAGGTATCTTTATGATACCGCCATGAGGTTCAAGTTCAAGTTCAGATCAATGACTCAATACACCAGTTAGTAAGTTCAAAACAACACGTTTATTATTACACAGTTATTTACTATTCATGCATATAATACTAAGACTAAACTATTCCTACCACTACTAGGCCAATACTTATCTGGAATAAGGGAACTGCCGGATCAGGGAACAATGGCCTCTGGCTCTGCCCTGGATCCGCAGGCTTCTAGTTGGTGTGGACTAAAGGGGTCAGGAGTGTCTATTCTCGTAGCGGGCATTGTATGACACTTACTTGTCGGTGTAGCAATTGGCCAGGCCTCTCCTTCTCACGTTCAAGTTCTTAGAGAGCTGCTGCAAAGGTGTTCTGCTAGGAGGGCCGGCTAAGAGATCGAATTCGTCTTGGGACCTTACTTTTAGAGGTCCTAGGGGCTTCGCGCCCTTTTGGGTGGACCCCTAACTCACTGGCAATCGATTGGGTCGCATCCCAATCGATTGATACGAATCCCCCAATACTGAGGCTGTCCCTCGATCGCGGGGCGGTTCTTTCTAACTTGTTTGTGTCCTTTTGTTTCAGACTCCATTGGCGCCGGGAAATCTGACCTGCCATAGAGTGTTTCTATTGCAGCTAATTGTTGTGTTCATTGTGCCCGGGAATCACCGGGAATCGCTCAATTAGTATGCAAACTTGCTAGTTTATATGCTGTCTGGTTTCTTCACAGACAGAATACAAAGAGAGGTCCTGCAACCTGCTTGCCTTTCTGATATTGTCCAATTTTCCCTGCATGCATTTCAATTCTCCATTTTATGTCGGGAAGTGGCCAGCTTCGGTGGCTGCAATGTGTTAGGAATGAGAAAAATCTGCCAGGGTTTCTTCTGCTGATTACCATCCAACAAGCCATCATAGAAGTGCATAGAAAACAGGTAAGAATTGAATTTAGCATGGCATATCATCATCCTGGCTATCAAACAGCCTGTGAAAGTTCAAATATGAGCTTGTCAAGACTCGCTCCTAAGAATCAGTTGGTCTACCAATTTATTTCCCAAGGAAATCTGATAGTTCTAACATTAATTCGTTGATGATTAATTTCATGGTCATAATTTCAGATAACCTCAAGTCTCTTTTAAAAAAGTCTTCAGTGTACAATAATGAGTCACACATAATCCAATTGGGAAAAAGAATGGTGCTAAAATCAGTTTGCAGTTCATGGCATTCTCCCTATGGGCTTCGCTTAAGGAACAGATGTTGGGTTTAAACCTTTACTAACAGCACTTCAGGCTATTCCTCTGCAGTGTTCTCAACTGCAACCAGGTTCAGTCTCTGCAAATAGATAGGTCAAAACTTAGAATTAACAAGTCAGTGGAGCAGTTCCATCCCGTACCATCCTGTATCAGAGTTCTGAATGATTTTGTGATAAGGTTGATGAACTATATGCTGATCAGACCTCTGAGCCAATTCACAAGATCTGTCTCAGTTTAATTTGTCATTTCATATAAAATTTATAGTTTAAATTGATCACCATTTTCCTGTTAACTCATGTTTAAGTTACGTTAATTCTGCGTTGTAGAGTATAGGTGGTTATTTAAAATATTATTTAGTATTTGCTTTGTTTGACTCTCAGGCAGTAAAACATCTTTTGCATCAAACTTTGGAATCCTGTGGCTTCATCCCTGCCAAAAAATAAATGAGATTTCAGATATTGGGCTGAATTTTCTCATTTTTTTGATGAAGTGAGAAAGCACGGTGTTGCCCATCAGCTCCACCGGCGGCTTTTTCCGTCATGTCTTTTGACATTTAGCAAAAAAAAATCAATAAGGTGGATCTCATGATATCACGCTGGTGGGGTGGGTTCAGAATGAGCTTGTCCTGCCAGCAACCTCAACACTTAACAGCCCTTGAGATAATAATATAATGGGGGAATAATAATAATAATCTTTACTATTGTCACAAGTAAGCTAATTGCAATGAAGTTACTGTGAAAATCCCCTAGTTGCCACATTCCGGTACCTGTTCAGGTACACAGAGGGAGAATTCAGAATGTCCAATTCACCTAACAAGCACGTCTTTCGGGATTTGTGGGAGGAAACCGGAGCACCCAGAGGAAACCCACGCAGATACTGGGAGAACATGCAGACTGCACATACAGTGACCCAAGTCGGGAATTAAACCTTGGACCCTGGCGCTGTAAAGCAACAGTGCTATCCACACGCCCGCCACGGAATTTCCCCCCTCCCCCAACAACAGTTTTCTCCCCTACATGGAATCCCCACCATCACAGAACAATCCCAAAGACAAGGACCTCCCTCCCCCCATCAGGAGCACGGAGCCCCTGGTACTTCCCACACAGATCCCCTATTGTACTGCCCTGGCACTGTTCCCTGGCACTGCCAGGAGGGAGGACTGCGCAGGTAGTTCCCGCAAAGTGGCAGAAGGCAGTGCCAGAGTGCCAGGGACAGTGCCAGCCTTGAACATCAATCCAGGGGTTTTCAGGCACTTCTACAGCCCTGCCATGGCCATCACAACTGGCTTTCATTTTCAAAAATGAGTCGTGAGACACGCCAGTGTGACGTCAAGCCCTGGGAGAGAGGCCCATTCCATGGGGCCAGACACTACGGCAAAAGCTGTTCAATTATATTTAAGTGCATGTGCATGTATGGAAATCAGGTTCGCATCATTTCTGGGTGTGAATCTGATCACGTCACCGGGAGGGAACGTGGAAGATCTTAAACCGCGATCTCACCGGCACAAATCCCTTTATGGCGGTCTTGCAAGATTTCGTGGCCATAACAAGGTTTTCACCTGCAGATATCAGACTTGAAAATTTAGTCAAATTGTGTCGAATTCTGCTCATGGCGGGCAATTATTCAAAGGAATAATTTCTATTAATTTATTTTTAAAGATTTTTTTGGATCTGGGTGCACAGAACAAAAGAACAAAGAACAATACAGCACAGGAACAGGCCCTTTGGCCCTCCAAGTCTGTACGGGTCATGAAACCAACCTTGGCCAAAACCCTCAGCAATTCCTTGTGCCGTATTAAGAACAAAGAACAATACATTTGCCATTGGCAAAATGCTTTAGTACTTTTTGCTGAGGGCTAGAGAGCCTAAAATGTTGCAATATAACTGGGGCAAAGTCTCAGTGAACCAAATTCCGCCTTTTAGCCAGATTACCCCAGCCCTTGGCCTGTGGCCACCTACACTTCACTTCAAGGGGTTCATCCTTCACCCACTCTCCCAGAATGGATATCGCAAAGTTCGAAGGCCTACCTACTGAAGTGGGTACGTGAGTCGGAAAATTTTCCAATTTGAGCTATCCACCTTGGTAGTAAAAATCCAGATTATTTTAAAACTAGCTCAGGTTTTACATCTGATCATCAGAAGTCAGAAATGGCAGATGTCTTAAATCAACCAGTTGGTATTAACTGTGAGATATGATTGCATTTCTGTAATATATTGAAACTGCACTAAGAGACATGCATCCTCACCCAATTCACTATAATTAATGAATTCTAGGGACTAAAGACACAGATTATACTATCACCAAAACCTTCTCCCAAAGAAATCATTCTAAATTTAATGTGATGCCAATGATTTATTATTTTAGTCAGAATTTTATTCTCTTCCCCCATTATTTATTTATTTTTCAAAATTAATTTACAGGATGTTAGGTATCGCTGGTTAGGCCAGCATTTATTGCCCGTCCCTCGTTGCCCTTCAGAAGACGGTGGTGAGTTGCCTTCTTGAACTGCTGCAGTCCCTGATGTGGAGGTACACCCACTGTGCTGTTAGGGGGGGAGTTCCAGGATGTTGGCCCAGCGACAGCGAAGGAACGACGATATATTTCTAAGTCAGGGTGGTGAGTGACTTGGAGGAGATCCTCCAGGTGGTGGGGTTCTCGGGTATCATTTTATTTTTTTCATTATAAGAACGGACAGTATATAAGTTGTTGAGTTTCCTGATGGAAATGGAAATTGGCAGCAACCTGCCTCAATTAGGATTAGCTGTTCTTTTCTTCTTAATATATTAAGTAAGTAAGTAATCCGCCGCAGTCCCAGGTTCGATCCCAACTCTGGGTCACTGTCCGTGTGGAGTTTGCACATTCTCCCCGTGTCTGCGTGGGTTTCGCCCCCACAACCCAAAGATGTGCAGGGTAAGTGGGTTGGCCATGCTAAATTGCCCCTTAATTGGAAAAAAAATTAATTGGATACACTAAATTTATTTTAAAAAAGTAAGTAAGTAATCTTTGTTGTCACGAGTAGGTTTACATTAACACTGCAATGACGTTACTGTGAAAAGCCCCTAGTCGCCACATTACAGCGCCTGTTCGGGTACATAGAGGAAGAATTCAGAATTCTCAGCTGGTTGGGGAATTGAATCCATGCTGCCTTGTTCTGCATCACAAACCAGCTGTCTAGCCCACTGAGCTATTAGTTTCATTAAGCTGTGAATGTCTTTTTAAAAAATAGAGTATCCAATCCCTTTTTTTCCTATTAAGGAGCAATTGAAGTGCTTTGAGAGGTAGGTCATGAAGTGCATGACAGTCATACTCCCAGAATGCCTTGATCCACTGCAATTCGCATACTGGTGCAACCGGTCCACAGCAGATGCCATCTCCTTGGCCTTACACTCATCCCTAGAGCATCTCGACAACAATGAAAATGAAAATCGCTTATTGTCACGAGTAGGCTTCAATGAAGTTACTGTGAAAAGCCCCTAGTCGCCCCATTCCGGCGCCTGTCCGGGGAGGCTGGTACGGGAATCGAACCGTGCTGCTGGCCTGCTTGGTCTGCTTTAAAAGCCAGCGATTTAGCCGAGTGAGCTAAACCAGCCCCTAGGCTGGTTTAAGGACTCATACATCAGATTCCTATTTATTGACTGCAGCTCCGCCTTCAACACCATAATCCCAGCCAAGCTCATATCAAACTCAAAAACAGCATCTTGCCCGCTGTTACCAGACTCCTAAATGACCCTCTTATGGACTGATCTGATTAACACTACACCCCTGTGTGCTTCACCCGATGCCGGTGTTATGTACTTACATTGTGTACCTTGTGTTGCCCTATTACGTATTTTCTTTTCATGTACTTAATGATCTGTTGAGCTGCTCGCAGAAAAATTCTTTTCACTGTACCTCGGTACATTGACAATAAACAAAATCCAAAATCCAAATTTAGTGTGGCCAATTCACCTACCGTGCACCTTCTTGGGTTGTGAGGGTGAGGCCCACACAGACACATGGAGAATGTGCAAACCCCATACAAAATTGTGAATGCCAAGGGTAATTTTCCCCACAATGGTCCACCAGTTCTAGTGAGCATACTATAACTGCAACAACCATTGCTTATTTTGGGCTGGTGTTCTCCACTGTGATCCTGTTCACAATTAAATGAAATTGTGGTAAAGAACGAGGGATGTGACTTACCACTGCCTCACTGCCCAAAAAGCATCGCAGTTTCCACTGCAGGATTGCTGCCTTTCCTTCCCTGCCCACTGTGCACGAAATCGGACCACCTTTGTTACTAACATGTTCGCAGGTGATCATGGAGAGATGGATGGTAGGATTGGGAAGTGGAAGTAATCTCACTCCTGTCCAGCCCTTATCTGTCGAAGGCCCTGAACTTGGCCAAGGCTTTCAGGGATATAGCTGGCCTGATCTCGCTTAAATCCCTTCAATGTCTCTTGCCATCTCATTGCCGCTGTAGTGGCATTCCCAGGATTCCATGATACGTACTGGTGGGTTCTCTTCAGGTGGTGTAATCCAGAATATTGTACATCTTTGATGAGAACCTACCCAAAGAAATAGGTCGATGTCAGTGTGTTTCCTGTCCTTAATCTTCAGTGAAGTGAATTCATGTCAGAAACTTTTGTTTAGTGCATGCGCAGAACACACCAAAAGATGTGTGTTGCTACAAACTCAAATACCAATGCAAATTGGAAGGGATAAATATTTCCTGCATGTTAATAACACAGTAACATAGTGGGGAGGTTACTTTTGATCATTACTTCTATTAGTAGCATATGCATATTACAAAAGTCTGAGAACACGCTCTAACAGATAAAAAAAACAGCTTCTGGATGACCTGTTATGTTCCTTGCCTTTTCCCCCAAGATAGCCAGATATGAGGGCGGGATTCTCTCAGCCCGGGGCCAGGCCGAAGAATCCCCGCGACCGGTGCAAATCGCGCCACGCCGCCGGCACACGATTCTCCGCAAAGCGGAGAATCAACACCATTGGCGCCGGCGTGGTTGGCGGGATGGGCCGAGCGGCCCTCGTAAAAACGGCGAGTCCCGCCGGCGCCGTCCACACCTGCTCTCAGCCGGCGGGAACTCGGCATGGAAGGGTGCCGGGGGGGAGGGGGGTCCAACCCCGGGGGGGACCCTCCGATGTGTCCTGGGTCACGATCGGGGCCCAAGATCGGCGGGCCGGCCTCTCTGGCTGAGGGCCTCCTTTCTTCTGCGCCAGCCCCTGTAGTCCTGCGCCGTGCTGCATCGGGCTGGCGCGTTGAAGGAAGCCACTGCGCGGTTCCATTGCGCATGCACAGATCCCGCAGCGCCCAGTTCGCGTCGGAATCAGCAGCTGGAACGGCGTGAACTGCTCCAGTGCCGTGCTGGCCCTCTGTAGGGGATTGAATTGCTGAACCTGAGGCCATGTTGACACCGTCGAGAAATGCAACGGCATTTCCGACGGCGTCAACACTTAGCCTCAGGATATCAGAAGCCCGCCTGTAGTGTTGACAAAGAGTATAAAAGAAGTTTGAATCAAAACAAATTTATTTTACACTACTAAACTTGATTAGGCTCGCACACTTTACTGAGTAACTGATACTAAACTAATAATACTGAATCTGTAGTATAGTAATCAATATTCTATCTATCTATAACACTACACTATGACATGACCTCGTGCTAAATCTCTACAATGAATTCTCACTCTACTCTCATCAGCTTCTCATCACGTTCTCCCAGAATTCCTAGACATGCCACCTTATTTACAATAACTTAGTAACGCCATCTAGTGCTTGATTTATACATAGTTTCTGATGTTAACCCTTTACCACACTTGCAATATACATATCATTACATGACCCTCTTATGGACTGAACTGATCTCTCCACGCATCTTCTCTACTGAGTAGTACTACACTCCGTATGCTTCACCCGATGTCTATGTATTTACATTGTGTATCTATTGTATGTTCTTTGTTTTTTCATGTATGGAATGATCTGTCTGGACAGTATGCACTGTACCTCCAAATCCAAATATTACCTTGCCAGATTTTGAAAGAAGCAGCGAATCAAGAAATCTTTCATTTTACATTGTTACTATATACACATAGCGACCAGAGGAAATCTTGGCCAAGGACCATAGCATTATTTGAGAAAAACGTCAAATAACAAGATTTTGTTGGTGCAAGTGTTTTTTTCAGAACTCCCTCATTCCCCTCCCGCATATCTGAATACCTGAATATCTGAATACAGTGCATTGCACAATTCAAAGCTGGTTTTTACAAAAAATATCATTAAAATTGCACATTGCCTTTTTAAAGTGCATGTGAACCAATTGTGGAATTATTTTACTGTACAATTGAGGGTATAAACGTGCAAAGTTCATTTCAAACTCTGGCAGGTGTTGCTTTCACTTTGCCCCGATATTCAGGTTTTGCAAAGTGACTATATACATAATTATATACCACAGGGCATAACAAGAGAGCCTACTCTACCCATCATGCCAGATTGTATAACAGAAGAGGGAATTTACAGGGTGTATGTGAAGTATAGCTCCGGTGATTATGGACAAAGGGAGTCTTTTACAAGGTTTGTGGAAATGAGGACTTGCAACCACTGACAGATCTGATTGAAATAAAAGAGCTGGTCCTGTGGGGGTCCTATGTCGCCCAGGTTCAATGAAACCATCAATTGTTTGACTGGTCCTGATTATCCTACAGGTAAGATGAGATCAATAAATTGCTATGATCGTTTGAAGGTAAAAAATATTCTAACTGCGGGCTCAGGTGACAGCACACATTATCTGCATTCCTCTGTGCTCTGACTCAGATGATGCTCTAGTTGTGGCTATGGCTATTGCACAGCCTGTGCTGCCAAAGTATGAACTCATTCATCCCTCAGAGCGAGGGATTGCAAGAGAATTCTTCTGCAAAAGTTGCAGAAGATCAACTGGGTGTAGTGACTTAGAACGCTGACCTTTCACCCCGGGAAGCTACAGTTGCTTCACAGCTATTTAACCTTTTAATTTTGCTGCTGGGGGGGAAGATTAGAATTTTGAATGGAAGTGCTTGCCACTTGGGGAAAGAAAAATCCAGTACTATCCAGCATGGAGGAAGTTGCACTATGCAGCCACTCACTTAATTTAGAGGTAACAGCTGTGTTTCTCAACTATTCAGATCAGGGAAGTCCCAGTTAGACTGTCTCAGTTCAGGCAGCTGTTGGGGTACCATAAATAGCTTCACTGCCCCTGGATTAGGGATGGGATAATTGGCTCGGGGTTCTATTCCTCACTGTTGTACAAAACGCACGACTGGGGCTGGCCAACAGCAAGGGCAGAATCCGTTGTAGATAGCCTAGATGGAATAGGATGGGAAAAGGCTTGTGTGGAGCACCAGCACAGACCCAACTGGGCTGTAAATTGTGTGCAATTCTCAAGCCAGCTGTGATGCTCCACACAGCTGTAGAGCCTGACAACATTCATTGTCACGTCCGAATAATAGCAGCTTAGATGAAATTGAAGTGCTTGACTGCTGCCTACTTAAACTGTACCTTGCGTTGGGGAGCCCTCACCTTCAGGAAAAGGTGGTCTGGCAGAAATCGGAGACAAATAGTGCAAACAAATTATGCCTCCATTCCAGTTTACATGGTTATTTGAGATCTCATATATTTGATTTATTCCTTCTTGGGATATGGACATCACTGGTAAGGCTAGCATTTATTTCCTGTATCGAGTTCCTCCACAGAAGGTACAGACAAGCCAACTTCTTGAATCATGTGATGACAATACTCCCACCATGCTGTCAGGTAGAGAGTTCCAGGATATTCAACCAGTAATGATAAAGGAATGGCATTAGTCTAGAAGTCAGGAAGGCGTATACCTTGGAGGGGTGGTTTGGGGTGATGATGGTCCCATGCTCCTGCTGCCCTTGACTTTCAAGATGGTGCAGATTTCTGGTTTGGGAGGTGTTGTCTGAGAGATTTCATGATGGATGTGGATTTTCAAAGAACAAAGAGAACAAAGAACAATACAGCACAGGAACAGGGCCTTCGCCCCTCCAAGCCTGTACCGGTCATGATACCACCATTGGCCAAAACTCTCAGCACTTCCCTGTACCATATCACTCTATACCCATCCTATCCATGTATTTGTCGAGATGCCTTTTGAATGCCGTTAATGTATCTGCTTCCATAACCTCCCCTGGCAATATGTTCCAGTCACTCACCCTAACAAAACCCTAACCACCCTCTGTGTAAAAAGCCTGCCTCACACGTCTCCTCTAAACGTTTCCCCACCGACCATAAACCTATACCCCCTGGTGATTGACCCTGCACCCTGGGAAAGAGTGCCTGCCCATCCACTCAATCCATGCCCCTCATAATCTTGTAGACCTCTATCAGGTCACCCCTCAACCTCTATCATTCTAATGAAAACAGTTAAGCCTATTCAGCCTCTCCACAGAGCCAACACCTTCCAGAACAGGCAACATCCTGGTAAGCCTCCTCTGCACCCTCTCCAAAGCCTCCACATCCTTCTGGCAGTGTGGCGACCAGAATTGTGTGCAATATTCCAAGTGCGGCCATCCCAAGTTCTATACAACTGTAGCATGACTTGCCAGTTTTTATACTTGATGCCTCGTCCAATGAAGGCCAGCATTCCGTATGCTTTCTTGACTACCTTGTCCACTTGTGTTTTCCTCCTCCTGTTAGTTGTTTAATTGTCCACCTTCACTGACATCTGAATGAAGAAAGACTGCAGAGCTTGTCCTGATCCATTGGTTAGGGGAATCACTAAACTCTATTTACAGCACATTTGATCTTCTGTTTAACATGCACCGCTTAGCATCCTGAGCTCTAGCAGCAGGTTGGCACCCATTGAGATATATCTGCTGCAGCTGCTGGCATGCTCTCCTACGCTCATCCACGGATGGTTCAATTTTATGAGAACACAGTGGAGTTGATTATGCCTGATGAACTCAAATCCAGTCTTCTATCATTGGGTAGGAGATCAAAAGGAACAAATCAGTCATTGGAAATAGCAGAAGCAGCAGATGCACTTCTTCTGTTAGGCTTTAGATGTGAGGGAAGGTAACCAAAAAAAAAGCTCTGTCCGTTGGATTGCTAAACTAATAAGTTTTTTATTTTTTATTTTTCAGTAGTTGGGAAGTTAGTTCAGTGGGAATGGAGGCTAGGGCAGTTGAATGTTCCTCCTGCAGAATGTGGGAGGAAAGGGTCACCTCTCGTGTCCCTTCTGACTACATCTGCGGGAAGTGCACCCAACTCCAGCTCCTCGAGAGCCGCATTAGGGACCTAGAGCTGGAGCTGGATGAACTTCGGATCATTCGGGAGGCGGAGGAGGTTATTGAGAGGAGTTATAGGGAGGTAGTCACACCTCAGGTAAAAGAAGAAAGTAGATGGGTTACCGTCAGGGGAGGCAGAGGGAACCGGCAGGCAGTGCAGGGATCCCCTGTGGTCGTTCCCCTCTATAACAAGTATACCGTTTTGGATACTGTTGAGGGGGACGACTTACCAGGGGTAAGCAATAGGGCGCAGGTCTCTGGCACAGAGTCTGTCCCTGTTGCTCAGAAGGGAAGGGAGAAGAGGAACAGAGCACTTGTCATTGGGGACTCCATAGTTAGAGGAACAGACAGGAGGTTCTGTGGGAACGAAAGAGACTCACGGTTGGTGTGTTGCCTCCCAGGTGCCAGGGTTCGTGATGTCTCTGATCGTGTTTTTGGGATCCTTAAGGGGGAGGGGGAGCAGCCCCAAGTCGTGGTCCACATAGGTACCAACGACATAGGTAGGAAGAGAGATGGGGATTTGAGACAGAAATTCAGGGAGCTAGGGTGGAAGCTGAGAGCTAGAACAAACAGAGTTGTTATCTCTGGGTTGTTACCCGTGCCACGTGCTAGCGAAGTAAGAAATAAGGAGAGAGAGGAGTTGAACACGTGGCTACAGGGATGGTGCAGGAGGGAGGGTTTTGGTTTCCTGGATAATTGGGGCTCATTCTGGGGTAGGTGGGACCTCTACAAACAGGATGGTCTTCACCTGAACCAGAGGGGTACCAATATCCTGGGAGGGAGATTTGCTAGTGCTCTTCGGGGGGGTTTAAACTAATTCAGCAGGGGGATGGGAACCTAAATTGTAGTCCCAGTGTACAGGATGTTGAGAGTAGTGAGGTCAGGGATAGGGTTAAAAGTTCGAAAGAGGGCACCGGCAAGCAGGACGCTGGTTTGAAGTGTGTCTACTTCAACGCCAGGAGCATCCGGAATAAGGTGGGTGAGCTTGCAGCATGGGTTGGTACCTGGGATCTCGATGTTGTGGCGATTTCGGAGACATGGGTAGAGCAGGGACAGGAATGGTTGTTGCAGGTTCCAGGATTTAGATGTTTCTGTAAGAACAGAGAAGATGGTAAAAGAGGGGGGGGTGTGGCATTGTTAATCAAGGAAAGTATTACGGCGGTAGAAAGGACGCTTGAGGACTCGTCTACTGAGGCAGTATGGGCCGAGGTTAGGAACAGTAGAGGAGAGGTCACCCTGTTGGGAGTTGTCTATAGACCTCCGAATAGTCCCAGAGATGTAGAGGAAAGGATTGCAAAGATGATTCTTGACAGGAGCGAGAGTAACAGGGTAGTTGTTATGGGGGACTTTAACTTTCCAAATATTGACTGGAAATACTATAGTTCGAGTACTATAGATGGGTCAGTTTTTGTGCAGTGTGTGCAGGAGGGTTTTCTGACACAGTATGTAGACAGGCCAACAAGGGGCGAGGCCACATTGGATTTGGTACTGGGTAATGAACCCGGCCAGGTGTTAGATTTAGATGTAGGTGAGCACTTTGGTGATAGTGATCACAACTCGGTTATGTTTACTTTAGCAATGGGCAGGGATAGGTATATACCGCAAGGCAAGAATTATATCTGGGGGAAAGGCAATTATGATGCTATTCGGCAAGATTTAGGAGGTATAGGATGGGGAAGGAAACTGCAGGGGATGGGTACAATCGAAATGTGGAGCTTTTTCAAGGAACAGCTACTGCGTGTCCTTGATAAGTATGTACCAGTCAGGCAGGGTGGAAGTTGTCGATCAAGGGAGCCGTGGTTTACTAAGGAAGTTGAAGCACTTGTCAAGAGGAAGAAGAAGGCTTATGTTAGGATGAGACATGAAGGCTCAGTTAGGGCACTTGAGAGTTACAAGTTAGCCAGGAAGGACCTAAAGGGAGAGTTAAGAAGAGCGAGGAGAGGACACGAAAAGTCGTTGGCGGATAGGATCAAGGAAAACCCTAAGGCTTTCTATAGGTATATCAGGAACAAAAGAATGACTAGAGTAAGATTAGGGCCAATCAAGGATAGTAGTGGAAAGTTGTGTGTGGAATCAGAGGAGATAGGGGAAGCATTAAATGGATATTTTTCGTCAGTGTTTACACTGGAGAAAGACAATGTTGTCGAGGAGAACACTCAGGTTCAGTCGACCAGGCTAGATGGAATTGAGGTTCAAAAGGAGGAGGTGTTAGCAATTTTAGAAAATGTCAAAATAGATAAGTCCCCTGGGCCAGATGGGATTTATCCTAGGATTCTCTGGGAAGCCAGGGAGGAGATTGCTGAGCCTTTGTCCTTGATCTTTATGTCGTCTTTGTCGACAGGAATAGTGCCGGAAGACTGGAGGATAGCAAATGTTGTCCCCTTGTTCAAGAAGGGGAGTAGAGACAACCCTGGTAATTATAGACCTGTGAGCCTTACTTCGGTTGTGGGTAAAATGTTGGAAAAGCTTATAAGAGATAGGGTTTATAATCATCTTGAAAAGAACAAGTTGATTAGCGATACTCAACACGGTTTTGTGAAGGGTAGGTCATGTCTCACAAACCTTATTGAGTTTTTTGAGAAGGTGACCAAACAGGTGGATCAGGGTAAAGCTGTTGATGTGGTGTATATGGATTTCAGTAAGGCGTTTGATAAGGTTCCCCACGGTAGGCTATTGCAGAAAATAAGGAAGTATGGAATTGAAGGTGATTTAGCGGTTTGGATCAGTAATTGGCTAGCTGAAAGAAGACAGAGGGTGGTGGTTGATGGCAAATGTTCATCCTGGAGTTCAGTTACTAGTGGTGTACCGCAAGGATCTGTTTTGGGGCCACTGCTGTTTGTCATTTTTATAAATGACCTGGAAGAGGGTGTAGAAGGATGGGTTAGTAAATTTGCAGATGACACGAAGGTCGGTGGAGTTGTGGATAGTGCTGAAGGATGTTATAGGATACAGAGGGACATAGATAAGCTGCAGAGCTGGGCTGAGAGGTGGCAGATGGAGTTTAATGCGGAAAAGTGTGAGGTGGTTCACTTTGGAAGGAGTAACAGGAATGCAGAGTACTGGGCTAATGGCAAGATTCTTGGTAGTGTAGATGAACAGAGAGATCTCGGCATCCAGGTACATAAATCCCTGAAAGTTGCCACCCAGGTTAATAGGGCTGTTAAGAAGGCATATGGTGTGCTAGCCTTTATAAGCAGGGGGATTGAGTTTCGGAACCACAAGGTCATGCTGCAGCTGTACATAACTCTGGTGCGGCCACACCTGGAGTACTGCGTGCAGTTCTGGTCACCACATTATAGGAAGGATGTGGAAGCTTTGGAAAGGGTTCAGAGGAGATTTACTAGGATGTTGCCTGGTATGGAGGGAAGGTCTTACGAGGAAAGGCTCAGGGAATTGAGGTTGTTTTCGTTAGAGAGGAGAAGGCTGAGAGGTGACTTAATAGAGACATATAAGATAGTCAGAGGGTTAGATAGGGTGGACAGTGAGAGTCTTTTTCCTCGGATGGTGATGACCAACACGAGGGGACATAGCTTTAAATTGAGGGGTGAGAGATATAGGACAGATGTCAGAGGCAGTTTCTTTACTCAGAGAGTAGTAGGGGTGTGGAACGCCCTGCCTGCAATAGTAGTAGACTCGCCAACTTTAAGGGTATTTAAGTGGTCACTGGATAGACATATGGATGAATATGGAATAGTGTAGGTCAGATAGGCTTCAGATGGTTTCACAGGTCGGCGCAACATCGAGGGCCGAAGGGCCCGTACTGCGCTGTAGTGTTCTATGTTCTAAGCAGAATGGATGGAGACTCAAGACTCTGCGCAGAAACAGTTTAAGAGTGTTGTCGTGTTTTATTGATTATAAAAGCACCTTTTTATTTTTTGGGATCAGCAATAGTGCCATTGGATCCCAACGTGTAGGTCTTATATACAAGCATGCAAATTAGGATTAGGAGTAGGCCACTTGGCCCATCGAGTTTACTCCACTATTCAATAAGATCATGACTGATCTGATTGTAACCTCGACCCCACATTTCTGCCTAGCCCCGATAACCTTTCACCCCCTTGTATAATGAGAGCCTATCTATCTCTACCTTAAAACTGGTCAAAGACTCTGCTTCCACCACCTTTGAGCCAAATGTGAAACCACCAGGATTTACTAAGACCCAGCTGCCAAGAAGACCTGCTTTTACAGCATTGTAAAGAGACAGACAGTACACTAGGTTGCAGTGAACTTTGGCAAATCTTTCCGCCAGAGGCCCTATTGAGAAAAGTGAAACTGGAACTCAGGAAACATCTCAGCTGCTTATAGCTGAGAATGGTACAGTAAAGCAAAGTGAGGTGACGTGAATGAAATGAATAATATATTTCATGTTAAGTCATTTGTTATACAACACTAGTGTTGGAGAACTTAAGTTTATCAACACATACCAGACGTGGGTCTCACCCCCACAACCCAAAGATGTGCAGGGTAGGTGGATTGGCCACCCTAAATTGCCACTTGATTGGGAAAAAAAGAATTAGATACTTTAAAAAGAAAAGGAAAAGAAAACACAATCCAGATGTATTTGTTAATCAGACTGAAATTGTTCCAGGTTTAACTATTGTTTCTGTGCTGAGTTGCCAAATCACAGCCAGAACACCCAAAAATGTCTACAATTGATTTTAGCAGCTTCAGATTAGACCTAGCAGGGAGAATTAGCTAAGATTCCTGCTCTCAATTACCAGTCAAAACGTCCTTCTGCCTGAAAGTTCAGATGCACAATGAATGATAAGGTGCAGTTGGGTTTGACTGTGATTAAATAGCCTGTTGACATTCACTTTCTGGGCTCATTCAAGAAGAATGGCCACTTGAACAAGTGGCCAGAGGGCTGCTGATGCCACTGGGACATTCTTCTAAAGGTGAATCAAGAGAGGAGAAAACTAAGTGAGAGCACAATGAAATAAAAAAAGATTTTGTGAGAAAAAGAAATTTGCAGTGCACCAGCCAAAAGCACACTATGTGCAAAAAAGAATAAGGATTTGGTGCAGATCAGAATGATAAGACTGAAACTCTATTACTGCACTTTTACTCTAGCCAATGGACTAAAACCTCTTTGATTTACTGCATCTATGGTTTTCTTTAAATCAAGAAAAATGGTCCTTCCAAGTCAGACCTTATCAGCAGCATGATCTATATGTTCAATAAATTCAGTAAGTACTGCTTGGGTGAATTGAAAGGATTGCAATGCCGACTGGTGCTGAGTTATCTGATTGTTATTCATCCAAAAATTCATATGTTTGATTAGGAACAATGCAGTCCAGTTATTTGGAGGATGCTGGAAATATGGAAATAGGATAAGAATTTCATAATTCACCATGTTCTGACTTATAAAAAGAGATGCAGATGGGCAAGCACCTATTCCCTTAGCACAGAGCGGCGCGCAAATGACGGATGAATGGTGTACGGTTTCGGAGGAATATGGAGCCATTTGATTTGAAACAATTTGCCGGTGTGCGGAATTTAAGTAATCAACATAAGGAGTGGCGGTTGAAGCTCAGAGACGCTACAGCCTTATTAACTAGGCTATTAAAAGCAGCGTTTGAAGCTGCATGCTGCCAGTATTTTAAACCTACGGTGCTCCACAAAAAGTAAAGTGGTGGGTGGGGCAAGGGTAAGAATCACAGCTTGACTCTGTGAGCTACCTTTACCCAATAACATACAGTGTTATGGGGTGTATGTTCAACAAGGGAGTGAGTTTTACAAGAGACTTCGCTGTGTTTATACACAGGCGCAGTGCAATGGTAAGATTAGAAAATGTTTTAAAATGAGAATTCTGCAGTTTATTCTACAGCAATAACCCTTATGTGACACATACCTTGGCAGCTCCAGAGAAGAATGTATGAAACAAGCATTTCTTGGTTACATGAAGAACCAATCCAACATGACAATATGGCTTGAAAATGTGCAAGAATGATAACTTGCATTTACCTGGTGCTTCATAATTGTATTGTAATTGTTTTAATTTGTGTTCAGGTGGTGGGCATAAACTGAGTATTCACTTGGGCTACAATATTTATATAGAAGTAGACTGAAACTGTGAGTGTCAGATTAGGAGTTGCATATCTTTAATGTGTACCTTTGCAAACAAAACCTTCTCAAGTATTTTAAAGGTCTCCCCTTCAACACCTCGCTTTTTCGATGAGAGCACCGCAAAATAGAAAAGTGTCAGAAGTATTTCTACAGATGAACAACCAAAAATAAATGAAGCTCAAACCTGTGAACGAGCTAGGATTGATTCAATGGGTTGAATGGCCTCCTCCTGTACTGTACTATGCTATGATTTGATGAAAAATCAAAAATAAAGAGTTGGGTGTACATATCACCTTTTACACCCGCCAGATGCATCAAACACAAAAGATAATTTGCACAAAGTAAGCTCCTACAAACAGCAATGTGATAATAATCAGATAATCTGTTTTGTTGATTGAGGATTAATTATTGACTAGGTTACTTGTCAAAATAATGCCATGGGAGCTTTTGCATCCGCTGTCGAGGAGCACCAGGGCTTTGGTTTAATGTATCATTTGAAAGATTGGACCTCTGGACCAGGGCACCATAGAACATAGAACACTACAGCGCAGTACGGGCCCTTCGGCCCTCGATGTTGCGCCGACCTGTGAAACCATCTGAAGCCTATCTGACCTACACTATTCCATTTTCATCCATATGTCTATCCAGTGACCACTTAAATGCCCTTAAAGTTGGCGAGTCTACTACTGTTGCAGGCAGGGCGTTCCACACCCCTACTACTCTCTGAGTAAAGAAACTGCCTCTGACATCTGTCCTATATCTACCACCCCTCAATTTAAAGCTATGTCCCCTCGTGTTGGTCATCACCATCCGAGGAAAAAGACTCTCACTGTCCACCCTACCTAACTCTCTGACTATCTTATATGTCTCTATTAAGTCACCTCTCAGCCTTCTCCTCTCTAACGAAAACAACCTCAATTCCCTGAGCCTTTCCTCGTAAGACCTTCCCTCCATACCAGGCAACATCTTAGTAAATCTCCTCTGAACCCTTTCCAAAGCTTCCACATCCTTCCTATAACGTGGTGACCAGAACTGCATGCAGTACTCCAGGAGCGGCTGCACCAGAGTTATGTACAGCTGCAGCGTGACCTCGTGGCTCCGAAACTCAATCCCCCTACTGATAAAGGCTAGCACACCATATGCCTTCTTAACAGCCCTATTAACCTGGGTGGCAACTTTCAGGGATTTATGTACATGGACACCGAGATCTCTCTGCTTATCCACACTACCAAGAATCTTCCCATTAGCCCAGTACTCTGTCTTCCTGTTACTCCTTCCAAAGTGAACCATCTCACACTTTTCCGCATTAAACTCCATCTGCCACCTCTCAGCCCAGCTCTGCAGCTTATCTATGTCCCTCTGTATCCTATAACATCCTTCAGCACTATCCACAACTCCACCGACCTTCGTGTCATCTGCAAATTTACTAACCCATCCTTCTACACCCTCTTCCAGGTCATTTATAAAAATGACAAACAGCAGTGGCCCCAAAACAGATCCTTGCGGTACGCCACTAGTAACTGAACTCCAGGATGAACATTTGCCATCAACCACCACCCTCTGTCTTCTTTCAGCTAGCCAATTACTGATCCAAACCGCTAAATCACCTTCAATCCCATACTTCCTTATTTTCTGCAATAGCTTACCGTGGGGAACCTTATCAAACGCCTTACTGAAATCCATATACACCACATCAACCGCTTTACCCTCATCCACCTGTTTGGTCACCTTCTCAAAAAACTCAATAAGGTTTGTGAGGCATGACCTACCCTTCACAAAACCGTGTTGACTATCGCTAATCAACTTGTTCTTTTCAAGATGATTATAAACCCTATCTCTGATAACCTTTTCCAACATTTTACCCACAACCGAAGTAAGGCTCACAGGTCTATAATTACCAGGTTTGTCTCTACTCCGCTTCTTGAACAAGGGGACAACATTTGCTATCCTCCAGTCTTCCGGCACTATTCCTGTCGACAAAGACGACATAAAAATCAAGGACAAAGGCTCTGCAATCTCCTCCCTGGCTTCCCAGAGAATACTAGGATAAATCCCATCTGGCCCAGGGGAATTATCTATTTTTACATTTTCCAAAATTGCTAACACGTCCTCCTTGTGAACCTCAATCCCATCTAGCCTGGTCGACTGTACCTGAGTATTCTCCTCGACAACATTGTCTTTCTCCAGTGTAAACACTGACGAAAAATATCCATTTAACGCTTCCCCTATCTCCTCTGATTCCACACACAACTTTCCACTACTAGTCCTCAAGTCCTCGAGGAGTGGGACCTTAAACTTGAACCTTGTGAATCAGAGGCTGAACCACAGCTGACACCATGGAACAGGTATTTGGAGGGGTGACCAAAAACTTGGTCAAAGAATTGAATTTTAACAGCAAAATCTGGGACATATGAAATAAGAATAAAAATGCTGGAAATGTTCAGCAGGTCAGGCAGCGCCCGTGGAGGGGCAACAGGTCTGTGACCTTTCAGTGGTAAGTTTGTAGGGCTGGGAGAAGTTGTAGAGTAGGGAAGGGTGGTGACATGAAGGCATTTAAACAGATTTTAAACAAATTTTAAATATTCGGAGATGGAGAAGACAGGTTAGTAAGACATGGGTGGTAGATAAGCAGGATTTACTAGTGTTGATGAGCAGCAGGGTTTTGGAGAATCTGAATTTTATAGAGGCTGGTAGATTAGTAGGAACATATTGCGGTAGTCAAGTGTGGAAGAGGAAAAGGCGTGAATGAGGGTTTCAGCAGCAGATGTGTTAAAGGGAAGGCAGGCAATGGTCCAGAGACGATAGTAGGTGGCAATTAGAAAGGAAAGGCTCAGGTCAGGGTAAGCTAGAATGCTGAAGTTGCAAGAACTTTGAAATCCATAGAATCTCTACAGTCAGAAGGAGGTTATTTGACCCATCGAGTCTGCACTGACCTCCGAATGAGCGCCCTACCTCGGGCCAATCTCCTGCCCTATCTCTGGCACCACAAATAACCTGCACATTTTTGGACACATCTAGCGTGGCAAATCCGGCATATCTGCCCATTTTAGGATTGTGGGAGGAACCCACACAGACACGGGTAGAATGAGCAAACTCCACAATGACAGTCACCCTAGGCCTGAATTGAACTTCGGTCCCTGGTGCAGTGAGGCAGCAGTGCCAACCACTGTGCTACCGTGCCGCCTGATGTGGTTTAACCTGAGTCAGTGCACTGTTGGGGGATTGAATTGCTGGTTAGGCTATGGAGTTTGTAACCGGGGCTGAAAAAGAGGTTTCACTCAGTATAAAAGTAATGTGAAATGAGCATCTGTACTTTAAACTATATAACTGTACATAATTCTCATACCTGCAATTTGAGATCTGTATTGTGGAATGCTCACAGTATAAAGCAAATCCTAAGGATGCATGCCAACGTCTTATATAACTTGACTACAATGAAAAATTAAAATGACTACAAATTCATCTTATCCAAAGATTCACAGTTGTTTTTAATCATTTAAATGTTTATTCTTTGAATATTTTAAGAATACAAAAGGTATTTGATTCGCACAACATGTTGCTTCAAATATCCAGCACCAATTTACAGCCCAAATTAATTCCCACTTGGCACTTTCCATGGTTTAGTATTGATGCCCTTTAAAACTTCCATTTCCGTACAGCATAATAAGGTGCTGACGCCTCAGTTCTAATCTTATCCTTTTGGATGGCTTGCCTCCTTATTCTATTCTACTTTATAATTTCCTGCTCTTGTATCTTCCTCTCTTTAACATTCTCCCACATCTTGCCTGTCCATTATTGAAAATCTCTTGAGAATGTTTGGTAATTTGTTGTCACTTCATGTGGATTCTGCCTGAAAAAAGGAAAAAAGTCTTGCAGTCCCCGAGAATCTTTCATGGCCTGAGGATATCCCAAAGTGCTTTATAGCCAATGATGTACTGTTAAAGTGTAGTCACTATTGCAATATAGGAAACATAGTTGTCAATGTACACACAATCAACTCCAACAAACAGTAATTAAATGACTCAGCAATGTAAAAGGGGAGATATCAGAACAACTTCTTATTGTATGGGAATGAAAATCAGGAGCAATGCATAATGGGTGACTGATTCAATATTGGCCCTTCTACAAGTTTATCATCCAAAGTTAAAATGACTCCTCACTTTGCTTGCTAATCTAACAGTTATTAAGGCATTACTATATTAAAAAAAAGTGGATTAGTATGAATTCTTTTTTTTTCCAATTAAGGGGTAATTTAGCGTGGCTAATCCACCTAACCTGCACATCTTTGGGTTGTGGGGGTGAGACCCACACAGACACGGGGAGAATGTGCAAACTCCACACAGTGACTCGGGGCCAGAATCGATCCTGGGTCTTCAGCGCCGTAGGCAGCAGTGCTAACCACTGCACCACCGTGCCGCCCTGCCATTACAAATAAACACATTTATGCCTCAGTTTCAACAATAGCTGCAAGGACTGTGGCGGGATTCTCCGTTGCTGAGACTAAGTGTTGACGCCAGCACAAGATTCGTGGACTTCCACTACCAGTGCCATGTGGAAGACATCAATTCTAATGAGAAACGGTGCGGGGTTTGCCGGTTCTGTAATTGACACTCTGCAGGCTGACAAGATGAAGCCGCAGATACAGACTTAATTCTCCACACATACCATCCGAGGCAGCAAGATGGCCCTGGTTGCACTGGAACTCGCCCATCCTGGTTGGCTGGGGCCAGTGGATACCTCAGGGAGTGCCCTGGGTGGGGGGGGGGGGGACATATACGACCCTTGGCACTAAGTTCACGGTGGACAGTCTGCGGTATGTGCAGCTGCATGGATGTCCTTGCAGGCTGCGACACTGGTGTTCCTTGCCAGTCCACCCCGACCCCACAACCCATTTCCTGGCCAACTCCCGCTAGTCCCCAGCAAACAGCACAACTGTCGGCAAACTATGGTGATGTTGGACACTTTCCGTACCCCCTTTCTCCCACTCAGCAGCCACATCGCCTGTTTCACGATTTTTAAAAGCACAAGTTAACCTCGCCGTTGGAAATTCGACCAATTGGAGGCGGAGAATCACGGAAGCCCTGGACAATATTGGGTCTGGCCGGCTAATGATATGCCACCGGCGTTTACTGTACATGCGTTCTGGAAAGCATTGATGCAGCTGTTGAGGCGACAGATAATTGCGATTTGGCATGAAATCGGTGCCCATCACGATTTTGCCGCTGGAACCGATTCTCCGCCTAATCGTGTTTCCCGATTCCGACTTTGGCAGATGGACAATCCGGCCCCTGACATTCCTCTAGCTCTCTAGATTGCTTGTCCATGGTGGCAGGGCGGCACAGGGGTTAGCACTGCTGTCTCACAGCGCCAGCGACCAGGGTTTGACTCTGACCTTGGGCAACTCTCTGTGCAGAGTTTGTACCTTCTCCCCATGTCTGCGTGGGTTTCCTCTGGGTGCTCTGGATTTTGCCCACAGTCCATAGATGTGCAGGTTAGGTGGATTAACCATGTTAAATTGCCCCTCGTGTCCAAAAATGGCAGTTGGGGTTACGGGGATAGGGTGGGTGTATGGGTCTAGGTAGGGTAGGGTGCTCCTTCGGAGGGTCAGTGCAGACTCGATGGGCTGAATGGCCTCCTTCTGCACTGTAGAGATTCTATTACTTCTACAATTATGACTTGTATGACTATGGCGTATGGTTCAAGCGCAATTTGAAGTAACGATGCCACTCTACCCATGAAAAAGAATGAATTTAGATTTGTTTCTAATTGTTTTTGAGGTTTATTTTTATCTGAACACAATCTTCAATTTGTATGGGCATAATTTATATCTGCGAAGCCCCATAAACCAGGTGTAACCTGAGATTTCAGTGCCTGCTGCGACCCCCCCCCCCCTCCCCCACCCTCCCCAGCTGTGTGAGTTCAGCTGTACGCTTTCACACATTACCTCATGTTTCCATTATGTGTTACTGTAAAAATGATATAATGGTCTGCTTTCACACTGCACATCAGAGTAGCAAGCAGGCTGTTTCAAGCAGAGGAGAGGGCTGCTTTTCTAATACACGCTGACTAACCCTTTATGAGGACTTTCAAATACTCGCAGCCATTATGTCTGATGACAATCCTAATGCTGGTCATTCTCAGCAGAAAGAGGCTATTGTCCCGTCTTGCATATCTGCCGACTACAGCAGCTGAAATGAGCACTGTATAAGGCTCCCTAAGCCTAGCCTGAGGGAGCAGCTCAATAGAGTTTGTGTATGAATTTCCCATCTGACTGAATCTGAACTGCTGTTCTGGTGCAGGGGGTGTGTGGAGATTGGCTGGGGGGAGGGGGTAGTGAGGAAGAAAGGCCTACCAGTGTCCGAGCTGACAGAGGCATACTTTGACAGAAAATCTCATGAGAGTCGCAGACATTAGCAATAATACTCTGTTCCATTTCCAGAGTAAATACTGCTTTCTGTTAGCATTTCTCAGAAATCTCCATTGTTGATAAAACAGCTGATAGGAAAAAGGTACCCAAGGGGGCGGCACGGTGGCACAGTGGCTAGTACTGCTGCCTCACAGCTCCAGGGACCTGGGTTCAATTCCGGCCTCAGGTGACTGTATGGAGTTTGCACTTTCTCCCCGTGTCTGCGTGGGTTTCCTCTCGGTGCTTCGGTTTCCTCCCACAGTCCAAAGATGTGCAGGTTAGGTGGATTGGCCATGCTAAATTTCCCCTTAGTGTCCAAAAGGTTAGGTGGGGTTGCTGGGTTACGATGATGGGGTGAAGACTTGAGCTTAAGTAGGGTGCTCTTTACAAGGGCCGGTGCAGACTCGATGGACCAAATGGCCTTATTTTGCACTGTAAATTCTATTATTCTAAATTGTGCAAGAGCTGGAAGGTCTGTAAATTCAAAGTGACATTAGCACATATTGACAAGAATAGCAAATCTGAAATGAAAAGTGAAAATGTTAGAAACACACAGCATGCGAGGCAGCATCTGTGAAGAGAAAATGAGAGTTAACATTTCAGGTGTTGATGAAAGATCATTGAACTGAAACTATGATGTATTTCTCTCCTCCCACATGCAGCCTGCCCTGATTAATTAATTCTAGTTTTTATGCATCTGGGAATACATTTTTGCTGGCTCTGCATCATGTGATGTGTAGTGACATCAGCAGAGCGTTGGCACAGGCTCTGAGCAGATTATTATCTTCATAGAATTTACACTACAGAAGGAGGCCATTCGGCCCATCGAGTCTGCACTGACTCTTAGAAAGATCACCCTACCCAGGCCTACATCTCCACCCTATTCCCATAACCCAATAACCCCACCCCACACTAAGGACAATTTTGGACACTAAGGGCAATTTAGCATGGCCAATCCACCTAACCTGCACATGTTTGGACTGTGGGAGGAAACTGGAGCACCTGGAGTAAACCCACGGACACACAGGGAGAACGTGCAGACTCCGCACAGACAGTGACCCAAGCCGGGAATCGAACCTGGGACCCTGGAGCTGTGAAGCAATTTTGCTGACCACTATGCTACCGTGCTGCCCTTGAAAGTATAAGTAATACCCTAAATAAACATCTCATCATGTTTTAAAAGAATCCAGAGTGTGGGCATCTCAATACCTTTTCCCTTTGCGGCAACAAAGAAATATAACAGGGGAGAAAGCAGGCGTTGAGGATTTGGGGCCAGAGACAACTGGCGATGAGGATTGAGACATCATTGAGCCAATCGGTGCAGACTCAATGGGCCGAATGGCCTCCTTCTGTAGTGTAAATTCTATGAAGATAATAATCTGCTCAGAGCCTGTGCCAACGCCCTGCTGATGTCACTACACATCACATGATGCAGAGCCAGCAAAAATGTATTCCCAGATGCATAAAAACTAGAATTAATTAATCAGGTCAGACTGCATGTGGGAGGAGAGAAATACATCATAGTTTCAGTTCAATGATCTTTCATCAACACCTGAAATGTTAACTCTCATTTTCTCTTCACAAATGCTGCCTCGCATGCTGTGTGTTTCTAACATTTTCACTTTTCATTTCAGATTTGCTATTCTTGTCAATATGTGCTAATGTCACTTTGAATTTACAGACCTTCCAGCTCTTGCGCAATTTAGAATAATAGGTGGAATAATAGGCAACATCGCTGGAAAGAAGCTTTTCGTGAATGAAATGTGGGACGGCATCAGAACCAAGGAAAGATTCTCAGGACCAGACACTGGGCCAAGCACTGCTGCCGATGCAAAGGTCTGGACTGTGCACATGGCAAATCTAGATGGCCTGCGGGGAATGGGGATTTTGAAGTCTGCCGAATCTTCATGGACCACTACGCGGTAGAAAAGTCAAAATACTCAGGCACAAAAGGGAAATAAATCCTTCTTGCATGTTCATAGGATTATTTATGCCATACTATCCAACACAATCATAAGGGAGGAGGTGTAGACCCTAGGAGCTGGGATCCAAAAATGGTGAATGGTGGGACAAATGGCGCAAAGGACACATTTGATGAGGATTAGGAAATATGGGATTCATTTGAAGAAAGATTCTAATGCTAATCAGACCCTGGAGGACCTGAACCTGGGTAGGCCTGGGTAGGGTGAGCAACATTTCTCAGCTCAGTTGCCAGTAAAACGTTTATACTGTTACAGAATCTTGTTCACACAGCAACCAGGAGACACGTTTTTCAGTGAAAACTTAGAGGCTATTTCTCTCCTAACCTGTTATTGATTGCAGAAGGGTTCTAATTTCACTGCCGGAGTCAGGAAGAAGGTGAAACCGTTTCACAGTTTATAGCGTCTTTAAGAAGATTAGCTAGATATTGTGAATTTGTATAACTCTTGTTATTTGTATACTCTTCGAGGCAGGCTGGTTTGTGGGTTAAGCAGTGAGGCAATTCAGAGAAAGCTGCTTGCACTAAGAACCAAAAAAAATGTCAGCAAACTTAGAAGCGCCACGTCCTCAAAATGTTACACAATTAAGCTAATTTGTAGGATTGATCAAATACTATGGTAAATTTGTGCTGAATTTAGCAACACCATTGGAGCCTTTACATACTTTGCTATGTATCAATTAGGTATGGCGTCGGTCAGACGAATGTGAAATTGCATACAATGAAGTGAAAGTAGCTTCGTTGAAGCCAGAGCTGTGGTTCGTTATAATTCAAAAATGAAGTTGCAATTAGCTTGCGATGCCTCACTCTCTGGAGTTGGTACAGTTGTCTCACACATTTTGCCTTCAGGAGAGGAACAGCTATAGCATTTGCTTTACGTACTCTTACTAGCGTAGAAACAAATTACACTCAGTTAGAAAAAGAAGCTTTGAGCATCATTTTTGGTGTAAGAAAATTCCACCATTACCTTTATGGGTGTGTTTTACCCTTTTGACAGAGCTTCAACCCTTGACTACAATCTTTGGACTGATAAAGGTATACCTTCTTTGGCAGCTAGTAGTTTGCAAAGATGGTGATATCCAGTATCGCAAGTCCGAACAGCATGCAAATGCAAATGCTAATGCTTTATCACGATTCCCAGAAGAACATTTTGCTAATATTTTGTATGTCTCGCTCATGAATAATTAAGGTCACTTCAAGTCCAAAGATATACAAAAACCAGTGATGGGGACGGTGATGGACATGGTCCAAAAAGGAACGCTGTCAGATATATAAGAAAAATCCAGATCTCAAGCCCTGCGTCACATGAAGACTTGAGTTGACGGTGCAGGATGGAGTCCTTTTGAACCCGTGTGATTATTCCTCCGTGCTTACATAGTAGAATCCTTGACCAACCGCATGATCGACATCCTGGTGTGGTAAGAGTGAAGGCATTGGCATGCAGTTATTTTTGGTGGCCAGAATTAGATGCTCAAATTGAAGAGAAAGTAGGGAAATGTCAATCTTGTGTGAAACTAAGGAACATTCCACCATTACAACCATTACATCCGTAGGAATGGCAGAATTCAGCGTTCTGCCATGACACAGCCATGGCAGAGAATATGCATTGATTATGCTGGTCCCCTGGCTGGACACATGTTTTTAGTGATTGTAAACGTGAATTCAAAATGGCCAGAAGTCACGATGATGAAGTCAACGGCGACTGAGCAGACCATTGAGAAACTAGACAGAATATTCGCAAGATTTAGAACATCGGAACAGATTGTCAATGATAATGGTACGCAGTTTACATTGAAGGAGTTTGAAGACAGCTTGAAAGGGAATGATATGCACCATATCAAGTCATCCAACAATAAATGGATTGGTCGACCGTTTTGTGCAATCATTAAAGCATTCTATCAATTTATTGAGTGACCAGGGATATTATCAAGCAGAAGAAACAAATTTATAATATCTTATCAGAACACTGTACATGCTGCCAGCCAAAGTTCACCGGTAATGCTGTTGCTTAAGAGGAAACTACGAACACAGTCTGATTTGATAACTCCACCTGATGCTTCAGAGATTGTCAAACTGTCAAACGGCAACAACGAACACGAATTGAAAGGAGAAAATCTCTAAAAGACAAGTATTTAAACAGAGAGAAAGTGTTAGCTAGGAATTACATCACCAATGTGAAATGGGTACAAGCTATGATTCCAGCAAAGACATGTCCAATATCTTACACCGCACAGACGGATAATGAAAGAGTTTGGTGACATCATGGTGATCAGTTACTTGCTGCACAAAGTGAGTTTGCAGAAACATCTCAAGGAATTCTATCTTTAGAATAGCTGGAGTGCTAAACTTTGGAATGGAGACCACAGACAGTAACAAGATCATATTCTGTTTCTGTGGAATTTTCAATGCCTATTGTCTCAGATACCGAAGTGACTTCTCAAGAAGCACCATCTACAGAAAGGAATGAGAACACTTCTGAGGTTGCAAGTGGCCAAGTTCAAGAACACTGAATTCTACCGAAAAGGAATAGACGTCCACCACAGAGACTGTCTTATTGAATTGTACATATGTGTAGAAATAACATATCAAGGGATCTGTTGTATATATTGTTGTAATAACAATAATCTTTATTGTCACAAGTAGATTTACATTAACACTGCAATGAAGTTACTGTGAAAAGCCCCTAGTCGCCACATTCCGGCGCCTGTTCTGGTACAGGGAGGGAGAATTCAGAATATCCAATTCACCTAACAGCACGTCTTTTAGGACATGTGGGAGGAAACCAGAGCACCCGGAGGAAACCTACTCCAACACAGGGAGAACATGCAGACTCCACACAGAGAGTAACCCAAGCCAGAATCAAACCTGTGACTATGGAGCTGTGAAGCAACAGTGCTACCCACTGTGCTACTGTGTTGCATTAATGAAATAAAAAGGAAGGGATGTTATGTATCTGGGAATACATTCTTGCTGGTTTTACATTATGTGCAATGTGGTCACATCAGCCGAAGCTTTGAGAAGATCACCGTCATGATTGTTTGAGCACCCTTAATAAACCTCTCATCGTGTTTTACAAGAATGCAGAGTGTGGTCACCTCCATACCATTTCTCTTTGCGGCAATAAAGAAATATAACATTAGCATTTTCTGTAATTACCAACAGGACTGTGTTATTAAAACAGCTATCTGAGTAGTTAGCACTGCTGCCTCACGGCGCCAACGACCCAGATTTGATCCTGGCCCAGAGTCACGGTCCGTGTGGTGTTTGCACCTTCTCCCCATGTCTGTGTGGGTCTCACCCTCACAACCCAAAGATGTGCAGGTTAGGTGGATTGGTCACGCTAAATTGCCCCTTAATTGGAAAAAAAATAATTGGGCATTCTAAATTAGTAAAAAAAAACAGCTATCTGGGTGAATTCTGATGGAAGGTTGGTGACCTGAAATATTGATTTGATTTCTCCCTATGTTTCCTGTCCTTGTGAATATTTCCAGCATGTTCTCAATTCAGATTTTCAGCACTTGCTGAATTTTGAGTTTGCATCTTTAGCTCTCCAAATGGATTTGGGGTGGGGTAACAAGATGACAGGTAGAAACCCCAAGTAGGGATGTGGGAGCACCATTCTGCATGGCCAAAGAATAAATAAAACAATTGCATTGATTTGCTGAAATTTCTTCAAATGCGCAGTACAGAGCCAAAGTGTCAAGCTGAGCCTGGGTTTGTGAAATGCTGCAATATTAGATTTAAAATCAATGATATTCTTGGAATAGAATGATAGTGAAACAAATTATAACTCATGTCCTGAACATAATATTCAGCCCAGTACGATACTGGCCAGTGTGATACATGCTGACCTACCAGATGTTTAGTGAGTTAAAATTCCAGTCTGTATTGACAAACAACCCATTGTTTCCCAAGAGATAAGGCTTACCATCTTTCTGGCAGCCCACCAATTAGAGTAATCCCAGTAGCTGAATGTTCCATTTTGGGAAGGACTTGGAAATTGTCAGAACCAGTTGCACCTCATGGAAACATATCTGTTGCCTGTCAGTCATTGAATTTCAACACGGAGGATTCCAGGGCACAGTATCACACTTTTCTGAGTGAGTGAGGAGATAATATTGGGCCAGAACCTGCCCAAAAAATGGCAAATTGTAATTTCCGGTAGGAAAATGAGTGCGATTCCCGTCGGCTCCAACAGCGCGACCCTGTTTGCAATTTTCAGGCATTTTGAAAAATTATTTCCCCTACATGAAAACTCTACCCCTGAAGCACCAGGTCATCTAAGCACTTCAATGAAGCTGTATTTAAATGGCTCAAGAACACCTGATCTCATTCAAGCCGGGAGGATGACAGTGAGGAAACCAGTTCCTTGATTACCGGAGGGGGCCTTCACCCATATCCTGGATCCCATGGAGGGGAAGCGGGCAACAAGATATCCTCAGTCTGGCAGGAGGCCCTCCATGAAGGTGACGAATCATGCCTGAGCGACAGTGGCAACGCCGGTCACTTCCAGCAGCCTGACCCAGCGGACGGGCGTGCAATGTAGGAAAAAGATGAATGATCTAAGATCAACCAGGGTAAGTGATCCTGGCTCCTCTCTGCACTCCACACTTCTGTGTCCGCCCCCCCCCCCCCCCCCCCCACCCCGGAAAGTGACCTGGATCCCATATGCAGGCACCTTGCAGAGCCCCAGTAGCCGACCTCCCACCAGCATCCTCAAACCCTTCAGGCCATAAGACTATAAGAAATAGAAGCAGAATTAGGCCACTCAGCCCATCGAGTCTGCTCCGCCATTCAATCATGGCTGATATTTTTCTCATCCCCATTCTCCTGCCTTCTCTCCATACCCCCGATCCCCTTATTGATCAAAAACCTATCAAACTCTGTCTTAAAGACACTCAGTGATTTGGCCCCCACAGCCTTCTGCGGCAAAAAGTTCCACAGATTCACCACCCTCTGGCTGAAGAAATTCCTCCTCATTTCTGTTTTAAAGAATCTTCCCGTTAGTCTGAGATGGTGCCCCCTGGTTCTAGTTTTTTCTACATGTGGAAACATCCTCTCCATGTCCACTCTGTCCAGGCCTCGCAGTATCCTGTAAGTTTTAATAAGATCCACCTCATCCTTCTAAACTCCAATGGGTACAGACCAAGAGTCCTCAACCGTTCCTCATACGACAAGTTCTTCATTCCAGGGATCATTCTGTGAACCTCCTCTGGACCCTTTCCAAGGCCAGCACATCCTTCCTTAGATACGGGGCCCAAAACTGCTCACAGTACTCCAAATGGAGTCTGACCAGCCCCTTATACAGCGTCGGAAGAACATCCCTGGTCTTGTATTTTCAGGCATTCCTCATCAGAATGCCAAGGCCCAATGCCCACACATGCCAGGTGTCCAGCTTTGACCTTTGACCTGCCAGGCATTCAGCTCACATAATCCCCATTTGTGTTCCTGCAAGAGAAGATTGGCCACAACTACCGAGGGCAAGAGAAAGCCGGCGGTGGGATTTTGCTTCTGAGGATTGTGACTCCGTATGAGGAGAAGGCCATGGAGCTCGCAGGGAAGGAGCAGGAGCGGGCCTGCACTGAGAGTAAGGTTGAACTGTGACAGAAAAGTGAGGAGCCAATGCACCTTCATCCAGATGACCAATCTCAAGTGAGTTCTTTGTAATCAAAACCCTTGACCAGGCCATATATTAAAAACATCTTTTTAAATTTCTCACAGGCCCTCAATGTCAGTTAGACATTGAGGCACTCTGATAGGGAATGTTTCATTCATTGTGAAAGGACTCAGACATGAAACAATTAACCCTAGCTCCTCACCCCTAATACTCCTCTATCTCTAAGGGACAAAGGAATTTAGGACCAAACCTCACTCGCTCATGAATCAGCATGCTGGCAGCAGACAGACTAGGTGGCAGATATAAGAAATGGCTGAGGAGAATCACAGACCATTCCTTACAGCAAATTGTCATCACCTTTCTGCATTTACCGGTCAACTGGTTAAGACTCCCCAGCCCCAGCACCCTGTTGATTAAGGTTTCTACAACCCTCACCCCATGGCGGTGGAGGAGTCATGACGGACTGGGGTGGTTGTGCGGGGGATGGGTTGTGGGGTGCTTGTTGAGCTGTTGGACATCAAGCTCAATGAGTTGGGAAGCAATGAAGGAGATCTTAGCCCTCCTGCCCATGCAAACCCTCATCCCTGTCTGACCTCCATCCTCTAGCTCCTCATGGGCTTCTTGCTCTACTCCCTCCAGGACTTCCTCCTCATCTGAACAAACATGATGTTCCTCTAGGTTTACATCAGTATGTTCGTTACCCACTGCTGAGTTAGATTATTTAGGGCTTAGCAGACTACCACAATGCGTGAGACACTCCAGGGACTGTATTGAAGGGGCCCACAGGACCTGCCGAGGCAGCAGAAGTCCATCATGAGGAGGTTGATACACTGCATTATCACAGACTGAGTGGCACCATGAGCCTCATTGTATTGGGCCTACGCTTCCGTTTCAGGCCTTTGCATTGACATCATCAGGCAAGACCTCAGGGGATATCGCCTTTTCCCTCTAAGCCATCCCTGCAGCCTGATGTGATCATTGAAAATTCCATGGATTTGCGACTGCCCGAGGATATAACTCTCACGCATGTTTCCTGGAAAATGGACATACAGGTGTATGAACCTTTAACTGGTGAACATTGAGGGAGTGGAATCTCTTTCTGTTGGTGTAGTCAGTTGTGAAACTAACCACAATGTTTATAAACATCCAGCCATTATTGATAGCTCCTGGACCATGTCAAAGAGACTAACTTTCTGTTAGTTTCACAGCTGACCACATCAAAACTACTCCAGCATGACGGGAGATGAATATAACAATGCAGCTGGGTGTATGTGGAAGCTGTCAGTCATAGCTAGTAAAACCAATATTACAGAGAAATGAATGAATGGCTTGCAGATCAAAGACCTGAGGTGGTTTAAACACAACTGATTTATTTTCTCCTTCCTGGAATTAACAGGTGTTGCTTCCTGTGTCTCAGCTGGCAGGTGTATTGCCCAGGTGAGTTTTAAAGCAGTGATTTATTTTCACTGCCTCTGTCTGGACTGCTCTCTAGCTTCCAGACAGGTGTCTGTCTTCTGGGAGACTTTCAGACAGTGGTCTCTCTTCTGGGGTGTCTCTGGTGGGAGTCTTCACACTGAGGATACCCTCCATCGTGTTGTGTGGCACCACCACTGTGCTAAATGAAATAGACTTCGAACAGATCTAGCAACTCAAGACTGGGCATTCATGAGGTGCTGTCGGCCATCAGCAGCAGCAGAATTGTATTCAACCACAATCTACAACCTCAAGGCCTGGCATATCCTCCACTCTACCATTACTAAGCCAGGGGATCAACCCTGGTTCATTGGAGAGTGCAGGAGAGCATGCCAGGAGCAACATCCCTAAAAATGAGGTGTCAACCTGGTGAAGTTACAACACAGGACTACTTGTGTGCCAAACAGCACAAGCAGCAATTAATAGACAAAGCTAAGCGATTGCACAATGAACGCATCAGAACTAAGCTCTGTAGTCCTGCCACATCCAGCCGTGAATGGTGATGGACAATTAAACAACTCACTGGACAAGGAGGCTCCACAAATATCCCCATCCTCAATGATGGAGGAGCCCAGCATGTACGTACAAAAGACAAGGCTGAGGCATTCGCAATAATCTTCAGCCAGAAGTGCCGAGTGGACGATCCATCTCGGTCTCCTCCGGAGGTCCCCAATATCACTGATGTCAGTCTTCAGCCAATACGATTAACTCCACATGATATCAAGAAGGCAATGAATACTGCAAAGGCTATGGGCCCTGACAATATCCCAGCAATACTACTGAAGACTTGTGCTCCAGCACTTTCTGCATTCCTAGCCAAGCAATTCCAGTACAGCTGCAACACTGGCATCTACCCAGCAATGTGGAAAATTGCCAGGTATGTCCTGTACACACGAAACAGGAAAAATCCAACCCAACCAATTACTGCCCTATCAGTCTACTCTCCATTATCAGCAAAGAGATGGAAGGAGTCATCAACAGTGCTATGAAGCGGCACTTACTCGGCAATAACCTGCTCACGGACGTTCAGTTTGGTTCCGCCAGTATCACTCAGCTCCTGACCTCCTTACAGCCTTGGTTCAAACATGGACAAAAGAGCTGAATGCCAGCGGTCAGGTGAGAGTGACTGCCCTTGACGTCAATGCAGCATTTGACCTAGTATGGCATCAAGGAGCCCTAGCTAAACTGGAGTCAATGGGAATCGGGGGGAAGCTCTCCACTGGTTGGAGTCATACCTGGCACAAAGGAAGATGGTTGTGGTGGTTGGAGGTCAATCATCTCAACCCTAGACATCACTGCAGGAGTTCCTCAGGGTAGTGTCCTAGACCCAAACATCCTCAGGTGCTTCATCAATGAGGTCAGAAGTGGGGATGTTTGTGGCTGACTGTACAAAGTTCAGCACCATTTGCCACGCCCCAGATAATGAAGCAGTCCATGTCAAAATGCAACAGGACCTGGACAATATCCAGGTTTGGACTAACAAGTGGCAAGTTACAATTGCACGCCACAAGTGCCAGGCAATGACCAGCCCCGACAAGAGAGGGTCTAACCACCGCCCTTTGACATTCAGTGGCATTACCATCGCTGAATCCCCCACAATCAATATACTGGGAGTTACCATTGATCAAAAACTGAACTGGACAAGTCACATTAATGCTGTGGCTACCAGGGCAGGTCAAAGGCTAGGAATCTTAAGGCGAGAAATTCATTTCCTGACTCCCCACAAAGCCTGTCCACCATCTACAAGGCACAAGACAGGAGTGTAATGGAATACTCTCCACTTGCCTGGATGAGTGCAGCTCCAACAACACTCAAGAAGCTCGACACCACCAGGACAAAGCAGCTCGCTTGATTGCTCCCCCTTCCACAAACATGCAAACCCTCCACCACTGTGTACACCATCTACAAGTGGCACTGCAGTAACTCACCAAGGTTCCTTAGACAACACCTTCCAAACCCACAACCACTACCATCTGGAAAGACAAGAGCAGCAGCTACCTGGGAACCCTGCCACCTGTAGGTTCCACTCCAAGTCACTCACCAGCCTGACTTGGAAATATATCGCCGCTCTTCCACTGTTGCTGGGGCAACATCCTGGAACTCCCTCCCTAACAGTACAATGGGTGTACCGGCACTTCAGGGACTGCAGCAGTTCAAGAAGGTAACTCACCACTGCCTTCTGAAGGGCAACTAGGATTGGGCAATAAATGCTGGCCAGCCAGCGACGCCCACATCCCGTAAATGAATAAAATAAAGTCTCTTTAATTCGGGGTTTCTGGTGGGGCGGCATGGGATGTGTGGTGGGGATGGGATGGGCAGGTCTTGCATGCGAGGGTGACCCTTGAGGGACTTTATGGGAAATTCCCACCTCGAGGTCCACCGTGTCAGGACCTTGTCAAGACCTGCAACAATTATTACCATTGTGATTCCCAGCCCAGAGGACCGGCGAATCACGAAGACTGGAGAATATAGTGCCCGGCCCGTTAATAGGCTTTTTAGTGACCCATTTGCATCCTTCCACTGGGATTGGAGGCCGCCAATCCATTTTCTGCCTGACACTGGATTCTCTACCACCTGTTGCCAGCAGCAGAATTCCCAATGCGACTGAGAATCCATCTTACTCACATCACAGGTGCCATCCCAGCTCCATTGCATAATTGGCCTCAGCCTCTGTCCTCACCAATCTGAGTTGTTCCCCCCCCCCCCCCCCAAATCTGGTTCTCCCCTCCTCTTTTCCCAATATCACTGGGGGTTCTGACAGGGGATTTATACAGTTGCCCATTCCTCATGGGCTGGGTCCACTGGACATGATATGGATCCTCAAGTGCAGGCACTGGGGCATGGCACATAAGCCAACACAGTCCCTCTGGACCCCATGTACCCAAGAACCAATCCTTTAACCCTGTGTTTTCAGCCCATTTCTTGACGTTGGAACTGTGGGCAGCTGACATTATTACGGATTAATTCTTGGTGGCTAATTAGCTTAAGTAGCATGAGTCTCTGGAACGTTGGAGGGCACAATTACTCTGTGCTTCAGGGACAGGCAATGTTAATAGGCACCCTTCTTACACAAGCTGCATCATTCGGAGGCCTCGAAGGGAGGGTGAATTTACCACCCCCCCTTGCCCCCCCCCCTCTTGGCATGTTTCTCGGCGGTGGGAAGTGGCCCGCTGTTAGCCGGCACCGAGATCTTCTAGTCTTGCTGCTGTCAATGGGATTTCCCATTTAATCCATCCCACATCGCCAGGAAACCCAAGGCCGTGGTGCGCCATCAGCCGGAAGATCCCGTCGCCGGTCTGTGCCCGCTTATTCTTGATCCTTCCACAAATGGGAACAGTTGCCTCGCAGCGATGGTTAACCGTCGGCACGGCCAGAATATCCCGCTGGCGAGAACAGTCAGAAAATTACCCCCTCATTGCTGTCAGACTTTAACACTTAAGATTCCTGGATGGCAACTTCCATATTTTAATTTCCAGCTGGGAACCATGTTGGCTTCTCTTTCGGGATCCATCCACCCAGCACATTAGGCCCACATCCTTCACTCTCATCACATGTTACCCCTCGCCCCATGTTGCCTGCACCCACTACCGCCCATACCCCCATGCCATAGGTAGCAGACTCACACAGGCCTGTAGGAACCTTTTAAGCAAGACAGGCAGCAGGCTTCAGGACCACCCACACCAGCTGCGACCCCAATTCCAGTTATCCCCGGTATTCCCCCCCCCCCCCCCCCTCCCCGACACCCATGAAACCACCCCCTCTCTCTGGACAGTGGGCCTTGTCCCCTTAGACCCCCTGATAGTGCTAGGTGGAGACAGTAGTGCTCAGTTCCTTCCTCTCTCTCAGAGGTCCTAGTGCCTTGTTCCCATTTTTAAAAATCAGTGACGTCACGCTGGGTGGCTGGGAAGATTCAATGAGGTCTGAAGATGTGATCCTCGCTGAATATATTAGAATGGATTCAAATTGATGTAAATCAGCTTTGTGCCCTTCATGGGTGTAAACCTGATTGCATCATCAGGGAAGGCCATGGAAGATTGCGTTCTGAAATCTCACCTGCGCAAGACCTGTTTTTGGCCACAAGTGATATTTTGCAGCCATTACAGAATTTGCAACCATGGCTAACGGGGTGATTAAATCCCACCCATGCTGTGGGGCAGAACAATAGAAGAAACAAGGTGGTGTCTAAGAACAAATGACAAAACGGCACGGTAGCACTGTTGCTTCACAGTGCCAGGATCCCAGGTTCAATTCCCGGCTTGGGTCATGTCTGTGCGGAGTCTGCATGTTCTCCCCGTGTCTGCATGGGTTTCCTCCAGGCCCTCTGGTTTCCACCCATAAGTCCCGAAAGACGTGCTGTTAGGTGATTTGGATTTTCACAGTAACTTCACTGCAGTGTTCAGTGTTCATTCTTCCTGTAGTAAATTGCTAAGTACTAGGTGTGGAATTATTAAAAAGCCATACTCCCCACTGAATGGCTTTAGTGCTAAAGAAGACCAAATTATGTTCTTAATGAGTGGGTTGTGGGGGTGAAATCCACGCAAACACGGGGAGAATGTGCAAATTCCACACAGACAGTGACCCGGGGCCGGGATCGAACCCGGGTCCTCAGCACCATAGGTAGCAGTGCTAACCGTTGCGCCACGTGCCACCTCCCCTGGATTAATAAAGATAATAATTTTTATAAAGGCCACATAGAGTCCTCACCGAGTTTGTAGAAACAAAAATTCTCATTATTTTCTATTTACTATGATACACAGCTCCAATAGCTCCCTCCTGGGTCTTCACTGCTCGGTGCCGTTACTGGCTGATCCAATTTATACATAGCCAGACATTGTTAGAAGTCCCCCTCCCCCTCATTGGTGGAGCTCGTATTCTGCAAGGTCCACGGGGTAGTTAACCATTCCCACCCCGTAAGAACCGTGCAAGTTATAACATCCCTCCCCCGCAAAGTCCGAAGAATCCTCTAAAACCGTGGTGAAGGAGGGCGCCGGACGCTCTCGATGTCTGGCTGGGTGTTGTGACCCAAGGTGCTGGGTCAGGCGGTGTGTATCTGGAAGGCGAACGTCACTTCCGACACGAATGTTGCGATGGCTGCAATTCCTGAGGTTGCAGTTCCGAAGACTCCCATCGGAGACTTCCTGCATTTCCATCTCTGAGTCCGAATTAACAATCTCAGTCATATCAGAGTCTTGACGCTCCGCTGTGGCCTGAACAGGTAGAAAATGCGATTTGGGAAGAAGTTTCCAAGGACGAGGGATTTTACAAAGAAGTGGTCGCCTAGACCGAATGTGATCAAGATGTTTTTGCATGATCTGACCTTGGGCTGGCACCTCCCTTTTTGGCGAGGATAATGCCGGAGACCCACTAAGCGCCGTCAGCAAAGTTTCGAACAAACACCGAGTCACCTGGTACAAAGTACCTGCATGGTCGACATCCAAGTGGGGCAACGCCCTTGCTGCTCCTGGTTGTGGAGCATTTTTGCACCTATGACTGGAAAATTCATACTCGGTAGGTATGGGGCTGGATTCTCCATTTGGGAGACTAAGTCCCCACGCCAGCTTGAAAATGGTGGTGTTTTACGCCACCAGGAAAACTGGTGTAAAACGACCACCGATTCCCTGCTCATGGGGGGCTAGCAGGCTCCCAGCTCTAGCTGCCGATACGGTCTGCAGAATTGCCGGGTCTGTGACCCCGCATGAGCACGGTGGCGGCCTGCAGCGGCTGTGCCATGCTTCATGGAGGACACAGCCCGCAGACCCGGACCGCAAAAATAGTACCCCCCTTCAGCCGCTCGCGCACCCCAGCCCACCCCCCCCCCCCCCGCAGTGCCCCCAGCCCCGATTGAAGCCCCTCCTGCCCGCAGATCAGCCCTCCCCCCAACTGTGGCGCCGCTGGACTGAGACAGCAGCCGCCATGCTGAGTTTGCCGCTTTTCAGGGGGTGGAGCACTGCGAAAGTGGCGCCACCCCCGATTTGGCCGCCTTCAGGGATTCTCCGCCCCCCTCGCCGAACGCGACTTCGGAGTCGGGGATCGGAGAATTCAGCCCATGAGGTCTCCGGCTCATCAGCATTTCAGCAGAGTCCACTCTAGTTACAGTGTAGTCCTGTAGAAAAACAAGATGCGAGCTAGCCTAGTATCCATTGATCCAGAAAACTGTTTCTTAAGACCCCAATTAAATGTTTGCACCACACGCTCTGCTAAGCCATAAGAAGCCAGGTGGTATAGGGGCGGTACGAATATGCCACACCCCGTTCGCTTTCAGAAACCCGGTGAACTCCGCACTCATTAACGGAGTGCCATTATCTGCGACAAGCACTTCAGGGATGCCGTGCGTGAAAAGCTCTGTACGTAACTTCTCAATGGTTGCATGGGATGTAATCGCCGCCATCGTGCACCTCTAACCACATTTAATATGTGTTAATCAACAAGAGGAACATGGATCCTTGAAACGGACCATGAAAGTCGGCATGCAACCACGCCCATGGCCATTCCCAATGATGTAGGGGTGCAGCGGTGGGAGCTGCTGATGCTCTGGGCAAACAGAACATCGTTGGATCATTTTCTCAATGTCCGCATCTAGACCCGGCCACCGTACATAACTTTGTGCCAGCATTTTCATCTTGGACATGCCTGGATGTCAGTTGTGGAGTTCTTTCAAGATCAATTCCTGATCTCTGTCTGGGATGACGACGCGCGAACCCCACAGCAGGCTACAATCCTCCACGCCGAACACGGACATCTTGGACGAAAATGCTGGTAACTTGCCTGGAAAATGTTGATGCTGCCCATCGTAAAGTACCAGGTACCGAATGTTTGATAGGATCAGATCTGACTGCGTCCATTCACTGCTGTGGGATGCCTTGACAAGCAAGGAGTCCATGAAATTCAGAGTTGCGACGACCTTGACATCCTGGAGGTTATTGAGGGGCCAGTGGGTAAAGGCAAACGGCTCAGCGTGTCGGCATTCGCGATTTGAGTGCCCAGCCTATAAACGGCTGATAACAGGGCCCAGCCCTGTACGGAGGCAATGGATCGGATTGCCATATCCTCTTTGAATTGTATGAGCAAAGGTTTATGGTACGTAATAATAGTGAAGAGGCAGCAATAGACGTATTGGTGCATTTTACTGCAAAGACAACCACTAGACCTTCCTTCTCAATCTGTGTGTACATCTGTTCCGACGCAACTAATGGACAAGAAGCAAAGGTGATTGGACATTCCCTCCAGTGGGACAGAACAGCCTCAACTCATAGAGGGAAGCATTGCATGTGATGAACAAGGGATTGATGACGACCCTGCTTCTTCACCTGACGATAATCTGCTTCCTGCACGTGATGCCTGTTCAGAAGGAGGTGCAAGAGGGCCAATGTAATCACCAGATTCAAGATAAACTTGCCGTGATAGTTAACGAGTCTAAGAAAAGAGCAAAGTTCCATGGCGTCCGGCGGGGTTGGGGCCTACTGGATGGCGCGTGCCTTCTCCATGATGGGGTGCAAACCGACAGCCGAGGTAGATCACATCCTTCACATGAAAAACGCACTTCACCTGTCGTAGGCAGGTACCAGCCTCAGAAAACCGTTTCAACACTGCTTCCAGGTTGTCCAAGTGCTCCTGCTCTGAGGCTCCAGTGACCAGCACATCATCCAAGTATACCATTACAGGCAGCAGCTCTCGCAGCATGTTCTCCGTTATATGCTGAAATATTGCACAGGCGGAGGACACTCCAAAGGCAACCGCATATACGCGTATAAGCCCCTGTGCGTATTGATGGTAATATATTTGCAGGAGGCCGGATCCAAATTGAGCTGCAGATATGCGTGGCCCATATCGAGCATCATGAATGAATGCCCACCACAAGCTTTTCGTAGAGATCCTCAATGCGGGGAATGGAATAACGGTCGAACGGCAAAGCCGTGTTTACTATCAATTTGTAATCCCTGCACAAATGGACCGTTTTGTCCAGCTTTCACCGGCGTTGCCCAATCAGGGAACCATACAGGTCGGATGATACACAAGGTCTCCAAGCGGCCAAGTTCAGTTTCTAGCTTTTCCATAAGGCATAGGGGACTGGGCTGGCCACGAAATACCATGGTGGGGCTTTCCGGTCAACCTCTATGTGGGCTATGGCCCCCTTTCCCAGTCTGAGTTGAAACACTTGGGGGTACTTGCTCAGCATCTCTCCCAGGCCTCTGGACCTCATCTGGAGGAGGGGCAGCCAATGTAGCTGCAGATGGCGCAACCAATCCCGGCCCAACAGGCTGGGACATTGGCCCTTTACCACAGAGGCCCACCAACTGGTGCCCATTAACCACCGGAGTCACAGTAGTACCAGTGATATCAAATGGTTCTTCCATGAGGTGGCCAACCTTGCCTGGGTGTCCATTAAATCCAAGATCTGAATACCCTGCTTAATTCGGTCAAACGTCTTCTGTCCAACCACAGAGACCGCTGTGCCAGTGTTCAAATCCATATTGAGCACATGCCAGTTGACTTGCATTGCAATCTTTATGGGGGCCACTCGGAGGGCTGCCACACAATGCAACTGCATGCAGTCATCTTCCTCTTCCGGTTCATTCAAATGGAAGGTCCGGGCCCTGGGCTGACCTCTATCTCTACCAGGCCATCTGGACCTCTGGGTCACTTGCAGCCTGCGCTCACTTTGGGGCCAGTGACCACAACGCCCACATTGACCAGGCTCCCCTTCTACGGACTCCAGGGAAGTCTCCCGCTGGCTCTTCCTTCAGCCAACGGGTCTGGCCTTTATGCCACTCATTCCAAGGCAGGATGGCAGTACAGGGAGGGGTCGCGAAGAGGGAGTGGGCACGCCCAGGGTGTTCATCTCTATTTCCTACATCTCCAGTGGCGCTTGCTCTGCGCTTTCCCAGGACAGCGCAATCTGAATGGCTTGCTGCAGGGTCAAGGAAAGTTCAGCGAGCAGTTTTTTCTGAGGCCGCATTGGTAATACCGCAAACCAAGCGGTTGCACAACATTTCAGATATGGCAGTGCCGTATTTACAGAACTTCACAATTTTACTTAACCTCAACAAAAACGCGGTGACGGACTCACCTTTCTGCAGTGTTAAAATAATACCGCTGTTCTATAACGGACGGGGTGGGTTTAATGTGCTGGCCTCCTACGGCTACAAGCTCATTGAAGTTTGAGTGTCTGGGGACGTTGGGTATGTAAGGCTCCGCATCACTCCGAATGTGTGCATGCCGCAGGCAGTGAGCAATATAACTATCTGGCTTTTGTTCGCTGCGATATTGTTGGCCGAGATAAAGTAACACATCCTCTCTGTGCGTACTGATTCCGATCTTCCAGTCCGGCATCAAACACGTCCAAATGTCCATAATTGAAGGAAGATGTGGAGGCCAAATCACTGAGTGTCTTTAAGACAGAGATAGATGGGTTCTTGATTAATAAGTGAATCAGGGGTTATGGGGAGAAGGCAGGAGGATGGGAATGAGAAAATATCAGCCATGATTGAATGGTGGAGCAGACTCGATGGGCTGAGTGGCCTAATTCTGCTCCTATGTCTTATGGTCTTATGATATCCAACCTGTGTGCGATAGAGATGAGGAGATGGCTCAGCAGTGTCGATAGTAATCCAGTTTCTATCATCGTCGCCAGTTTTATAAAGGCCATGAAGTGACCACACCAGGTTTTTAGAAGCAAAACTTACTTGGGGTGACATGGTGGTGCTGTGGTTAGCACTGCTGCCTAACAACGCCGAGGACCCGGGACACTGTCCATGTGGAGTTTGCACATTTTCACCGTGTCCGCATGGGTCTCACCCCCACAACCCAAAGATGTGCAGGTTAGGTGCATTGACCATGCTAAATTGCCCCTTGATTGAAAAAAAGATAATTGGGAACTCTAAATGTAGTAACAAAAACTTACTTTATTTCACAACTTCTATTATATATAGCTCCAGTAGTTCCTACTGGGTCTTCACTAGTTGGTGCCTTACTGGACGGCTCTATTTATACATTGTTAAAGATTGTTTGAGGTCCCCCTTATCGGGGGAGCTCGTATTCTGCAAAGTCCACAGGGAGTTAATCATTCCCATACCATAAGACCTGTGCGGGTTATAACAGTAACCTTGTAAAATAAGCATCTCCTCTATTTTTATTCAGTACATAATTCGACACAAAGAGCTCCTGTGACTCCTTTGTGCATCTCACCTTGTTCAATCCCTTGCCTTTGAAGTCAGTATTTAACCATCCACCCAAGTACCAGCACCAGAAATATTTTCTTACCAAGATACCTTCACTGTTTCATTCCCTCAGTCCCTGCACTGTGTAAATTATCATCCTTGGCGTTTTCAACCTGCAACACAGTTCCATCATATTCCCCCTCCTCTGAGTTCACCTCCTTTCCTCCCTTAATCTCTCCCTGCTAGGGAGAATGTGCAGACTCCGCCGGACAGTGAGCCAGCGGGGAATCGAACCTGGTACCCTGGCACTGTGAAGCCACAGTACTATCCACTTGTGCTACCGTGCTGCCCAGGCTTGTGGTTCCTTTACACTATCCTTTAAAACTTGAAGGACAAATTGATTTTGCAGTTTAAAAAAAACGAGGAGTTCTCTATTTAAATGGAAGTACAGAGTACGAAAGCGACAATGGATTCTACTTCCACCATTGGGAGGGAATTACATGTCCTAAAAGTCCTCTGCTTTAATAAATGGTGCTAATCCTTCTGTTCCAAGAATGCAGAAAAACACTGGTGGCTGGGTAGTACAATGAGTCAAGCAAAACATTCCTGTAAACCCTGGTATCAGATCCAGTCCAGACAGATGGGCAGAAAGTCTTATATGTTAGTTCTGAATTCAAAAAATCCTGTGGGTTCCTAATTTTACATGTGGGCACAACTCTATCCATAATGCTACAACTGCTGTCATTCTCATGCAGAAAGTATTAAGATCATACGATACTAACAGATGAGGAAAACAACGTAACCGTCTTAATTTATCCAACAAGACCAACCCATTGCTGCACCCATGTCTTTCCAAATTGACTCCAGAGTATTTGCCTCCTCTATTCCGCTCAGAAGTCCATTCCATGTAATAATTGCTCTCTGCATAAAGGAGAACTGGCATCACTGCTAAATATACTGGCCGGGATTCTCCGTTTTCCCGCCAGGACCGAAAGCGTGCAATTTGCATTTCTGTCTGGGGCGCTATTCATTCTGAAATTCAGGACAAGCGACAAATGGAAGCAATTCCCAGCACAGCAGATGGTGTAACCACTGGGGCTAGAATTAACGCTGAAGACCCTGAAGCTGGAGCTGTTTTTAGGTGTTCCAGTTACTGCACACTCATTGCAGCCACGAAGGTGGCTCGCAGAAGTCCTGCATCCCCCAATGGTTTTACATGTCCCTGTTGGCGAGGATGAAAACTTTGATTAGTAACACCACCAGTGAGGGACGGGAGCACAGCAATGGAATTTACACCAGGCGCAAACTGTGATTTTACCATTGCACGCTATTCTCTGCCTGATTAAAATCCCCATTGTCAGCAAGTCGGATTATTCAGTTCACTGTTTATTGATTTGATCCTCTGTGCTCTGGCTCTGCCTGCACTGTTTAAAGCAGATAGTCTCTGCAGGTGCAGAATTCTAATGATTTACTGGACTCTGAACTCAGCTTCTTCCCTAAATCTGATCTGTCAAAAATCTCTGATCTTTCATCTCCTCGGTCATTGCCCATCTCCACCCCTCTTTTCTGGATCCAATCTCGGGCAGCACGGTAGCATTGTGGATAGCTCAATTGCTTCACAGCTCCAGGGTCCTAGGTTCAATTCCGGCTTGGGTCACTGTCTGTGCAGAGTCTGCACATCCTCCCCGTGTGTGCGTGGTGCTCACCTCCGGGTGCTCCGGTTTCCTCCCACAGTCCAAAGATGTGCAGGTTAGGTGGATTGGCCATGATAAATTGCCCTTAGTGTCCAAAATTGCCCTTAGTGTTGGGTGGGGTTACTGGGTTATGGGGATATGGTGGAGGTGTTGACCTTGGGTAGGGTGCTCTTTCCAAGAGCCGATGCAGACTTGATGGGCTGAATGGCCTCCGTCTGCACTGTAAATTCTATGATCTATGATAAACTTTGATTCGTGACTGGGTTTCTCTAACTCCTTGCCAGGATAATCCACAAATCATCCAGCCTGCCAACATGCACAGTCTGGTTCATGGTAAAACCCTCATCCCCCCCTCACCCCTTCAGGTTTGTATCCTGCTTGGTTCTGTATTCAACCCAGCCCTGCATTACTGCCTATCCTGTCATGCACCCACTGATCCTCCCAACATGGACCTGCTTCTTCTACTGTATGATCAGCAGAAACTCCTTCAGCTTACATTCGATGGAATTCCCTTAGCATTTCTGCCTTGTCACATAGAAACATAGAAAATAGGAGCAGGAGGAGGACATCCAGCCTTTCGAGCCTGCTCAGCCATTCATTATAATCATGGTTGATCATCCAATTCAATAATCGAATCCCGCTTTCTCCCCATATCTTCTGATCCCCTTTGCCCTAAATGCTATATCTAACTGCTTCTTGAAAACAGGCAATGTTTTGGCCTCAACTACTTCTTGTGGTGATGAATTCCTCAGGACGACCACTCTCCGGGTGAAGAAATTTCTCCTCATCTCGGTCATAAATGGTCTACCCCGCATCCTCAGACTGTGACCCCTGGTTCTGGACACACACAATCGGGAACATCTTTCCTGCATCTACCCTGTCTAGTTCTGTTAGAATGTTATAGGTTTCTATGAGATCCCCACTCATTCTTCTGAACTCCAGTGAATATAATCCTAATCAATTCAATTTCTCCTTGTACGTCAGTCCCGCCATACCAGGAATGGGTCCCGCCATCCCAGGTAAACCTTTGCTGCACTCCCTCTCGAGCAAGAACATGCTTCCTCCGATGAGGGCACCACTGCTGTACACAATATTTCAGGTGCTGGTTTAGGGGCGATTTTCATTTCATTTTTCAGGTGTGGTCTCTCCAAGGCCCTGTATAATTGCAGCAAAACCCCTGCTCCTGTACTCGAATCCTCTCGCAATGAAAGCCAACATACCATTTGCCTTCTTTACCGCCTGCTTTATCTGCATGCTTACCTTCAATGACTGGTGTACGAGGATACCCAGGCCCTGCTGTACATTCACTTCGCTAACTTTGATACCTCCTGAAAACTTTGGTGTTCAAGTGTGCTTTTGCCTCCTTCCTCTTCCCCGCCTCCTAGCTCGGTGTACAAGCTTGCTATCAAAATTGGTGGTGTAAGGAATAAAGGTAACCATTCTGGGTTTGAACCGGGTATTCTTCTGAAGGGATGTTCTCAGGAGAGTAGAAAACTCTAATCCCACGCTTTCCCTGATCACGGCTGATACATTTTATCTTTTCTAACTAGCCTTCAACAAGGTAAAAATAATCATCATAAAAAGAAAAAGATGAAGAGATGGAGCTGAGCTATGAGATGAATGTTCAGGGAGGATGCTTTCCATTTCCGGACTGGTGGGTTTTAGAAAAATGCAAACAAATCAGATATGTAATTTTTCCAAGTGACTGACTGTCAGTCTGATCAAACTGGTGCACAATGCCAGCTGAGCAAATAGCAAATTGGTGCCAGGACAATTGTTATTGCTCCTTCAGATTGAATAAAGCAGATGTAAAATATGGAAGTGCCATCTGCTTAAAAATAGCAAGATAGCTGTTTATTTTAATAAATAAGTAACTTACAGTAGCCTCTCCCTTGGCCCAAGCTGACAACATAATATCATTCACTCAGTTTTACTTTAATGTTTTTCCTCTAAATTTGACGCTTGTCATTACTTCTTTAGGCCATCATCGTCACCTCTCTGTTCCAGTTATTAACCATTCCCCAGTCAATTAGCAGTTGCCCATTCCCCAGCAAATCTGCTACGTAACTGACTCCTTCCAGGAACTTGGTACAATAATTGCTTGAAGTGATTGATATAAGCTCAAATTTTCATAGTGCATAATGGCAAAGCAAGTTGAATGTGTATCAGTTATGAAAATAGGCTGGCGCTAGGCATGTTTTCTTGACACTAATTTATAATTGGAAAATTGACCCCATATTTGTATTTACGATTGAGAAGGGCCATATTGTTGGAGAGGACAGTGTGAAACAGACTGGTAAGCTCGAGGAGATACTTGTTAGGAAGGAAGATGTGTTGGGCATATTGAAAAACTTGAGGATAGACAAGTCCCCCCCCCGTGCCTGACGGGATATATCCAAGGATTCTATGGGAAGCAAGAGATGAAATTGCAGAGCCGTTGACAATGATCTTTTCGTCCTCACTGTCAACAGGAATGGTACCAGGGGATTGGAGAGTGGCGAATGTCGTGCCCCAGTTCAAAAAATGGAATAGGGATAACCCTGGGAATTACTGGCCAGTTAGTCTTACTTCGGTGGTCAGCAAAGTAATGGAAAGAGTACTGAGGGATAGGATTTCTGAGCATCTGGAAACTCACTGCTTGATTAGGGATAGTCAGCATGGATTTGTGAGGGGTAGGTTTTGCCTTACAAGTCTTATTGAATTCTTTGAGGAGGTGACCAAGCATGTGGATGAAGGTAACGCAGTGGATGTAGTGTACATAGATTTTAGTAAGGCATTTGATAAGGTTCCCCATGGTAGGCTTAGGCTTATCCCATGGTAGGGGATAGGGTGGAGGTTAAGCGGGGTGCTCTTTCCAAGGGCCGGTGCAGACTAGATGGGCCGAATGACCTTCTTCTGCACTGTAAATTCCATGATTCTATGAACATTGCCTGAAAAAAGGGAAGAAAAAAACATGAATAAGTAAGTAACATTAATGGATATTAACATTGGGCTGCCAGTAGTCGGTTATCATAAACATACTGTTTAACTACCTAAATAATGCCCCATGGTATTAAAACATACCAAGAGTGTATCTGAGGCCACCAAGGTTTACTCTATTGTTGTTAGCCGTGGCCGTATCCCTTGGCTTTTCTTTCCCTCGGTACCCTTTGCTTCTCCTACCCTACTTTGCTTGTACTCTGGGTGGTGTCTCCCCTCCCGCCTTTTGCTATTACCCTCCTCTCTTTTTTCTTCTCCTTTTGTCTGTTTTTGTCCCTCCCTTCCCCTTCCTGCTCTTCCCCCTCCTCCCTAATTGGTTGATGGTCATGAGGGGGGCCTGGTCCATCTCTAACCTCACTTCCACATAGTGTGGTGCATAGAATTCCACCCCTACTGCTCCTGGAAGCACGGATTTACCCATTACAAAGAAGCCAATGCGATTAACTTTATGAACACGGGAGGAGAACTCCTTCTCTCTCGGATGGCTGAACTTCCACACGTACTTCCCTCCCATCTGCTCCATAAAGAAGAAAAGCAAATTACTGCGGATGCTGGAATCTGAAATGAAAGGGAAAATGCTGAAAATTTTCAGCAAGTCTGGCAGCATCTGTAGGGAGAGAAAAGAGCTAACGTTTCGAGTCCGATGACTCTTTGTCAAAGCTAACAGACAGAGAGAGCGGGAAATATTTATACTGTGGCGTGAGAATGAAAGATGAGTCATCGCCACAGAAACCCAGGGAAACTTGGTGCTAATGGCCACAGATACCAAGAGGAAAGAGTGTTAATGGCAGTCCCCAGAGAGGACAAAAGATGTGAAAGGTCAAACAGCAGGGAAACTAACATCAGAGGATGAACTGTAGGTGTGGGGGAGGGGAAGGGGGAAGCAAAGAGGAGAAAGGTGCAGGAAAGAAAGAAATGGTAAAAGACAGTTAAAATGAAATGAAAACAAATGGGTCGAGGTGGGGCTGATCATCTGAAGTTGTTGAATTCGATGTTCAGGCTGGAAGGCTGTAACGTGCCTAACCGGAAGATGAGATGTTGTTCCTCCAGTTTGCGTTGCGCTTCACTGGAACATTGCAGCAGGCCAAGAACAGACATGTGGGCATGGGAGCAGGGTCTTTTGTTAAAATGGCAAGCAACAGGAAGGTCAGGATTCTGAATGCGCACAGACCGAAGATGCTCAGCAAAGCGATCACCCAGTCTGCGTTTGGTCTCTCTGATATAGATCTGATTTGCTCCATAAAGATGTTCAGTTCCTTTGCCATCGCCGATTGTTTCCCTGATTAGGGCTGGATGGTCCTGCACACAGTTGAATAGTCTCCCCATGTTGAGTTGGTGGGAGTTCAAGTTGGGGATCTCCGCCAAGGTTTTTTTAATGAAGTCTGCGTCATCTCAGTTAGGAACATATATATTTACAACAACCACTGTTGTCCCTTCCAGGACAGTGCTAGTCCAGGACACAGTCACTGTTCCAGGACACAGTCACTGTGTTTGACACTGTGAAGGTCATCCTTTTGCTAAACAGTATGACTTCCCCCTCGCACCGAAGCACGCTTGGTACATCTGCCCTATCCAACTCTTCCTTACGCTCAGTCGGTCCTTCTCCCGACCATATCGGCCCTCAGGTTTTTAGATGCCGATGGCTCTGGATCTTTTCACCGGCCACTTGAGTCCCCTGGCATTCCAGGTGACTATTCTGATGGTGTCTTTCTGTCCCTCCCCCCCCTCCCCCCCCCCCCCCCCCCACGCCCTGCGGGGTTAGCCATTCTTACCAAGTGGCATAGCCTTGTTTGTGAGCAAAGATGGCCAACCCTTGTCTTTTTTGTTCTAGCCATCCCCATGTGCGACCTGTTATGACCAGCCTTCTACCCCCAAACCCGAACGCCCCCCAGCCCATCTGCCCTTGCCACCTCTTCTTCCCTTTTCCCGTACCCGTATTGCCTCGCCCCCACCCTGCCCCATCTGCCTCCCCTTTACCTGTCATCTCCCTTCGCCCTGGTTTATTATCTTGTCCCCCCGATAAGGCTCCCTTTCAGGAGCTGCACCATGCCCCCTCACTTTTTATTCCCGCGTACTCGCCAGTGTGGTGGCTGCCGCCTAGGAGCAGCTCTTTTTGCACTTGGCCCGTTTCATCCCCCTCCTCCTTCCTCCCTTCTCGCTTCCATGTACCTCTCCCCCGCCCCCAGATCATGTAAGCATCAGCACCAAAATGAAGTCTTATTTACTATCTTCCCAGCCCGTTCTACCGGATGAACTCATTCGCTTCCTCCGGCTTGTTAAAATAATGTTCTTTACTGTCGTACATTACCCAAAGTTTTGCCACGCCCAACTAGCCAAATCGCACTTTGTTTTTAAATAAAACCACTTTTGCCCCAATAAACTCTGCTCGGCACTTGTCCAAGTTGGCTCCAATGTCCTGGTATATGTGGATTGAATGTCCCTCCCATCTACATGACTGAATGCTCCTCATCCAGTTCAGCACCTACTCTTTGTTCTGTAACTTATGTAGTTTGGCTATTATAGCCCTTGGTGGTTCTCCTGATTTGGGCCTTTGCTGGAGTGACCGATTGGTCTGGCCCACCTCTGGGGGTTTGGCAAAGCCCTCCCCTCCGACCAACTTCGCAAGCATCCCCGCGACATACTCGTCGGATTTCTGCCCTCTTTTCCCTGTATAGCGCGACAATCCTCAGGTTCTGGTGGCGGGTCCTGTTCTACTGATCATCAACCTTCCCCTTGAGTGCTCTCTGGGTTGTTACCACTGCAGCCTCGATCGGGGCGATCTGCTCGTTCTGGGGTGAGTGGGTGGGAGCGCCTATCCGGCCTTAGACACTCTGTAGAACCAGGGCCCACGGTGGGTGTCAGTGGGGTGCACAGAAAGGTGGCTGCCTTGCAGGTCGCGGCATGGATCCCGTCGACCACCCCTTGGACCCGAGGCACCTCGGCAATGGCAGCGAACCCTGCTGCCTGGGCACCATGGTAGGGCTCGGTTCACATTGAAATGGATGCATTGTTCCGACTGGGCATATAAGGCCTCCATGACGGCACAGATGCACCTAATAATCTTAGTGGCACAAATAGGCTTATATTAACATACTGCAATGAAGTTACTGTGAAAATCCCCTAGTCGCCACACTCTGGTGCCTGTTCGGGGACACTGAGGGAGAATTCAGAATGTCCAATTCACCTAACAGCACGCCTTTTGGGACTTGTGGGAGGAAACTTGAGCACCCGGAAGAAACCCATGCAGACACGGGAGAACATGCAGACTTTACACAAACAGTGACCCAAGCCGGGAATCAAACCCAGGTCCCTGTGTTGCTCGTTTTGATCCCAACAGCGCCGCCAATACTGTTGCTAATGTTAATGATGTTGGTGAACCACAAGCCTTCACTTATATCGATCAAATGACCACACAACCAGTGAGTGAGTTCAAAAGATGGTTTGTTTACATACACAAGAGTTACCTCGACATGCAAACACAATCTACTACGAGTTAAACTACACCTATCGGCTACAATAACCCATACTTAACTTCAGGGTGACTGGAACTGTGCAAATAAAAAGCCTTTATCTTGATTTCACTTGGCTGGTTTGAAGAAAGTGGCTCTGTCTCTGCTGGGCTCATCCGTCAGGTAGCGATCGTTGGTCTTGAACTTGGCTGGCTGTTCCTGCTATGATTGGATTGGCACAGGCCGGATCCAAAAGAGACAGAACACATAGCTGTGCTCTCTTTTATCCCTCTGGGATTTCGCGCTCTTTAGGGTGGTCCTTAACCTTGGACCCAATAGTTCGACAGGGCTCTGATCACTGTCTTCGATTTCAGCCAATAAAGGGGCGGGTGCCTTGGTAGCTGGGTGGGTCCTTAGCGGTCATTGACCTTGGCAGTTGGGCTTTCTGAGTAAAGGGAGTGGCGCCGATCAGTCTGTGGCTGTACCGGGTGCTTGTTTGGAGTTCTATTGTCCTGGGAAAATGGGTCATTAAAATGAAACGAGCGGGGGGTTTCGATCAGGCCTGGTTACCTCTGTTTCAAATGCAGATAGGCTCTGTATCTGTCTGAGTCCTGGGTTGGCCATAATTCCCATGGTCCTTTGCAGGTGGCCATCTTAGATGGCTACACCAGACACTGTGAAGCAACAGTGCTAACCACTATGCTGCCGTGCCGCCCATTGTGAAGAAATAGAAGGATATCTACCGAGTAAAGGCAGAAGGTTTTTTTTTTGTTGAGGCATCATGATCGGCACTGGCACCTGTGCCCCGAATCTGTGAAATTCCGGACAGATCCCCACTCGGCACCTGGAAGGATCCCATGGCGTAAAGTGCCAGGGTGACCGTCACCTTGCCGGCCACCGGGAGGGGATTTCCTCCCCCCATACCCCAACGGTGTCAAGTGCGCCATGATCTGGCAGATATGTCGCACTGTCCCCCTGCTCAGCCGGTGTCTTTGATGGCATGCCCAGTCTGGCAGGCCCTCGAATGACAGACAGGGCCAGTACACAAGAGACCTCATGCGGCGCCTCCTTCCCACCTCCTCCTCCTCAGCCTGTTGGGCAGCCAGCTCTTCATCCTCACTGGCTGCCTCCCGTTCCTCTGCTGCATGCTGCACTGCTGCAGCATCCTCCTCGAGCAGCTCCAGCTCATACCGCCACAAGGCATCCCCCAGGGCTGCAGCAACCAGGAGGAAGGCCACCGTTGCTGGTGTATTCCAATATCCATTGTCTGCAGGGGTGAAGGGATGACATGTTAGAATGGTGCGTACCCCCTTGCCCAACTAGGTCCAATGAGCTACACAGTGGCCCCTGTACTGCTCCAGCAATTCCCCCCTCCCCATCCACGCACCCCTAGCACTGTGGGGACCTATGGCCCTGGCATCCATCCCTGCTGCCAAGGGTATTGTAGGCTGGCGATGCCCGTGCCAGGGGTACGCACCATGGCCCTCATCTGGCACCCCTCTGTCGGGGCTACTGTGGGCGTTGCCCCTGGGTGGGTTGCATCCTGCCCCGCCGGCGGGTGGCAAGCGGTTGGGTTGGTAGGGCAGGGGTGGGGTGCAGGGTGGGGGCTGGGGTGCTGGGTGGAGTGTGGGGAGGGGTGCAGGAGTAGTGGCACCCATATGGCCGGTGGCACTCTGTAGAACCACGGTCCAAGGTGGGTGGTCAGTGAGGTGTGTAGCAAGATGTAGCACGGGCCTTGGCAATGGCGATCCGTGCATGAACACCGCCCCAGTCCCCTGGAGGTCCTCCTGGCCCCACTGCCCATCCCTCCATTTCCCTCACCCCCGCACCCCAGCAAGCCCGGCCAGTGTCTGGCCCGCCACCTCTCTGTGTCTGACCTCCTCTCTCTCTCTCCCTCATCAACCACGATGCCTTTTACACAATTTTTAAAAGCACAAGTGAACCTTGCCATCAGGCATTGCCCCCAATGGAGGTAGAGCATCACGGAGGCCCCAGAGAATACTGGGTCAGGCCCGCTAATGATATGCCAACTGCGTTTACTGAGCTTGCGGAGTGGAACGCTTCAACGCTGCTGTTGAGGCACCGGAGAATTGCTATTCGGCATAAACCCAGCACCCACCACGATTTCGGCATCATAACCGATTCTCCGCCCAATTGCCTTTCCCGATTTCGGCATCGGCCGACCGGGAATCCTGCTCCATGTTTTTTTCTTTACTTGTGTCATTACCGTAACTCTTCCCCATCATTCTTGCTGTTATTTAATCTCTGCTACCTTCCACCCTATCACAGATCCTCCCTTACCTTCTCTCCTTACCAATGTACCTGCTTCAAACTTGTTACATATTTAACTTTTCGAATTCTGATGAAAGCTACCAACCTGAAATGTTACTTATTTTTCTCTCTCCACAGAAGTGAGGCTGATCTGCTGACTATTTCAAACATCTTCTGTTTTTATTTGGATCAATTTGAACACTAGAGCTGAAATCAGGCCCGGGATTCACTGCAGTCCAGGCTGTGATGTGGAGATGTGTAGGTGCTGGTATGAATTGCGGAGGTGGGTTTACATTGCCACTGGCTTGGCTCCTGCATCTACTTCATACTTGGCAACACAATTGTGAATTCCTTTGGCTGTCAAGCGATTTTAAGTTTTCCCATCCAGGTGTACGTAGGGACAAAGAAAAGCATCAATGCTTTGTGTACTGCTGCCTTGTGCAGTACATGCGGTATTATATGAGCAGCTTCACAAAGCTGCCCTCTGCAATGTCACATAATATGCTTGGATAAGAAGTAAAACTGATATATCAGCATCACAGCTCACTTTCGACAAAAGTACAGCACAGTAGTTCAGTCAAAAAAAACGTGTGTAAAGTGGTTTCAGACACCGCAGTATAATTTTCATCTGCCTGAATTTGAATGTTAATGGCATTCTACTCTGATTTGTAAATGGAGTGGGAGATTGACATCTGAGCCTCTCAGGTAACAATGAAAGCAGAGTTCCGAGACCAGATCAAAGAAACAGACTGAAAGGAGATTTGACACGTTTCCCTCCTGCTGTTTAATAAGTGGTATCTGCCTCCTTCCACAACCTTCACAGAATGATGTTACTGCTGGCAAGCATTGCCCGTTTATGGTGCAGCTCATTAACCTTTCCGATTCCAAGAATATTTGATCACACAACGAGGCACATGATGTTTCCCGTTACAATTTGACAAACACTCGCCTGAGCTTGCTTAGATGCTTCTGTTCTTTCTTCTTTGAAGGTGGCCCTGTTTACAGACTTCCTTTAAGATTTAACTGTCACTGTTGCAGACGCAATCGCAGCTCATTGCAATTCAATTGCGGATTGGTTCTGTTGCCCCAATGGCCATTGTATGAACAAGAATAGGTTTATTCCAGAGGACATGGTCCAACATTTCAGCCAGAATTGAAAAGGAAAGGCTATTTATCCACATTTGTTTATAGATATGCATTACTCGTAAATAGCAAAATCTAATTGAGCTAAATGATTGGGCTGGATATAAGCTGTTAATAGCAGGCTGTGGAAAAATCACTGTAAAAGCCTTAATGATAGATATTGTTTTCTTTTAAACATGACCAGATGACCTGACCAGTAATGCAATATGCTATATAAGACTATTGCGTCTTTAATATAATAAATGATCCCAAAGCAATTCACAGTTGGGGCCTCACGGTAGCATGGTGGTTAGCATCAATGCTTCACAGCTCCAGGGTCCCAGGTTCGATTCCCGGCTGGGTCACTGTCTGTGCGGAGTCTGCACGTCCTCCCCGTGTGTGCGTGGGTTTCCTCCGGGTGCTCCGGTTTCCTCCCACAGTCCAAAGATGTGCGGTTTAGGTGGATTGGCCATGCTAAATTGCCCGTAGTGTAAGGTTAATGGGGGGATTGTTGGGTTACGGGTATGCGGGTTACGTGGGTTTAAGTGGGGTGATCATGGCTCGGCACAACATTGAGGGCCGAAGGGCCTGTTCTGTGCTGTACTGTTCTATGTTCTATGTTCTATGTTCTACAGTCGTATCATGAAAAACAATTTAATACCAAACAACATAAGGTGGTATTGGGGCAAATAGCCAAACGTTTGCTCAAAAAGATAGGCTTTCAGGAATAGTGTAAAGAACAAAATTTACACTCCCAGACGAGGAGGAAGAAACTGTCTCCCCTTTCCAGCCTCCTTGCTTGGTCGCAACAAAGATTTGTTTAAAATCTTTTCCTTGTGGATACCTTTTGCCAATCCAATCATTTAAAAAATTTTTTTTTAGAGTATCCAATAATTTTTTTCCAATTAAGGATCAATTTAGCGTGGCCAATCCGCCTACCTTGCACATCTTTGGGTTGTGGGGGTGAGACCAATGCAAACACGGGGAGAATGTGCAAACTCCACATGGACAGTGACCCAGGACTGTGGAAAGCCCAGGTCCTCAGTGACATCAGGCAGCGATGCTAACCACTGCGCCACCGTGCGGCCCTGTCAATCCAACCATGCTTACGTTTTAGAAAGAGCCAATCTCACACACACACACGTCTTTACCAAAGGGGTTCAAATTTGATAAGGAACAAGTGTTGAATGGACTGTCAGTGCTGAAAGTTAACAAGGACCGGATGAGATGCATCCAAGGATATTGAAAATCGCTAATTGTCACAAGTAGGCTTCAAATTAAATTACTGTGAAAAGCCTCGAGTCGCCACATTCCGGCGTCTGTTCGGGGAGGCTGGAACAGGAATTGAACCTGCGCTGATGGCCTTGTTTTGCTTTACAAGCCAGCTGTTTAGCCCACTGTGCTCGACCAGCCCCAGTGCTATCCACTGCGCCACATGCTGCCCCGGTAGAGTTTACTTTGGCAGAATCTGTTGGAGACAATTGTTGATTTTCCCAGAGGGAGAGATTACCTGTTTGTCTCTGTGGGGTTAACTGAAGAGGCTATCCTATTTCTTCATGTTTATTGCCTGTCTGCTAAAACATAGAACATAGAACAGTACAGCAAAGTACAGGCCCTTCAGCCCACGATGTTGTGCTGACCACTTATCCTAATCTAAGATCAACCTAACCTACACCCCTTCAATTTACTGCTGTTCATGTGACTGTCCAAGAGTCGCTTAAATGTCCCTAATGACTCGGACTCCACCACCTCCAGTGCATTCCACGCACCCATCACTCGCTGTGCAAAGAACTGACCTCTGACATCTTCCCTACACCTTCCTCCAATCACCTTAAAATTATGTCTCCTCATGACAGCCATTTCCGCCCTGGGGAAATGTCTCTGGCTATCCATTCTATCCATGCCTCTCATAACACTGTACACCTCTAACAAGTCACCTCTCTTCCTTCTTCGCTCCAGTGAAAAAAGCCCTAGCTCCCTCAACCTTTCTTCAAAAGACATTCCCTCCAGTCCAGGCAGCATCCTGGTAAATCTCCTCTGCACCCTCTCCAAAGCATCCACATCCTTCCTATAATGAGGAGACCAGAACTGGACACAATATTCCAAGTGTGATATTACCAGGGTTTTATAAAGCTGCAGCAAAACCTTGCTGCTCTTAAACTCAATCCCCCTGTTAATGACAGCCAACACACCATACGCCTTCTTTAAAAAAAAATAAACTTAAGAGTACCCAATTAATTTTATCCAATTAAGGGGCAATTTAGCGTGGCCAATCCACCTGCCCTGCACATCTTTGGGTTGTGGGGGGCAAAACCCACGCAAACACGGGGAGAATGTGCAAACTCCACACAGACAGTGACCCAGAGCCGGGATCGAACCTGGGACCTCGACGCCGTGAGGCAGCAGTGCTAACCACTGCACCACTGTGCTGCCCTCCATATGCCATCTTAACAACCCTATCAACCTGGGTGGCAACTTTGAGGGATTTATGTACATGGACCCCAAGATCCCTCTGTTCCTCCACATTCTAAGATTCCTGCATTTTACCCTGTATTCAGCATTCAAATTCGACCTTCCAAAATCAATCACTTCACATTTATCTAGGTTGAACTCCATCTGCCACTTCTCAGCCCAGCTCTGCATTCTGTCAATGCCCTGTTGTAACCTGCAATAGCCCTCGACACTATCTACAACTCCACTAACCTTTGTGTCATTGGCAAACGTACTAACCCAGCCTTCCACTTCCTCATCCAAGTCATTTATAAAAACCACAAAGAGCAGAGGTCCTAGAACAGATCCCTGCGGGACACCACTGGTCACCGACCTCCAGGCGGAATACTTTCCATCCACTACCAAATTTCCCGGTATACATGCCCCTTCTGAATGAGCCTACCATAAGGAACCTTATCAAATGCCTTACTGAAATGCATATACACCACATCCACTGCCCGCCCTCCATCAATGTGTCTCGTCACATCTTCAAAGAATTCAATGAGGCTTGTGAGGGAAGACCTGCCCCTCCCAAAGCCATGCTTTAATCAAACTATATTTTTATAAATAATCATAAATCCTGGGCGGGATTCTGCTTTCCAGGGACTAAGTCCCCAGGCCGGCGGGAGAACCGGCGCCAACCATTCCGTGTTAACAGCCCCCAAAGTGCGGAATTCTCCGCTCTACCGGGGGCTAGGTGGACGCCGGTGGGGTTGGTGCCACTCCAACCGGCGCCGACGGGACGGCACGGGTTCACTCATGCGCCGAAGGGCCGGCGTGATCTCGTGCATGCGCGGAACCTCCAGCGTGGTTCTGCGCATGTGCAGACCGGTTGGCGTATTCTTGCGCAGGGGGTTGTCTTCTCTGCGCCGGCCATGGCGGAGTCCTACAGAGGCCGCGTGGAAGGAAGGAGTGCCCCCACGGCACAGGCCCGCCTGCGGATCGGTGGGCCCCGATCGCGGGCCAGGCCACCGTGGCCCCCCCCCGGGGTTGGATCCCCTCACGCCACCCCCGAGGACCGCCCAGCCGATTTACCTGCCAGGTCCCACTGTGTGGGACCATGTTTAACATACGCTGGTGGGACTGGCCAAAAATGGACGGCCGCTCATCCCATCAGGGTCCGGAGGATTGCCAGGGAGGGCGCTGCCAACGGCCCCCGACCAGCGTGGCATGAAACCCCCCCACCACACAAAAAATGGTGCCGGAGAATACGGCAGCCGCCGTTGGGGTAGGATTCACGCTGCCCCCCGCGGGGATTCTCCGACCCGGCGGGGATCGGAGAATCACTCTGCCTATCTCTCAGAATCCTTTCCAGTATTTTGCTCACCACAGACATAAGACTGGTTGGTCTGTAATTCCCAGGGATTTCCCTATTCCCTTTCTTGAACTGGGGAACAACATTCGCTTCCCTCCAATCATCCGGTAGTACTCCAATGGAGAGTTAGGACGCAAAGATCATCGCCAATGGTGCAGAAATCTACTCCCTTGCTTCCCGTAGTAACTTGCGTCTGGCCCAGGGGACTTATTTATCCTGATGCTTTTCAAATTTTTCAGCACATCCTCCTTCTTAATATCAACCTGTTCAAGCCTATTAACCTGGTTCACGCTGTTGTCGCGAGCAACAAGGTCCTCTCTCTAGTGAATACTGATGCAAAATATTCATTTAGGGCCTCCCCTATGTCCTCAGACTCTCAGCACAAGTTCCCTCCACTACCCCTTATCGGCTCTGCTCTCACTCTGGTCATCCTCTTATTTCACACATAAATGTAGAACGCCTTGGGGTCTTCCGCAATCCTTTCCGCCAGGGCTTTTTCATGCCCTCTTCTAGCTCTCCTAAGTCCTTTTTCGAGTTCCTTCCTGGCTACCTTTTAACTCTTTAGAGCCGTGCCAGATCCTTGCTCCCTCAACCTTACGTAAGCTTCCTTCTTCCTCTTGACTAGAAGCTCCACTTCTCGTGTCATCCAAGGCTCCTTCGCCTTGCCATTTCTTCCTCGTCTCAGGGGGACAAAACTATTCAGCACTCGCAGAAAGTGCTCCTTAAACAAACCCCACATTACTGTTGTGCATTTCCCTGAGAACATCTGTTCAGAATTTAGGCTCCTCAGCTCCTGTTCAATAGCAGTATAATTTCCCCTCCCCAAATTAAATACCTTCCCATACTGTCTGTTCCTATCCCTCTCCATGACTATGGTAAATGTCAAGGAGTTGTGGTCACTGTCATCGAAATGCTCTCCTACCGAGAAATCTGACACCTGGCCTGGTTCGTTGCCAAGCACCAAATCCAATATGGCTTCCCCCTTAGTCGGTCTATCTGCATATTGAGTCAGGAATCCTTCCTGGACACACCTGACAAAATCTGCTCCATCCAAACCATTTGCATTAAGGAGGTTCCAGTCAATATTAGGGAAGTTGGAGTCACCCATGACAACAACTCTGTTACTTCTGCACCTTTCCAAGATCTGCCGCCCAATCTGTTCTTCCATCTCTCTGCTGCTATTGGGGGGTCTATAGAAAACTCCCAATAAAGTGACTGCTCCTTTCTGATTTCTGACTTCCACCCATACTGACTCAGTAGACAACCCCTCCTTGACTACCTTCTTTTCTGCAGCTGTGATGCACTCTCTAATTAACAGTATCACTCTCCCTCCTCTTTTACCTCCCTCCCTATTCTTCTTAAAACATCTAAACCCCTGGACCTTGGGCAGCACGGTAGCACAGTGCTTAGCACAGTTGCTTCACAGCTCTGCTGGTTAGCGCTGCTGCCTCAAGGCCCCGAGGACCCTGGTTTGATGCCGGCCCCGGGTGACTGTCCGTGTGGAGTTTGCACATTCTCCCAGTGTCGCGTGGGTCTCACCCCTACAACCCAAAGAACATAGATCACAGATCATAGAATTTACAGTGCAGAAGGAAGCTATTTGGCCCATCGAGCCTGCACTGGCCCTGGGAAAGAACACCCCACCTGAGCTCACACCTCCACCCTTTCCCTATAACCCAGTAACCCCACCTAACCTTTTTGGACACTAACTGGCAATTTAGAATGGCCAATCCGCCTAACCCGCACATCTTTGGACTGTGGAAGGAAACCGGAGCATTCAGAGGAAAGCCACGCACACACGGAGAGAACATACAGACTCCGCACAGAGTGACCCACGATGGAATCGAACCTGAAACCCTGGAGCTGTGAAGCAACTGTGCTAACCACTGTGCTACCATGCCGCCCTATGATGGTCCTGCCGGCTGATTCGCCGGACTGCGCCCGCCAGCTCCCCAAGGGGGAGCAGCACTTAAACCGATCCCACAGAGCAAACCCTACACAGCTCGCAGCCATGACACCGAGACCAGCCTCATGATTTAGGGCTGACAACATGGCCAGATTGTTGGACGTCGTCGAGTGCAACAACCTCCACCGGGCCGCATAGATGGATTGGCATCAGGCCCCTAGCACTGGCCCCGATGACCATGTGCTTGGCACAGCCCTCTCCCAGCACCATACTGTACCCCGGCCCAACCATGTCCTGCAGTGCTATCCACACCTGCCCACCGACCTCCCCCTCCCCCAATCTATTCCGTGATGAACGATGTGGGCAGCTCACGATGCCCTTTGTTTACGCACAGGAGAATTTGGCCCACAGACACAACAGACGGGAGAGGGCCCAGGCAGGCGGCAGGGTGCCAGACATCTGAGTCCTCAGCCCCAGAAAGAATGGCTCTGGAGGTTGTGTGGGTGGCCGAGGACAGGTTGGCCATGAATAGAGGTTGATTTATGGCGCAGAGGTGAGGATCAACCAGCTGCCATTCAGATGACCTGTCACACGTAAGTTGTTAATGCCGTATAGAATGATCCTTCCCCTCCACTGACCACATGTCCATTATCCCACAGGATCACCATCCGACGGTGCCGGCCCATCTAAGATAGACAACCCCCCTGCCTCCCAAGGAGACCACCATATTCGTAGCACAGCTGCCATCCCCACTCGCGCAGAGACACACATCTCTGTGGGCGACAGTAGTGGACAAACTTCTGGGGCACAATCTGGTGAGCACAACACAGTGGCTGATGCATATCAGGTGGAGGCAGGGACGCCCAAGTGAGAAAGCAGTCCGTGGTCTGCTGGATCCCAGAACCCAACTGGGTCCCAGTCAGATGCTAAGCCTCCTGACCAGGTTTACCCGGAGCTGATGCAGTCGATAAGGTGCAGCTGTGGTATTCAGAGAATGATGTCAGCGACAATGCAGCAGATGTGCAGGATAGGTGGATTGGCCATGCTAAATTGCCCCTTAATTGGAAAAAAGAATTAGAACATAGAACATAGAACGATACAGCGCAGTACAGGCCCTTCGGCCCACGATGTTGCACCGACATGGGAAGTCAAAAACTAAAGGTCATCTAACCTACACTATGCCATTATCATCCATATGCTTATCCAATAAACTTTTAAATGCCCTCAATGTTGGCGAGTTCACTACTGTTGCAGGTAGGGCATTCCACGGCCTCACCACTCTTTGCGTAAAAAACCTACCTCTGACGTCTGTCCTATATCTATTACCCCTCAATTTAAGGCTATGTCCCCTCGTGCTAGCCACCTCCATCCGCGGGAGAAGGCTCTCACTGTCCACCCTATCTAACCCTCTGATCATTTTGTATGCCTCTATTAAGTCACCTCTCAACCTTCTTCTCTCTAACGAAAACAACCTCAAGTCCATCAGCCTTTCCTCATAAGATTTTCCCTCCATACCAGGCAATTGGCCACTTTAAATTAAAAATAAGACCACTCGGGGCAGCACAGTGGAGCAGTGGGTTAGCACTGCTGCCTCATGGCACCGAGGTCCCAGGTTCGATCCCTGCTCTGGGTCACTGTCCGTGTGGAGTTTGTACAATCTCCCCGTGGTTGTGTGGGTTTCGCCCCCACGACCCAAAGATGAGCAGATTAGGTGGATTGAACACGCTAAATTGCCCCTTAATTGAAAAAAATGAATTGAGTACACTAAATAAAAAAAATAAGACCACTGATTCTGCTTATTATAGGAAGAATAAATATATCTCTATGTATCCATTGTCATTATTTTGATACTTTGTTCAAGGGAGTTCCTGAGTTGTTTTTCATTTATTTTCGTCACATTTTCTAGTAAAACAACAAAGGGTGATTTTATTGCTAGTTAGCTGCCACATTTGGAGGCTGTTTGTTAAGTAGTTCATTGAGTTAGAACCATGTTCCCGTTCCAGCCTTCCCGAACAGGCGCCGGAATGTGGTGACTAGGGGCTTTTCACAGTAACTTCATTGAAGCCTACTCGTGACAATAAGCGATTATTATTATTATGTGTGTTCAAAACCTGCCCAAGAGATTTGAGCACAGATTCCAGGCTGACACTTCACTGAGAGACTGAGGTGTCACTGCAGTCGGAGGTGCAGTCTTTCAGATGCAATAGCAGAAAATACTGGTAAGTCTCAGCAGGTCTGACAGCGTCTGTGGAGAGAAAACGGAGCGAACATTTCCCATCTGAATGACCCTTTGTCAGAGATTTGTTAAACTGAAACCCTGACCGCCCTCTGAGAGATTTGATGGCATTATATTGAAGAAGAAGCAGGGAGTTATCCTCAGTGTCCTGGCAGTCAGCATCACAATGCAGATTATGCAACTATTATTACATTACTGCTTGTGGGACCTTGCACACAAATCAGCTGCCCTATTCTCTTACAACAGCCACTACACATCAAAAGTACTTACTGACGGGGCAGCACAGTGGCGCAGGTGGTTAGCACAGTTGCCTCACCGCGCCGAGGTCCCAGGTTCGATCCCGGCTCTGGGTCACTGTCTGTGTGGAGTTTGCACATTCTCCCCGTGTTTGCGTGGATTTCGCCCTCACAACCTAAAAGATGTGCAGTGTAGGTGGATTGGCCACGCTAAATTGCCCCTTAATTGGAAAAAAATGAATTGGGTACTCTAATTTATAAAAAGAAATAAGTACTTACTGACTGTAAAATACTTTGAGACAACTTGCGGTTGTGACTGGTGCAAGTTTTTTTAATTATTGGTAGAAGATTTGAATAATGACCATTCGCAAGAGGTATGGAAGATGGATTGTCACTCTTGGAATTGTACCTCCAACTCAGTAGAGGAGAGGAGGGAGAATATTGGAAAGAAATCTAGGTTTCAGCTCTTGAATTTTTTTGGAAGTGCATATCCAAATTTTATTTGTGTTCTTCAGTAATATTACCCAGACTCTACCTGTAACATGTGCTACCGTGTGCGGCACAGTAGCACAGTGGTTAGCACTATTGATTCACAGCGGCAGGGTCCCAGGTTCGATTCCCGGGTTGGCTCACGGTCTTTGTGGAGTCTGCACGTTATCCCTGTGTCTGCGTGGGTTTCCTCCGGGTGCTCAGGTTTTCTCCCACAAGTCCCGAAAGACATTAGGTAAATTGGACATTCTGAATTCTCCCTCTGTGTACCTGAACAGGCGCTGGAATGTGGCGACTAGGGGCTTTTCACAGTAACTTCATTGCGGTGTTAATGTAAGCCTACTTGTGACAATAAAAAGTATTATTATAATGCCCGAGAAACATGAATACTTTCAGAAACACTGATAAACTCACAAAGTACATTCAGGAGGTGGACGAAAAATAACAGCATCTAGATTCATTCATCCAGTTAAAACACTGTCATGACATTTTTATTTTTTCCCGTTCATTGCAAGCAGTCACCTGAAAGCACTGGTAACGTAATAGCTGCGCACAAGTAATTAAAAACCACTTTCACTTTGGAGTTTTGCTTTCCAGAGTGTGGTTCTACACTAACCTCCCTACAACGTCCTCCGTTTACATTTCAACCTCACACCATTCCTGTCAGATGCTGACCTCAAGTGAAGTCTGGAAAACTGGCAACAGTTCTCAAGAACCATGAGAAAGTGTTGCCGCTGGAATGAGTTATCACTTTTCTATTTCCTAATCCAGCTGAACTTCACCAAGCCCCGTGCCCCGTAACAAAATCCACCAGCACCCAACCAGCTGTCTCAGAAATGAGGCATCTGCTGAGGACTTTTTACATTGTCCGTGCTGGAGTTTGTGGATTGCTAAGAATTCCCCTAGCTTGAAATGAGCCTGTGAGTACCTAAGTCACGAGCGGCAAATGTGGGCACCTACCTTACCTCAAGATATGGGGGAACATTTATCTGTGCTTATTTTTGGGCCACGTCGTGCCTGAACGGGAGCGGGATGCGGCCGGTAGCTGCTGGAGAAACCTGCCTGCAGCCAGTGTGCCTCATTAGATCTCCCCATACCTCACGAGGTGTCGCGATCAGGATGCCGTCCACAATAGGCGTAACCAAGCCTCTTGCACCTATCCCGGCTTTAAATCCACTTAGACATACTCACCCGGGATCTACCGGGCTCCCGGCATCTAATGGCCTCCTCAGGGATTCTCCAGCCGGGCACAAACGTGGACGAGGGGGAACGGTACTCGCGGGGGGGGGGGGGGGGGGGGGGGAGAGGGAATCCCGGGCCATCGGAAGCCTCTGGGTGGTCAGAGACAGGGCAGGATGGCCCCCTGGCCCTCCCCTGGAATACAGGCGAGCAGGTTGGCCCGCAGCCCTCTCCCTGGAACGTGGGCTCCTTGGCACTGGCAGGCTGACAACTTGGCACTGCTAAACTGGCTGTGCCAAGGTGCCTGGGTGGCACTGCAAGGCCAGCAGGAGTACTGCCAGGTGGCAGTGCCAAGGTGCTTGGGTGCCAGAAAGGAGGGTGGAGGGGAGTATGAAGGATGGGGGGGGGGGGAATGCAAGGCGGGTATGATTGGGCTTCTGGGAGGTTGGGGGGTGGTGGGGGGTTCCTGGAAGGAGAACGTGAAATGGGGGGTGAGTAGGCCTGAAAAGGGGGACCCTCAGCAACCCGATAGCAGGGTGTCATCACTTGGGCGGAGTGTGGGGTAACGCGTAGGTTCCGGGGGTGACATTGCCCATGCTGGAGGTGTGGGGGACCCACAAGCCCTCTTAGCAATAGGGGCACCCTTTCAAAATGATACCCAATCCCTGAAGGGCCGGTCTGGCCAGTAAGTTCAGACCCCTCGTGAAGAAAATAATTCTAAGGGTGGGTTTGACCGAAGAAAAGCTCACCTCCCCAGGGCCCAAGAAAGTGACTGGGCAGGATTCCCAGATTCAGAGACTAAATGCTGACACCGGGACTGAATTGGTGGTGTTCTACGACCACGAAAGTGGCACCGGCCCCAGAGCAATTCAGGATCCATTAATGGGCTCGCACCGGCACCACGTTGAACCAGTGCAATTTCAATGCAAAACAGCATCCAAACCGTTGAGGTTGGGTTTGGCAGTCGTGCGGCTGACAAGCTGCAGCTGTATGGAAGCACTCCACGCCCCACAAACACTCATTCCAGCCAAACAGCGACACCCCGTTTCGCAGATGCGGAGCTCGAGACCCTGCTGGATGCCGTGGAGGAGAGACGGGACACCCTGTTTCCCACGATGGGAGGGAGGCTGCCACACGCTGCAGTACACTGGGCCTGGGTGCAGATGGTGTGATTATCAATTTTATTTCCAGGCCCCCTATTTGGTGAACCTGGAGGCGATTAGACTGTCCATGCACAGCAGCCCTGGCATACACCTTGTGCGACTTCCTGTGGCTGCCCATCCTGCCCCTCCTCCACGTCCTCCTCATCGGACAAGGCCTAGCGATCATCCCCCTCCTCCAGCACGTCGCCCCTCTGCTGCGCGGTGATGAAAATATTTCTAAGGGTGGGTTTGACTGGGGAAAAACCCCCCTCTCCAGGGCCCCAAAAAGTGACTTGGCAGGATTCCCAGATTCAGAGACAGCCCCTCAACCGGGGGTGCACCTTGAAGTTGATGAGAACTGTAGAGTGTGCCAGGATAAAGGCATTGTATACACTGCCTGGGTATTGGGTGTCAGCGACAATCCAGCGACTGCAAGGTTCATTGGCAGAGTCCCAAAGCCTTCAGGCACAGGAGATGGTGCTGGGAATGCGTGGCACCGAGGCCAATACTGCTAAGATGGTGACCGCCGTGGTAAACCTGGAGCATGTAGTCTGCATCTTGATTGGTAGTGTCCAAGGCATGGTTCAGTCTGTGATAACCATGGCTGAGGTTCTCGATATTATGTCCCAGTCAATAAGGGACTTGTCCCAGGCACAGTTGAACATTACTGAGTGACTCCAGCAGAGGACCATTGATGAGTGCATCGACACCCTGGTGCAGACAATGGGGAGCCACCTGGACTGGCAGGGCCAGATGACTTGGAGGCTTCTGGAGCTCACTCCAGCTGCTTCTCCATCTCATGGAGTCACCAGGGCACACAGGCACCCTCTGGGAGGAGGAAGCACTGGGGTATAACCCAGGGCCTGCTACCAAGGAGACTGGCGGTCTCGGGTTCTTCTGACTCCCCCCCCCCCCCCCCCCACCCCCTGTCGTGTCCCCCCCCCCCCCCTCTCCTGACACCGGTGCATCTCAAGGGAAGGTGGGCAGAACAGGGTGGCACTCCGACGCTTGTAGCCGGGTCCATCAAGCCCCACGCCCCATGGAGGATGTCCGCCCCTGTATCAAAGGCCACAGGCTGCCTCCATCTTTGATGTGCATCCTGGGAACATAGTACTAGACCTCATAATTTCAAGAAAAGTGAGGAACACTGAATGTGCACTGGTGAAATCCCTAACTGCAGCTCGGGGGAATCAAAATCTGTCACATCAAAATGTTCACCATTAAACCATTTCACACCTGAAACATGTGAAGCCTCTGTCACATTAATCTTCACAGTGGGCCTATCCGCACCCCAAACCCCTGCACTACCCCCCACTCGCCCCGAGCACAATGGTCCCAGAATGAAAGCCCTGATGCAGACCCCATTCAGAGGATAAGCGTTGTAAGCAGAAGGACAGGAATCAGTCTTAATCAGAACCTGAAGAGCACCAGAGCTTTCCTCACAGTGAGTTATCATCACTCTTGTGCCTTATACTGTGGACCACTGACAGTGCTGACACAGGGCCATGGGGGTTGCATGGAGGGGGGAGGGGAAAGGTGGGGGAGCAAATGGGGCTTGGAGTTGAGCTGACGGACGCAACGTCGTCCGAGGAGAATCTGGAGACGATGAGGGCTTCCTGGTTCTCCCCACCTGTTGGATCCTTGCCGCAGCCCGTCCTCCATCCTCCAGCTCCTCCTCAAGCATGTCCTTCAGCCACTCCTAGTCGTCCTTCTCCTCCTCTTCCACCTCCTCAGATGAGGCCACGTGTCCTTCCGTCACCTCCTCCTTTAGCATGTTGCCCCACTGCTGTTAGAATGTGGAGGGGTCAGCAGATCACCATAAAGTGGGAGACCCTCAGGGTGGGTGTACTGCAAGGATGCGCCAATGGTCCAGGCATCAGAACCATATTTTGAGCAGCCCGATGCAGAGTGCAATGGCAGCACAGCTTGCAACGTGAGCCTCACTGTCACTTGTCTCCACCTCAGACACAGGGCTCTGCTCCAGGGTCACCAGCCATGACCTCAGTGGTTATCCCTTGTCCCGCACAAGCCAACCCATCATCCTGGGGCGGTCCTCAAAGACACCAGGGATTTCTGAGTGCCCCAGGAAGCAGCTGTCATGTACGCTCCCAGAGTAGTGGCACACACGTGCGTGACTCTGAGGTAGTGGTTGCACATAATCTGAACATTCAGGGAGTGGAACCCCTTCCTGTTAATATACAGAACTCCCTGATGCCCCGTCGGCATGCATGCCATCAATCACCCCATTGCACATGGGCATCCCGGTGATGGTGCCAAATCCTGCAACCTGGTCATCTTGGTGGGCCTGGACGAGCTAGAAATGATGTAGTTAGATGCCTGGGTATACAGAGAATCGGTCACCTGCCGGATGCACCTGAGGGTGGGATATTGGGAAATGGCACACAGGTCCCAACTCGAGCCCTGGAATGACCCAGTGACGTAAACATTTAAGGCTGCGATGACCTTCACAGCCATCGGAAGCGGGTGTCCTCCTCCTCCACAGGGTGCCTTGTCCGCGAGGACGTGGCATAGGTGCCACCCTATCCCTCTGTTGAGATGGAGTCTTCTGCAGCACATGGCACATTCGTCAGCTCATGGAATGATCAACAGCGCCTGTACACCTTGGGCTGTCGCTGGCCTCCCCTTCTGGGCTCCTCCTCAGCCTGATGGGCAGTCGGGTCTTCAGGGTGTGCAGTGGCCACCTGCACATAGGGCGCCGCTCCGAGATTGTGTTGGTGTTGCTGCCTTCTACGGCGTCTGTCCACCTCTGCTGTCACAGCATAATGAGGGCAGCCTCCACGGGATCAACACCACCAAACATTGTTTTATCTGCAAGGAATTGGAGAAGGTGAGAGACTAACAATCAGGTAGGGATTCAACCCTGGGACCCTCAAATGACTCAAACTTCCCACCCTTGCCCTGACAGTCTCGCCTTCTCTCAGAGTGCCAACCAGTGAGCCAGTTGCGCTGGCTAACCTTGCTCTGCACATTCACCCTTGGCCACATCAGGTGCCCCGAGACCCCAGGCCTCTGCTAGAGGCATTAGGGAGGCTGTGCTCGGCTGCCTGCTGCTTATCCACACACCGCTCCTGGGATGCAGTCTGCTCTTTACTGTTCGATTGTTGGCAGCTGCCTCTCTGGTGCTGACGCTCCTGGAGTTCAGGCATTAAGATTTGCTCTAATCATCCTCTGAGACATGGCACATGTGCTCTCAAGGAGGCACTTGAGAGTTCAGGAGTGGGAAGTGCTCTCACAACTAACAAGGCTAATTCCTCATTTGAAATAGCCTTCAGCTGTGAAGCTAGAGGCTGCTCACAGTCAAAGGGAGTGAAATTGACTTTCAGAAGAGAAGCATCAGCAGAGTTTGGTAGGACAGACAGGCTGAAGCTATGGTTGCCCCTGTTGTGGATCTCCTCAATATTTAAAGATTGCTTGAAGGCCTCACAGATGCAAAGCCCCTCACCTCGCCCCCTCCCACCGCCCCCTCCCCCCCCACCCCCCACCCCCCACCCCCCACCCCCAACCCCGCTTCCCAGTTCAGTGGCGACCCCTGACCTGGAACGATTCAGTACCTGAAACCAAGCCCAACTCTCCTGAAGGGTTCCCCATCCCGCCCTGAGCCCTGGGCAGCAGCTCTGGTGCCCTTGCGCTGCATGCCAGCAAATGGAAATGGCTACTCACCTCCTCAGTTCCCTTCAGAAGCCATTGCACCAGCTTCACATTTTTGAGAAGGGGACTAAATGACATCCTCATGACTTCCTGCAGGGGTGTCAGGTAATTCCCACAAGGCCGCTGCATTCGGCTTCATTCTCGTTAATGAGATTGAAATTAATGCAGATTAGGGTTTATGATATTCTTGCCATATTTGGGCAAGATCCGGAACTCACCATCGCAAGTGGGCCGGATGAATCACAAAATAAAATCTCGATTTTGCCCTCTCCCGCTATTCACCGGCACACCCGGATCCACGCTAGGCGCAGCATGGTGGCTGATTCACGCCCTAACTGGTTGAAGATCCACACCTGAAATGGTAACCTACCTCTCTCTTATTAAACATTTTAACCAACCTCCTCTGCTCTCACAATATTGTTTCTTCTTATTTTATGTGCGTCGTTCTAAAGAGAGTTAAAAATAGCAGAACTGCGTTATTTGCTGGATAATTCGCAGGATGCAAATATGCACCAGTTAAAAATTTATGAGCATCTGAACCACAGACAATGTCTATTCACCATCACGTGTTTTCTTTCCAAAGATGGTTGTGTCGTTGCCGGATATCAACAGCTGATGTGTTTCTGTGGTGAATGAGCTGATGGTACATTGAAGAGAAACAACTGGGATTTATATCGTTTCTTACACAATCCCTGAATGTCCCATTGAGTTTTATTTCATTGTCTGTCACAAGGGATTAACAAATCCTGTGCATTTATACTTTTTGTACTTATTTTTCTTTTTTTTTGCACCTTGACTGGTGATTAATTAGAACTGCCGTTTTAAGTTAGTATCTGAGGATACAAAGATCTATATTTCCAAAACGGATAACAGTTTGTTGCAGTCAGCTAGACACCAACAAAGGGAGAAATAAACTAGTAAACTTTACTTGGGAAATATTTTCCTGTCCTACCCCACTTCCAAACACCCCCTCCCCCTGCAGCTCCTCCACCCCCTACCACTTCTTGCACTCCCCTCCCCCGGTGCAAATGCGGAGCTGTATTAGATTCCATACTTTTTGTATTATTTTATTAAAACACGCACTAAAACCACTAAAGTATCAATCATGCAATTTGCATCACCTTCAGTTTTCTTGCATTCAATAAAGTCTTCATGCATTCCTATTATAAATTACATTATTGGTAGGTACATATAATCTAGGTGTTACAAAGTTAGATACAATTTGTTAACACTTAGTATTGAGGAGTGAAAGGCTGGGTTAAAATCTTCACTGTTTATTCGTAGCAGAAAAATAATGTTTTTGTCTACTCCAGGCTGAACATCAAAAGAGCTCGCACCTCATTGACAGAAGCCTTTGTGAGAGGTGTCTCTCTCTGCCATTTGACATCACCTATTCTATTCACCTCATTCCCTTTTATTGCCTATAGCCTGCAATAAAGTGCCTTGTCTTTACTGTCTGTCACAATAATGCTCCAGTGTTGTGCTCCGCACTGAATGGCAGCAATTGTCACAACTGGATAGTCAGCAAACAAAATTCAAGGAAGTTCATTTGCATCTTATTTGCATGATGGCCCTCTTTTGGAGAAGTTATAGCTGCAGTAAATGATAACAGTGTTCCACTTAATTACATTTTATAGTGCTTACTCTTAATGGCTCCTAGCAGCTCAAGTGGCTCTTTATACCATAGAGGTATACAACAAATATATTTTAACCCTCGTAACCTTGTTGGAGATGAACATTTTCACAAATATGGGTAGAAATATGAGGATGAATTGGGTAAAAGTAGAGGGAATGTTGATCTCAGTAACAATGCAATAGATAGGTGTATCCACCCAAGTGAAGCAGTATCTTATCGGAGATCATGTTGAAAGAGCCCCAGTCTTCTTTCTGTTTGAGTGTTTATTTGTTTTAGAGAGGAAGTTTAATTAACTGAATTACCACATAATCCCAAATTTCAAAGGGGGAGATAATCAATGGCCTTCCTTCTTCCTGTTTCTTCTGCAACTGTTTCTTCAGCAACATGGGCATGGCATTCAATGGAATAGAGAGGACAAATCTGGAACACTGCTTAAAACTAAACAGTGAGGAGGAGTTGCAGTTCAGACTGGTCACAGTGGAATTGAGGACTCATGTCAGGAACTCTACACAAAGAAAAATAAACAGATTGAATGAACTTCCAGGTGAGGAAGTGGAAACAAATTCCTGAGGTTTACTGAGCTGTTATGTATTTTCTAGATGGACCAGCTGCCGTGAATTGAGTGACTTTCCCCACCATATTTAGTTTGTCATCTTGTAAAGATTTTGTAGTTAGGTCTCATTTGGAATATTGTGTACTATTCTGGTTGCCACACTACCAGAAGGATGTGGATGCTTTGGAGAGGATGCAGAAGTGGTTTACTAGAATGTTGCCTGATATGGAGGGCATTAACTATGAGGAGAGGTTAGTTAAACTCGGTCTGTTCTCACTGGAACAACGGAGGTTGAGAGGCGACCTGATAGAGGTCTACAAGATTATGAGTGGCAAGGACAGAGTGGATAGTCAGATGCTCTTTCCTAGAGTAGGAGAGTCAAGTACCAGGGGACATAAGTTTAAGGTGCGTGGGGAAAAGTGTACGAGGCAGGTCTTTTACACAAAGGGTAAATATATGGAACGTGCTGCCTGGGGAGGTGGTAGGAGCAGGTACGATAGCAGCATTTAAGGGGCATCTAGACAAATATATGAATAGGGTGGGAATGGAAGGATACGGACTCTGTAAATGCATACGGTTTTAGTTCAGGCAAGTCCCATGGCCGGTGCAGGCTTGGAGGGCCGAAGGGCCTGTTCCTGTGCTGTATTTCTCTTTGTTCTTTTCTTTTGTTCTAGTCGCTGGAGGTTTACTATCACCAAATCCAAGTAATACCGAGGCTGACAAGGTGAATTGGAGGGTTATTGTTGAGTACAGAGTGAGTTTCATAGAATCATTGAATTTACAGTGCAGAAGGAGGCTATTTGGCCCATCGAGTCTGCACGGCCCCTGGAAAGAGCACGCCACTTAAGCCAACCCCTCCACTCTATACCTGTAGCCCAGTAACCCCACCTACCCTTCTGGATGCTAAGTGACAATTTAGCATGGCCAATCCACCTAACCTGCACATCTTGTGGACTGTGGGAGGAAACCGGAGCACCCGGAGGAAACCCTCGCAGACACGGGGAGAACGTGCAGACTCCACATAATCACCCGAGGATGTAATTGAACCCGGGTCCCTGGAGCTGTGAGGCAGTGGTGCTAACCACTGTGCCGCCCCGCCGTGCTGTTCCTGTTTCTATGAACAGGTATGGTTTTGGAGACATCTGATGCTGCTTGTGTGTTTGAGCTTTTAGTGGTCATTATAAATCATCCATTTGAATTTCCAGTGGCGACGTGTAGATGGAGGTCTCACATTGGGTGGCCGCCAGAGTTCTCGTTGTTTTGGCCCTTTTCACCCAGTTTTGGGGGACCTTTTATGTGAGCTGCCTTCAAGAAAGTTGTGGGTATTAGAATATGTCGAAATCCCAATGAAAGAAGAAGCTGCGAAAAGGATCAAGCGCTAGTCCACCAGCGGGCCTGGGCACAGTGCAGAGTTCTGTGGGAGGAAAGATGGCGAGAGCAAGCACGCCTGGCGGGGCCATGCCCATTATAGTGAACATGCTGGCCAAGGTGATGGCAGTGGAGTTTGAGCAGCTGTTTGCCAAGCATTTTGAGCGGTATCAAAAGGAGATGTTGGGAACGCTCAAACAGTTGGTGGAAGATACAGTGGCCCCGATAAAGGAGGCTATTGGGAAGCCGTCGGTGATGGTGGGGGAGCATAGTGAGGTGTTGAAGGGGATGGAGGAGGCCTTATCACGGCACAGCGACCAGCTGGCCTCGTTGGGAGAGGAACTGCTGAAGTTGGAGGAAAGTAATAAAGGACTGAGAGCAAAAGCGAGAATCCGGAGAACAGGTCACGGCAGCAGAATCTTCGCATTGTGGGGCTGCCCGAGGGGGTCGAAGGCCCGAGGCCGACAGAGTACTTTTCATGGGATGTTTGCCAAATTGTTGGAGGAGAAGGAGAACGCCTTCCTCTTTGAACTGGATATGGCTCATTGGTCACTCTGGCCGAAGCCAAAGGTGAACGATCCACCAAGAGATGAGATAGTCTGATTTCACAGCTAACAGATTAAGGAGAAGGGCTTGAGGTGGGCCAAGCGGAATTGGGAGGTGAGATGGGAAGGAATTGGTATTTGTATGTATCAGTATGTCATGGTGGAGTTGGCAGGAAGGCACGTTGTCTTTAACAGGGTGAAGGCAGTGCTTTACAAGAGTGATGTACGGTTCGGGGTGGTCGAGCCGGCGATGCTGAGAGGTACGTATAACTCCAAGGGCAATTTCCGGCACCGAAGATCCAGGTTTGATACCAGCCACGGATCACTGTCTGTGTGGGTCTCACCCTCACAACCCAAAGATGTGCAGGGTAGGTGGATTGGCCACGCTAAATTGCCCCTTAATTGGAACCAAAATGATTTGGGTCCTCTAAATTTATAACAAAAAAGACCCTCCAAGGAACATTTCTTTGAGATGGCAGAGGAGGTGGAGGCATTCATGAGGGCTGAAGGAATGAAACTGAACTGAGTTTGGAATTTGATTTTCTATGTTGTGGTTGGTAGGGATGGTTTGGGGACAGTGGGGTAATGCGTGGGGCTTTCCCCCCTTTGTTTTATGTTTAACATGTTTGGCTGTTTAGAAGGGCTGGGTGTGGAGGAGGTTTCTTTGTTGGCTTTTGTGTTAGGTATGTGGGGGGTTTCTGGTGGGGGCCATCTCTCTAGCAAACTTAAGTTGGCTGGTTAAAGGGGGCGAGGGGCTGTGGCCAGCCAAGCCTGTGTGGACAGGTTTCGACTGGCCAAGGAGGTGTGAATGGTGGCGGGATGGGGAGTATGCAGAGAGGAGCGGTTTCAAGAGGAACTGGTTGGTGGTGTTCGGGGATGGGGGGAGGCGTAGTTGCTTGACGGTGACTGGGGGCAGCGATTGGCCCCGTTCATGGGGCGAGGCTAGGGGCCATTTTGCGTGGTTGGTGGGCTTAAGAAGTTGACATGGGCAGGTATGCCACGTCGGGTGGCCATGGCTAATAGGAGAGGGTGGGATGGGGTGGTGAGGGACCCCCAATCCAAATGGTAACATAGAAAATGTGGGGTTTGGATGGACCAGTGAAGTGTGTGAAAGTCTTTTCACATTTAAAGAGCTTAAGCGCCGATGTGGTGCTGCTGCAGGAGACACATTTGAGGGTGAAGGGTCAGGTAAGGCTTTGGAAGGCTTGGGATGACCCAGGTATTTCACTCGGGCTTTAATAGGAGGGCCTGGGGTTAGCAGTACTGGTGGGTATGAGAGACACAGTTTGGTCAGGTAAGCGGTACATTAGTTGAGGCGGGCAAAGGGTGTGGTGCATGAGTACAGGGGGAAGGCCAGTCGTTTGCTAGCGGGACAGCTCTGCCGGAAGGTGCCCCCCCCCCCCCCCCCCCCCCCCCCCCAGGAGATTATTCAGGTCCGGTATGGGGCGAGGAGCTGGTGACTGCGCCGGAGCGGGTGAATAAGGCATTTGAGGAGTTTTATAAGAGAAAAATGAAATGAAAATGAAAAGAAATGAAAATCGCTTATTGTCACAAGTAGGCTTCAAATGAAGTTACTGTGAAAAGCCGCTAATCGCCACATTCCAGCACCTGTTCGGGGAGGCTTGTCCGGGAATTGAATCATGCTGCTGGCCTGCCTTGGTCTGCTTTCAAAGCCAGCGATTTAGCCCTGTGCTAAACCAGCCCCGTTCTACGAGATTGTACAGGTTCGAGCCCCCGGGGATGAGTCGGATTTAAGGAATTTTTTGAGGGCTGGAGTGTCCCACAGTGGAAGAGGAGCATAGGGCAGGTTGGAGGAACCAGTGGGGATTGAGGAGGTTCGGACGGCGATAGAAAAAATGCAAAGAGATAAAGCACCGCGCCGGGTGCGTTCTCTGTGGAATTTTCCAAGATGTTTGCGGACAGGCTGGCGCAGCTGTTGATGGAGATGCTTGAGGACGTGGTAGCTATGGGGGGCGCTTCCGGAGACAATGTGGCAGTCATCTATTTCACTTTTGTTAAACAAGGACAATGGACCCAGTGGAGAGTGGGTCATATTGGATAATATCCCTGTTAAATATGGATGCAAAGACCCTTGCTTAGGCTGGAGGTGTGCCTCCCGCAGGTAGTTGGGGAGGATAAGGCGGGGTATGAAAATGGTAGGCAGTTGTCCTCGAATGTGCAAAGCTTGTTAAAAGTGGTGCTCTCCCCATCAGAAGAGGGGTAGCAGGAGGTGGTGGTGGCGCTGGATGAGGAGAAGTCATTTAATCGAGTGGAGTGGTTATTTGTTTGTGGTGTTGGAATGGTTTGGGATTGGGCCTAAATTTGAGGCGTCGGTCAAATTGTTGTATATGGAACCGAATGCGAGTGTTCGTACAAATGAGTTGAACTCGGAATATTTTCATCTGCATAGGGGAATGAGACAGGAGTGTCCCATGTCCCCACCCATTTGTTTGCACAGGTGATAGAGCCCTTGACAATTGCGCTGAGGAACTTGGATAAGTGGAGAGGGATAATGAGGTGAGGGGGTGGTGGTGGATTAGTGTCACTGTATGCCGATGACCTTTTGTTGTATATTTCCAACCCTATTCCCACGATGGGGGATGTAATGGGGCTGTTCAGGTGATTTGGGGCTTTTTCAGGATATAAATTCAATTTGGAGAAGAGCGAGTGCTTTTTGGTCATCCACCAATGACGGGAGCTGGTTTGGGGAGATTGCCGTTTGGTGTGACGCCCACTCACTTCAGGTATCTGGGGTGGAGGTGGCTCAAAATTGGGTCTGGCTATGTAAACTGTATTTCATGAGCCTAGTGGCAGGGTCAAGTTGGATCTGTGGAGGTGGGACAGGCTACCCCTATCATTGGTAGGCCAGGTGCAGGCAGTAAATATATATATTTTTTAATTTAGAATACCCAATTCATTTTTTCCAATTAAGGGGCAATTTAGCCTGGCCAATTCACCTACCCTGTGCATCTTTGGGTTGTGGGAGCGAAACCCACACAAACACGGGGAGAATGTGAAAACTCCACATGGACAGTGACGCAGAACCGGGATCGAACCTGGGACCTCGGCGCGTGAGGCAACAGGGCTAACCCACTGCGCCACCGTGCTGCCCCACAGGCGGTAAAGATTGATGTTTTGCCGCGGTTTTAATTTTGATTTCAGTGTTTACGGTCTTCTTGCTGAAAGTGTTTTTTCTGGGGGTGGAACCGTTGATTTCATCATTTGTCTGAGCAGGTAACGCAGTGAGGATTTGGAAAACCATGCTTCAGAGAGGGCAACAATCAGGGATTTGGCTCTGCCAAATCTGTGATATTACCATTGGGCGGTAAATGCCGAGAAGGTGTTGGGCCGGGGTAGGCAGCCGAAGGCAATGTAGATGAGGATGGAGGCAGGCTCTTGTTTTGATCCGGTTTACAAGCGCTGGCAACCCGTTTGCCCCAGGGAAATATGCAGGCAGTCCGGTGGTGGGGGCCACACTGAAGATATGGAGTCAATTTCAGCAGCATTTTAAGTTAGGGGTGGGGTCGGAGCTAATGTCGATCTGAGAGAATCATTTGTGATAGCCAGCGAGATTGGATGCTAACGACACACCATGGGCGAGATTCTCCTAAAACGGGAGAAATCGTAAGGCTGGCGTCAAACCCGGGCGGGTTTGACGCCAGCGCGCCCCTTCCCGACCGGGAACCGATTCTGGTCCCCGGTCGGGGCTAGCAGCCCGACGCCGTAGGCTCTGGCATGACGGGCTTAACGAATATCGTTAAGCCCGCTTGCCGGAGTTAGCGCCGGCTGACGCGTCATATGACGTCAGCCGCGCATGCGCGGATTGGAAGACTCAAACCCGCGCATGCGCGGATGACGTCATCGCGTATTTGCGCGAAACCCGCGCATGCGCGGGCCGGGTTGCCCCTCAGCCGCCCCGCGAATGGATACTGCGGGGCGGCGGAAGGAGAAAGAGTGCGCGGGCATCGGGCCCACTGCCCGCGATCGGTGCCCACCGATCGCGGGCCCATGACACCCTTGGCACGGCCGTGGTACTGCGGGAGGGCGGGAAAAATGTCGGGAAGGCCCTCCCGCTATTCTCCGACCCGTCGTGGGGGTCGGAGAATTTCGCCCCATGTTTTAGCCTTCGCCTCGCTGATCGCAGGCAGGTCCTATTGGGGGGGGGGGGGAGGTCAGCTTCTCTACCCTGTGCCTCAGTGTGGCTGGAAGATCTGATGGCGTTTCTGTATCTTCAGAAGGTTATGTTCACCTTGAGAGGGGCGATTGAGGGGATCCAGGAGAGATAGGGTCTGTTTATTCTTCACTTCAAAGAGTTGTTCACCGTGAGCAACAAAGGAGAGGGGAAGTTTGGTGGGGCAGGGATGGGGGGTTATTTTTCAAGTCCTATATGCATTGGTCGAGTGGGGGAATCTTCTGTTATTCCTTTTGCTTTGTGTTTTGTTTTATGTATAAAATGTTAAAAAACGAATAAAACCATTTTCAAGAAAAGTAAACCAAGTATCCCTCTCCCCAGAGCCCCCATAATGGACCATGTTGGTATTGATGGTGTACAGGTTCCCCTGCAGGTCAAATGGAAGCGATTGCCGGTGCAAAAACTGACCTCTCTCAGTTTTGTCTTTCAAGTAGATGGGAATTTAATGATTCTGAACATTAAACACTACAAATATGATCCTGGGCTCCAAATTTAACTAATGTCAAGCATCTAATCCTATTTAAAGCATTTTCATCCACACTGTTCCTGTTGTCTTAAGATACATCTATATATATAATGGAGTGCAGACAGGCAGTGATTGACACACAGGATGACCAGTAAGCACACAGGACAGAGCAGCCAATCACCAGAGAGGACACGACCACTATAAAGCCAGAGGGCACCAGTTTTCCCACTCACTCGGGATCCAGCCTCTGAGACAGTCAGAGTTCGTGAGCTAGTCAGTGCAAACACCATGCGGTAGCTAGTAAGTCTGGTCAGGCTAGCACTAGGTCTTCAGTCAAGTCAGTATAGTGTCAACCCACAGCTGAACATGTATAGTAGTTAAGACGTTAAATAAAATTGTGTTGCATCTTATCAAGTGTTGGAGGTGTGTCTCTCGCTACACTGCATCAAGTGCAGTCCACGTCGACCCAGCCTGCCTAACACATCATGGTAGCAGTGAGTGATACTGCAATTTGACGGACCTACCTTGAGTGAATCACGTTGACCAGCAAACAGCCATCCGATGACATGGAAAACGTCCACCCTCCTCCGCAACTCTGCATCGCCGGCAACCTCGGTGCAAATTGGAAGATCTTCAAACAAAAGTTTCTACTATATATCAAAGCCACCGACCTCGGGGCCGCATCGGATGCCAGGAAGATAGCACTATTCCTCTCCACAGCCGGGGACCACGCCATCCACATCTACAACTCCCTTACACTCGCTGAAGGCGAAGACAAGACGAAATTTAAAACAGTCCTGCTGAAGTTCGACAGCCACTGGGACATTGAGGTGAATGAGAGCTTTGAACGGTACGTTTTCCAGCAGAGGCTTCAGGGTAAGGATGAACCTTTTCAGTCCTTTTTGACCCATCTCCGCATCCTCGCTCAGTCATGTAACTATGACTCGACAACTGATTCCATGATCCGGGATCAGATCGTTTTCAGGGTCCACTCTGATTCCCTTCGCCAGCAGCTCCTGAAAGTCAAGCAGCTCACCCTCACCATCGCCATTGAAACATGCGTTCTCCATGAACATGCTAACAACCGGTACTCCCACATCAGGGCGGCAGAAACGTCAAAGCTAGCCTCCCACGAGGCGGAACGGGTGCAGGCCATCACACAAATGCAAGGCCTAAGCATCGATGAGACTGGCCATTTCGGATGCTTTTCCCGGACCCCTGCACATGCGCGCCATGACCAAGGGGACGGCAAGGCAGACGACCAGGCTGTGCAGGTGCGTACATCGTTCGACCGCACTGCGCATGCGCGATGGCGCACGGAGCGTGCTGACGTTGGAGCATGACGTTTCCGAATTGTGGCTCCGCCCATTTAAAGCGGTAATGTCCGACAAAATCATGATGGTGTCTACAGTGTGGCAAGCTTGGCCACTACGCAGCCCTTTGCTCGTGAAGCTCGATAGAATTGTAATTCCGCAGAGCATGCAAGCCATGGTGCTCGGCCAACTCCATGAGGGTCACCTGGGGGTCGAGAAATGCCGACGCAGAGCTCGGGAGGCAGTTTATTGGCCTCAGCCAGGACGTTGCCAACATGGTCCTCAACTGCCCTACATGTCAGAAATTTCAGCCAGCTCAACCCAAAGAAACTTTGCAGCAACATGAGATAGTGACCTCCCCATGGTCCAAAGTCGGTGTCGACCTTTTCCACACCAAGGGGCGTGACTATGTCCTCCTGGTCGACTACTTCTCTGTTACCCAGAAGTGGTGAAACTGTCCGACCTTACGCCGAAGGCAGTGATTAAAGCCTGCAAAGAAACGTTCGCCAGGCATGGGATACCGCTCAAGGTGATGAGTGACAATGGTCCCTGTTTGTACAGCCAAGAATGGTCTGATTTTGCAGTCATACAACTTCCGTCACGTAACCTCCAGTCCCCACTACCCGCAGTCAAACGGGAAGGCCGAAAAAGGGGTCCATATTGTTAAGAGGTTGCTATGCAACGCTGCAGACTCAGGCTCCGACTTCAATATGGCACTGCTGACATACCGGGTGCGTTGTCTCCAGCGCAGATGCTCATGAATCACACTCTGAGGACCACGGTTCCAGCCATCCATGTTCCAGACCTTGACCACCTCACTGTCATACAAAAATGCAGCAGTCTCGGGCCCAACAGAAATCAGCAAATGATACTCATGCCACGGATCTACCCGAGCTGCTCCCAACAGATCGTGTTTGTGTACAGCTGCCTGACGGCAGCTGGTCAGCCACAGCTGTGGTGGTCAAGCAAGTGGCCCCGAGATCGTTCCTCGTCCGCATGGCTGATGGTTCCTTCCTACGACGCAACAGATGGGCACTGCGTAGAGTTCCACGCCCACCACCTGACTGAAGTGCCCCACCACCCACAATGTTTCCCCTGGACGTGCCCTACCATGTGGCCACCGATCTATCAGCGATCCTGCCGACCCCTGCGACCACCGCATTGGCGGCAGTCCTGCCTATCCGAGTGCAGGCGGCCCCTGATCCACCCCTGCGGCGATCAATGAGAATTCTTCACCCGCCACAAAGACTCAATTTATAGACTGAACTTTTGTACATCTTGTTACCTCATCGTTTTGACCTCTGTAAATATCATTTTACCGTTTCATCGGCCCTATATCTGCACTAGCGACACCTTCCTATGTATATAAGTTCATTTGAGCACATTCTGTATATAGTCAGGCACATATACATATCCACATGCACGCACATGCACCTTAATATTTATTATCTAAAAACAAAAGGGGGGAGATGTCATAATATACATATGGATATAATGGAGTGCAGACAGGCAGTGATTGACACACAGGATGACCAGTGAACACACAGAACAGAACAGCCAATCACCAGACAGGACACAACCACTATAAAGCCAGAAGGCACTAGTTTTCCCGCTCTCTCGGGACCCAGTCTCTGAGACAGTCAGGGTTCGTGAGCATTAGCCAGTGCAAACACCATGTGGTAGCTAGTAAGTCTGATCAGGCTAGTACTCGGTCTCCAGTCAAGTCAGTATAGTATCAACCCACAGTTGAACATGTATAGTAATTAAGACGTTAAATAAAATTGTGTTGCATCTTATCAAGTGTTGGAGGTCTGTTTCTCGCTACACTGAATCAAGTGCAGTCCATGTCAACCCAGCCTGCCCAACACATCACCTGTCTCCCAAAATATTGATAGATGTGAGCTATCATTTTACATCATCTCCAGGGAAACTAAGTGCAATCTCTATGGCAACTGAAAGCGGTCTCTATAGAAACTGATTACAATCTCTGTGGGACTGTAATATAAACATTAACTCTAAAGTTAAATGTTTTTTGATGTGAAGCTATTACACGCACTGCGTATCATCTCTGATTTTGTACTGCTACAGTATCTCCACGGCCATTCTGATCTCACTTGATTGACTGCATTTGTATTCTGCGTGGTGTTTTGTATTATGTTTTATATTATTCCTTAAGCAGTAATCATGCAGTGATAATGTTTCGAGATTACATAAGTAGTTGTCACTATACCATCCCTATTTAAATTGATAAGTGTCCTGTTTGCTTTGGAATAGAAACATTTAGACTGGGAAAGTTCCTGACCTGTTGCAGAGGAACTAATCGCCGCTGAAGGCAAATCAATTGTCCACTTTTTGAATTGAAGGGTGTCCAAATTGTTCTCTGCACCTTTAAGATAGACACTACGGGCAGCACGGTCGCGCAGTGGGTTAGCCCTGCTGCCTCACAGCGCCAAGGTCCCATGTTCGATCCCAGCTCTGGGTCACTGTCCGTGTGGAGTTTACACATTCTCCCCGTGTTTGCGTGGTTTCCACCCTCACAACCCAAAGATGTGCAGGGTAGATGGATTGGCCACACTAAATTGCCCCTTAATTGGAAAAATTGAATTGGGTATCTCAAAATTTAAAAAAAGAAAGAAAAAAAAAGATAGACACTACAACCATTACCTACTTTCATGTCCACAATGTTGCCCACCCCTGAGACTGTCTCAGTTTATCGACTGCCGAATTCCTCATGCATACATTTGTTACCTCCAGAATCATAAGGTAGAAGTCTCCTGGAGCCACTGTGTGGGGATGCCAACATTTCAATGGAGGCAGTCTCCGTTTTGCAGGCTTTGAGGGAACCCGAGGCTCCATGAATTGGGCACAGAAGAAAATGCTGCCTGCTCAGCTTCAGTGGGATGGGAGAGGGGGAGAGCTTTCCCCTCTTTCATGGGACTCTCTCCCCACTGCAAAATGTAATTAGGTTTACCCTTGTGACGGTACCCATTTAAACATTTTTTAGAGTACCCAATTCATTTTTTTCCAATGAAGGGACAATTTAGCGTGACCAATCCACCTGCCCTGCACATCTTTGGGTTGTGGGGGTGAAACCCACGCACACACGGGGAGAATGTGCAAACTCCACGCGGACAGTGACCCAGCGCTGTCTGCAGATCGAACCTGGGACCTTGATGCCGTGAGGCAGCAGTGCTAACCACTGCGCCACAGTGCTGCTTTCGAGGGCACCCATGTTTGAAGTGCCCTGGCAGTTCCCTTACCTGTGCAGAAGCACCTACCTCTTTCGGATGAGCTGTTCATAGAATCTACAATGCGGAAGGAGGCCACTCAGGCCATTGGATCTGCACCGGCCCTTGGAAAAAGCACCGTACTTGAGCCCACACCACCACCCCACCCCCATAACCCCACCTAACCTTTTGGACACAAAGGAGCAATTTAGCATGGCCAATCCACCTAACCTGCACATCTTTGAACTGTGGGAGGAAACCAGAGCAGCCGGAGGAAACCCACACTCACACGGGGAGAAAGTGCAAACGCCACACACAGTCACCCAAGACCGGAATTGAACCCGGGTTCCTGGAGCTGCCAAGGTGGGATTTGAACCCGTGTCCCCAGTGCATTAGTTGAGTCTACTAGGTGGATTACTAGTCCAGTGATATTGCCACTACACCACGATTTACCAACGGAAGAGGCTCTCGAGCTGTTAGCCTAGTGATTGGGTCAACATTGTTGGGAGACAGAAGGACAATGAACACAGACTCACAGGAGTAAAATCAACTGCACAATTAGGGTAGGATGGGTGGGTGGAGGAGTGACGATTTAGAGGTCAGGGATGAGGGTTAAAAGGACTATATGATTATGCAAAGGGTCTTCCGATGGGCACAGTGGACATCCCCAAAGAAGAGGATTCTGGGAGAAGTTAACTCAGTCACCTCGACTGTGCTGTGGGTAGCTGATGAACTGGGGTTGGATTCTCCATCGGCGGGGATCCTCTGCTTCGCTGCCAGTGCACTCATGCCCGCAAATTGCCTGATGGCGTGGGGGCACCCACAATGGGAAACCCCATTTGCCGGCTGCCGGGCGGAGGATCCTGCTGCCGTGGGGGCGGGTCACATCATAAAATGGCTGCAGCGGAATGGAGAATCCCACTCTGGTGCCAAGGAATGGTTAAGCCCGAAACACTATATCACTGTTTCCCTCTCTCCCTCCTTTAACCAAAAAAAAGGCACTGTGAGGAGGACAAGCAAGGTGAGGGCTGGATTGGCTGCAGCCCCGCGCTGAAATCGCGTTTGGCGCGGGGCCAGAGAATCCACTTTTACGCCTGAATCGGGCCCGGCACCTTCCCGCGCGATTTACGCAGCATGGCTGGGGGGCCATTGCCAGGGGCCCTCCGAGCGATGGTCCGGTCCCGACCGGCCGAATTCCCGACGGCATGTTTCTAACCATGTCTGGCCGGTCGGGACTCACGCGCGGTGGCTGCGGACACCATCCGTGGTGGCAGGCAGGGGGATCAAGTACCGGGGGGGGCCTTGTGGGTGGCCGGGGCGGTGACCGGACGGGCTAGATGGAATGTCGTGGGGCAGATCGTTGGGACCCTCTTTGCCGGTCTAGGTACACCGGTTGAGTCCGCCATTGCATTCGGCGCGGTCGCTGGGAGATAAGGGAGCTTTCTAGCATTCCGGACAACTATGTCTGCACAAAGTGTGACCAGCTGCATCTCCTCACATACCACATAGTTCGGTCGGAGCAGCAGCTGGACATATTGCAGAGCAAACAGGGGGCAGAGTGTGATAGACACTAACCTCAGTGAGGTCATACCACAGGTTCAGACAAATTGAAAGAAGCAGGTAGATAAGGCTCATGTGGTTATTCCCCTCTCACACAGGTATAGCATTTTGGATACCGTTGAGGGTGGGGGGGTCACCTCTCAGGGTAAGATACCAGCAGCAGCCAGGCCTGTGGCACAACAACTGGTTCTGCTGTAGAGCAGGGTCAAGCTAAGTCCAGTCAAATGATAGTAGTAGGAGATTGATAGTCAGAGGCACAGAAATATGATAGAAATGATAGAAACATGACAGAAACTTGGTCGCAAACTGGACTCCAGGATGGTGTGTTGCCTCCCCGGTGCCAGGGTCCTGGATGTCTCTAAATGGCTACAGGGCACCCTGAAACAGGAGGGTAAATAAATAGTTGTTATTGTCCACATTGATACTAATGACATAGGCAGGAAGAGGGAAGATGTCCTGCAAAGACAATTCACAGAGTTAGGCTGGGAGCTAAAAAGCAGGACCTCTAGGATAGTAATTTCAGGATTACTCCCCATGCCATGTGTTTTGAGGCTTGGAACAGGGAAATAGTAGTTAAACACGTGGCTAAAGAGCTGGTGTTGGAGGGAGCGCGCTTAGCTATATGGATCAATGGGATATCTTTAGTTGGGACCTGTACAAGAAGGACGGGTTGCACCTGAACTGAAGAGGCACCAATATCCTGGATGGGAGTTTGACTAGTGGAGTTTGGGAGGGTTTAAACTAATGTGGCAGGGGGTTGGGAACCGGAACAGCAGGCCAGTACTTGTAGAGACTGTGGAAAAAAGTGAGACTGAGAGAAACAAAGATGCATCCTCTTTGACCACACGCGAGGTTCCAGAGGACTGTAGATCGCCAATGTTGTTCCCTTGTTTAAGAAAGGAAGCAGGGATAATCCAGTATTATATAGGCCGGTGAGTCTAACATCTGAAGTGGGAAAGCTTTTGGAAAACATACCGAGGGACAGGATATATACACATTTGGAGGAAAATGGACTAGTTAGTGATAGGCAGCATGGATTTTGTACAGGGATGGTTATGTCTCACCAACTTGATTGAGTTTTTTGAAGAGGTGACAAAGAAAATTGATGACTGAAGAGCTGTGGATGTAGTTTATATGAACTTTAGTAAGGCATTTGACAAGGCAGACTGTTACAAAAACTAAAATCACATGGGATTCGGAATGGGCTGGCTAGCTGGATACTGAACTGGCTTGGTTATAGAAGACACAGAGTAGTGGTGGAAGGGTGTTTTTCAGAATGGAGATCTGTACCTTGTGGTGTTCTGCAGGGATCAGTGCTGGGACCTTTGTTGTTTGTAGTGAATACAAATGATCTGGAGGTTAACGTGGGTGGTCTGATAAGTTTGCGGATGACACAAAGATTGATGGAAATGCTGATAGTATCAAGGATTGTCAGAGGATACAACAGGATAAAGATAGATTGGAGGTTTGGGCACAAAATTGGCAGATGGAGTTTAACCCGGACAAATGCGAGGTGATGCATTTTGGAGGATCAAATCGAGGTATGAGTTATACTGTAAATGGCAGCACCCTTAGGGACATTAACCTACAGGGAGATCTGGGCATGCAGGCTCACAGTTCTTTAACAGTGGCAACACAGATGGCCAAGGTCATTAAGAAGGCATATGACATGCTTGCACTCATCAGCCAGGGCACGGAGTACACAAGTTGGGAAATTGTGTTGCAGCTATATAAAACATTGGTTCGGCCGCATTTGGAGTATTGCGTGCAGTTCTAGTCACCACATTATGAGAAGGACGTGGAAAGTTTGGAGAGAGTGCAAAGAAGGTTTACCAGGATGTTGCCTGGTCTTGAGGGTGTTGGCTATGAGCAGAGGTTGAATAAACTAGGATTGTTTTCACTGGAAAAACAGAGGCTGAGGGGAGACCTGTTAGAGGTCTACACAATAATAAGAGGCATAGTCAGAGGTTTTTTCCAAGGGTAGAAGTTTCAACTACAAGGAGGCACTGGTTCAAGGTGAGAGGGGGATAGTTTAAGGGAGATGTGCGGGGTACGTCTTTGATGCATAGAGTAGCTGGATCACGCTGCCAGCAAATGTCATGGAAGCAGGCACAGTAGCAACACTTAAGAAGCATCTGGATGGGTACATGAGTAGGGAGGAAATAGAGGGATACGGACCGAGTAAGGGAGAACATTTTTTTTAGTTTGGGCATAGTATACAATTACAGTAAAACATCCATATTCTTACCTAAATCCTCTCACTATGATGACCAACATATTATTTGCCTTCTTTACTGCCTGCTGTACCTGCGCACTTACTTTCAGCAACTGATGCACAAGGACACCAAGGTCTCACTGAGTATCCACCTTTGTTAGTTAAGATGCAGGCTTGGAGTGCCGAAGGGCCTATTCCTGTGCTGTACTTTTCTTAGTTCTTTGTTCTTTATTTCAAATTCTCATCCTCGTGTTTGCATCCTTCCATCACCTTGCCCTCTTTTATCTCTGTAAACTCCTCCAGCCCAACAAGACTTAGATCTCCACAGTTCATTAACTTTGGCCTCTTGTACATCCCTCTACTTCCTTTAACACACCATTAACAGCTGTACATTCAGCTACCCAGCCTAAGCTCTGAAATTTATTTCCAAGGACTCTTCACCTCTCATTTTTGTCTTTAAGATGCCACTTAAAACTGCCTCTTTGACCAAGTATTTTTCTAGTGTCTCCATTTTTGGCTCATAAATATAAACATACATGGAAAATAGAAACAGAAGGAGGCCATTCGGCCTTTTGAACCTGCCCCGCCATTCATTACAATTGTGGCTAATCATCAAATTCAATACCCAGATCCTGTCTTCTCCCCAAAATTCCTTGATCCTTTTAGCCCCAAGAGCTATATCTAATTTCTTCCTGAAATTACACAACATTTTCACCTCAACTACTTATTGTGGTAGCAAATTCCACAGATTCACCGCTCTCTGGCTGAAGAAATTTCTCCTCACCTCAGTCCTAAAACATTTATCCCTTACCTTCAAACTATGACCCCTAGTTCTGGACTCCCCCACCAATGGGAACATTCTTTCTGAACCTATTCTATCTAATCCTGTTAGAATTTCATACGTTTCTATGAGATTCTCTCTCACTCTTCCAAACACCAATGAATATAATCCTAACCGATTCAGTCTCTCCTCATATGACAGTCCCACCATCCCAGGAATCTGCCTGGTAAAGCTTTGCTGCACTCCCTTCATAGCAAGAACATCCTTCCTCAGATAAGGACACCAAAAGTGCACACAAAACTCCAGGTGTGATCTCACAATGCCCTATACAATTGCAGTAAAACATTCATATTCCTACTCAAATCCTCTCACTATGATGACCAACATACCATTTGCCTTCTTTACTGCCTGCTGTACCTGCGCACTTACTTTCAGCGACTGATGCACAAGGACACCAAAATCTCACTGAGTATCCACCTATCGCAATTTACGTCCATTCAAATAATAATCTGCTTTCCTATTTTTGCTACCGAAGTGGATAACCTCACATTTATACACATTATACTGCATTGTCCATGTATCTTTCCACTCACTCAGCCTGTCCAAATCCTGCTGAAGCATCTCTGCATCCTCCTCACAGTTCACCCTCCCATCCAACTTTGCAAATTTGGAGATAGTACATTTAGTACCCTCGTCCAAATCATTAACATATAATGTGGACAGTTGGGGTCCTGTTGGGGTTCTAGCATAGATCCCTGCGGTGCCCCATTAGTCACTGTGTGCCAATCGGAAAAAGAAAACTTTTTGCTTTCTGTCTGCTAACCAGCTTTCTGTGTTAATTCTTCTCTGACTACAATCCTGATCAGTGCCTTGTGCCATTTTATTGTATTAAAGGTACTGTATCAATAAAACTGCTGTTGCTGAAAAGGAAAAGATGGCTTGGGTTCCCAATCCAGATTTCTGTTTGGTAACTATTGTTTTTAACTGTATACAACAAAAGCAACAAGCAATAACTATAAATACAATATTGTCACTGTTAACAAAACTGAAAGCTTAATACGTTATAAAGAGATTAAATAGAGAAAAGAAGAAATTGGTTAATTAGTTTGATAAATTGATCGGAGTTTGTCTAATCTTGTGTTTTTTCTTCCATTTTTCTAAAGTTAAAGAAACTACATGATAGACAATGATCCAAGCTAAAAGATATTTAAGAGATTTCTGGTTAACCCTGAATTTGCTACAATTACCTATTTTCTGTACAAATCGAAATACACTCTGGTTTATATGGAGTGAGTGTTCAACTTTGGGAGCAGAGTCTAATGCAGAACCCAAGGAAAATATCTGGAAACCTTAACACACATGTGGATATCCACACAGCTCTCCCGCTGGAGAGTTGATGACACTCCTACAACTCATTACCTTCAAAATAATTTTTTTTAAAGAGTTAAGAATGAATATTCAGGAAGGTTGAAAACTTCCTTTGCTTTTACCTTTTCCACCTAGACTTGCATCAGTGATAATTCACCAAGTGAGAATTTGAAGATATATCTGGACTTGAGCCTAGAATGTAGGCCAACACTTTAGTGCAGTGCTGTAGGAATATTGTGGTGTCAGAAAAGTCATCTTTTGGACCAGTTGTTAGACCTGTTTACCTTCTCAAGCACTCTTTGCAATCTTTCGAGGGAGATCAAGAGTTGGCCCGATGTCCTCATCAATTTTCATCCATCAACTAGCACCATAAACAGATGAAACGTTTATTCATATCTTTGCTGCTAGTGGTGCATTGTCATGCACAAATTGGCTGCTGTTCATGATTGCACTTCAAAAGTAGTTTATTGGCTGTGAAGCATTTTGGGAAGTTGCAAGGACTCGTGTTGCGCCGTATGCTTTTCATTTTTACACAGTGCTGAAGAGAGCTGAAACTTTTCCTTGCTGCCTAGCTGCAGTACACATATGCACATGGCTCTTCATCTGCAACACTATCACTTATTAATTCCTGAAGAAGTCTATCTATACGATGGATAGATTTTTATTTTATGATAAATAAAAGCAAATGAGCCATTTTTTTCTCATGTGAACTGGCTCCAATAGAGGTCAATTAAGTTCAAACTTGGTCCAAATTCAGCTTAGTGAGTTGTGCAAGTTCGAGACCAAAGGTTCACATAATGCTCTGAAATAATTTCTCCATCTAGAGATGGAAATTGGGGCATTAATTTAAAACTATGTTAAGTACTTTCATTTTGGAACTGAAAAGTCCAACATTTGACAGTACATTATATGGTTACTAAATTCTGGCAAACATTGCTATTGACATTTTTAAAGGATCATAAACATCTCTTTTCTTTGCCTGCTGTACTTGGCTCTCCTTAACACATACTATATTTAATTATGTACATTCCAGTTGTATACACTTCAGCCAGTAATTTGGAAATTGGGCTGCTTGTAATGGATTATGGGGTGTGAAAGGCTCAGTGAAAGTAAATTATGAACTCTCTGACATGAGTGAAATAAAACCTTTAATTTACCATGGCTAGGATAATGTTCTTTTCCTCTTCTGCGTTAATAACATCTTTCACTGAACGGCTATTAATCTGACTGAATTTCCATTTTGCACAGAGTCTTTCATTGAGCTCACCTCATGCAGGTTTTTAAAAAATGTTTTGGTGTTATTTCCCATGTGTAAATTGTCAACGTTATTTTACTGCAGTGAAATAACACTTCCACGAATGGTGAGAATACCAGCTGGAAGCACAGAATAATAAACTGTGAACCTTGCTCCGATTCATCACTGCCTGGAGGCATGATGAGCATTCCCAGTCCACGTTAGGGAAGGGTCCAATGACACTGAAGCATGAGTTGGTGCTGCAAACTACCTGTGTGGCTGAATAGGACATGTACTCGGAGACCGTGTCAAGTATGTATTTGGGCCTGTTTTTTTTAAAATTTAGAGTACCCAATTATTTTTTCCAATTAAGGGGCAATTTAACGTGGCCAATCCACCTAACCTGCACATCTTTGGGTTGTGGGGGCAAAACCCACGCAGACACGGGGAGAATGTGCAAACTCCTCACAGACAGTGACCCAGGGACGCGATTCGAACCCAGGTCCTCAGTGCCATAGGCAGCAATGCTAACCACTGTGCCGCCGTGCTTATTTGGGCCTGTTTAATGCATTGTTGATTGAAGGCGAACTACTGTAAACAGCAAGGAACAGATTTTACTCAGATCAATGTGTTCTACTGGGTTACGGCATCACAAGAAGAGTTGAAATAAATTGCAAATTTGTCTTGAGTGTTAAATATCCCATTATCACTGTGGAAAATGTCCAAGTCTCTCTGCTGGAAGCAGTGTTATTGTTTACTATTGTGCCAAATTATCATCCAAGGGTTGCTTACCTCATCGCTGCAGTATTTTATCACCCTCATACAAAGTGATTTAAAGTGAAATCAATTCCCTCAGTGTTGTTTTTGTTCTCAAACATGACATGGGTCAAGCTGTCCCATGTATATGCTGTCCAATGTCAGGAGACTGGAAGAATGTCAGGATTGTAATTGTTTAGTCAAATTGCTGAGGAGTTTTTATTAAACTAGCTTTTTACGTGGTTGAATTTATCTTTGTCTGAGCAATACCATTACTGTTACTCAGAATGACTCCAGAGGAGACAAGTTGGAAGAAATCTATTGTCTGTGGGACTTGCATATTGTAGGATCTGTAAAGCTTTGATTATACTGAGATTCGATTCATGTTGGATTCAGGGCCACCGCCTCTCCCAAAGTAGGCCCAAGCTGGGTGACTGTCAAGGTAGGCAGGCCTGCCTCCATTCATTCGGAATTTGACCCAGTTCTGTACATAAGGGTAAGGTATCCTAACCCTCACCCTCCAACCTCCCATTCTCCCCTATTCCCTCTCCATGCCATCCACCCAGTATTCACTATGAACACAATTCATGAGTCCTATAATGATATTGGGAAATCTTTGAGATGCTCATGAAATTATCAAAATAAGGAAACAGCCGTTTAAACGCCACTTGAAAGAATCCTCTGAGAAGCTCATGAAACTGTAAATCAGATACACAGCCACTCAAATGCCACTCAAACTGAACCTTTCGAACAATGAAAAGATCAAAGCAAAGGGCACAATTAACAGAGTAAAATTTGAAACTCCATACTGTTCAAAGGAGAAGAGCATTTTATCCACTGGATAAAGTAATCTATTGCATTTGAAGAATTTTCACTTTTACAATGTTAAATGGTCAGGTTTTTAAAAAAAATAGTCCTATTATTAATCATTATTCAAAACATACATAACTGATTCAGAATTATATTATGACATGCAAAATTTTCAACACCTTTTAAACTCACCTATCAAAAGATTCCTGATTACCAAACACCTCGGACCTGGTGTGAACCACATTCCTTTCAGAAGACGTCAGAAGCTGGCTCAACTCCATGAAAATAATAGGAAACCTGAAATCAAACCCCCACAATGGAGCTGCCAGTGTTGAGATTTCTGTATGCAGGTTTAATGCCCTTAAAAATATCAGACAACAGGAATGTGGGTGGAATCAGGTCTTACCTTGCCCCGTCACATTCCCCGCCATGTCAGCAGCCTTCCCCACTCCCAGCACGTTCGCAAACTCAAAATTACTAAAACTGAGGCTCAATTTTCTTAACAGCAATTATAGAGTACAATATTACGGAGTTAGTACCCAAATGTCTGGTATCCTCCTTTTTGGTCGCACACTCCATTATGAGTTGGAAGGTCATGGGTTCAAGTCTCATTCTGGAAACTAGAGAGGATAATATAGACTGACATGACAGTACAGCGCTGCATTGTTTTTTTTTTTATAAATTTAGATTAGCCAATTATTTTTTCCAATTAAGGGGGCAATTTAGCGTGGCCAATCCACCTACTCTGCACATTTTTGGGTTGTGGGGGCGAAACCCACGCAGACACGGGGAGAATGTGCAAACTCCACACGGACAGTGACCCAGAGCCGGGATCGAACCTGGGACCTCAGCGCCGTGAGGCGGTTGTGCTAACCACTAGGCCACCGTGCTGCCCTCAGCGCTGCATTGTTAAAGATGTTATCTTTCAGATGAGTTGTTAACCACAGTCCTATCTGCCTTCTCAGACAGACATAATAGATGTCATGACACACATTCAAATAAAGCAAAGGAGTTCTCCTGGTGATTGGCCAACATTTACCATTCACTCAGCATCAATAGAAGAGATTGTCTAATCATTTCCTTTACTGCTCTTAATGGGCCGTTGATCTGCACATATTGACTGCTGTGTTTTCCCAACAACTGTGTCCTTATTTAAAAAGTATCTATTTGGCTGTTAACTGTTTTTGCATGTGTTGAAGTCTGAAAGGGTGATGCATATTCTGAGGCCACAAAATGTGCTACACACATTTAAGTTTTTTCTTGTTACATCACAATCCCATTTATTTACACAATTCTGGCAAGAACATACGCAAAGAAATCTATCATTGAAGTATTTGTACATGATTGACATTTGACAGTGAGGGTTGGAATCTGTGGAATTTGTATGGGTTGTAATAAGTTTGATGTTTGCCTTCTGGCTGCTGTTCTTGCTTCAGGTGCAAGTTGGGGAAATCCTATTCCTATGAGTGTCACTTTAATCTGGAGAACTTGCATGTTTTTTTAATTTAGAGTATCCAATTCTTTTTTTTTCCAATTAAGGGGCAATTTAGTACGGCCAATCCATCTATCCAGCACATCTTTGGGTTGTGGGGGTGAGACCCATGCAGACACGGGGAGAATGTCCAAACTCCACATTGACAATGACTCGGGCCGGGATTGAGCCCGGGTCCTCGGTGCCGTGAGGCAGCAGGTAACTACTGCGCCATCGTGCTGCCGAGCTCGCATGTTTGGTATTGGTCAGTGGGGGGACGGGGGTACGGAGGGCAGTTTGCAACTAACAACTTATATATTATATATATAAAGCCTATAATGTCATGAAATATTCCAAGGTATTTCACAGGAGTGTTAAAACAACATAAGGTGGGCAGCACGGTGGCACAGTGGTTAGCATTTCTGCCTATGGCGCTGAGGACCCGGGTTCGAATCCCAACCCTGGGTCACTGTCTGTGTGGAGTTTGCACATTCTCCCTGTGTCTGCGTGGGTTTCGCCCCCACAACCCAAAGATGTGCAGGGTAGATGGATTGGCCATGCTAAATTATCCCTTAATAGTAAAAAATAATTGGGTACTCTAAATTTATAAAAAAAAAGGTACCTAGTCATATCAGACGATATCAGTTCAGATGACCAAAATCTTGGTCAAAAAGAGTCACATTATAAGGAACGTCTTTAAGGAAGGACATGACATAAACAGTTCAGGATGGATTTCGAGAACGTGGAGACAAGGCAACTAAAGGCACAGCCACCATTGGTGGACCAATATAAAATTGGGGCTGTTGAAGAGACCAGAATTGGACATGTGCCGATATCTCAGAAGATTATGAGGTTGGAGGAGATTACAGAGATAGGGAAATGGGGAGAGCGAGGTCATGGAGGGTTTCAAAACAAGGACGAGGATTTTAAAATTAAGAAATTACTTGACTGGGTACTCATGTAGGTTGGTGAGCACAGGGGTGATAGATGAATGGGATTGCTGCAAGTCAAGATGCAGGCAGCAGAGTTTTAGATGACCTGAAGTTTACAGAGGGTAGAATGTGGGAGACCAGCCAAGGGGATTGGAATTGTGGAGCATAGAGGTAATGAAGGCATAAATGAAGGTTTTAGCAGCAGATAAACTGAGACAGGATGAAGTTGAACAATGTCACAGGGATGGAAATAGGTGGTCTCAATAACAACATGGATATGAGTTTGAAGTTCATTTCAGGATAAAATATGACTCCAAGGTTGCAAACAGACTGGCTTAATCTCAGGCTATTGCCTTGGAGAAAGATAGAATCAATAGTTATGGAATGGAGCATGGAGCAGGAACTAAACACAAATGCCTTATGTCTTCCTCACAGTTAATTGGAGGAAATTTCTGTCCATTCAGTACTGGATGCCGGTTACAAAGTCTAATAGTTTTGCAACACTGGAGAGGTCGAGAGTGGGTGTGCTGCAGTAGATCTGAGTATTGTTGGCGTACATGTGAAGACTAATGCTGTGCCTTCAGATGATGTCATCCAGGTGTAGGATGGAGTTGAGAAAGAGGAGCGGGCCAAGGATAGATCCTTGGGGGTCACCAGAAGTGATGGTGTGGGAGAAGGAAGAGAAGCCATTGCAGTGATTCTCTGACTGTTTTCAGATAGATAAGAATGGAATCAAGTAAGAACTGAGTCAAATGACAATGGAGAGGAGTTGGAAGGGGATAGCCCGGTCATTATATCAATGGCTGCAGATGGATCAAAAAGAAGGAGGAAATGTTTATCATTCATTGTCACATTCATATAGGATGTCACTGGTGACTTTGGAAAGAGCTGTTTCGGTTCTGTAGCAGATGTGGAACAATAATAGGGGGGATTCAAACATGGAGGGCCCAATCTAACCAAAAACAAACAGAGTCCATTCTGGGTGGGATTGGCAGGGTTTTTCTTGGTGTTCGTAGTGCCTGGAACAAACCTGTTATCTAACGGCACTGTTTTATTTTCGGGCCTCAGCGGAACACCCCGCTGATGCTGCACATAGCATCATTTCCTGCACTGAGGAGCTCCGACGATGGGGCCAGTTAGATCTTTCTTCTGTCCAGGCCTCCTGTTGGGCACATTGCTTTCAGTCTGTAATGGGTTTCACTATAGATTCAGCAGGGTCTCACGACTTCTCTGCAGACTCAAAACAGCAGGCAGTAAATATCTGAAAGAGAGAGAAAGAGGGCAACACATAGCCTCACCTCTCAGCGTCCAGCAGCTTTCTGCTGTGTTCTCTAAAAAACACCCCACCTGGCATGACCCAATTGCTATCTGTTGCCGGGCAGAATACGGTTTTTGACCAAACCATTGGCCACCAGCCAATCAATCGAACAGATAACATCCAATCTCTTGGGTGTCTTAAGGTCTGAATTCTTCTGTTCAAATGCTAAAATATCATAGCACAGTGTACTATTTTGAAACTTTTGAGTACCACAATTCCTCTGTCCGACTTAAAGGTTTATGTCCATTAAAGATTCAGGGATCAGAAATGATAATGACAAAGTAAAAGAAATAGCAAATAAGGCAATCAACAGATTGTACAAATCAGCTGGTAATCTCGAAGAACAGAGCTCATCATTATTGATGAAATTAATTAATTGTTTCACTTTATTTTCCAAAATATTTGTGTCTATGTCCCCCTTGTAGAATTCACTTAATTTCTTACTGCAGTGGTTTTTACCATTGTTATCCAAACTACTGTTAAAAAGCATGCAAAATCATAAAATCATAGAATCCCTACAGTGCAGGAGAAGGCCATTCGGCCCATCGAGTCTGCACCAACCCTTCAAATGAACACTCCACCCATACCCAGTTCCCCCTTTCCCCGTAACCTAATTGCTCCTTAGTGTCACTAGACACCAAGGGGCAATTTAGCTTAGCCAATCCACCTAACCCGCACATCTTTGGACTGTGGGTGGAAACCGGAGCACCCGGAGGAAACCCACGCAGGCACGGGGAGAACGTGCAAAACTTCACATGGACAGTGACCTGGGGCCAGATTGTACCTGGGTCCTCGATGTTATAAGGCAGCAGTGCTAACTGCTGCGCCACCATGCCACCCCTACAGTCTGAACAAAGATCTTCTCCATCCATTTAAAACTGATTTATATAATTTACATATTTGAATGAATGCACATAGCTTTAATAAGTGCTTTAATATGAGTTTCATGATAAACAATATGATCAGCAATATGTCTTCCAACATTTCTCCAGCTCAAGTATCCATCAACGAATGCTTGTTTCCCTTTACTATGGTTATGGTATAATTTGCAAATATAACACCAGACTGCCTTAGAGGTGTCTGAAAAAAATCAACCAATTTCTAGTTTTCGTCATTCCATTGTACTTCATCCTCAGAAGATGGGACTTATGAAGAGATCTAACCTGTTTTCGGCATACAACCACAAACTCTCAAAATATTTTTATTTGGATTTAAATTTTATGTAATATACAATAGTGCAAAACAACAAGACAGAGTAAAACACCGATACAAACATAAAACCCTGAAAGATAGCCTATGCTCTCCCACAACCTATCCCCTCCCACCCCCCCTCCTCCCCCTCCCCCCTTTTTACAAATTATTTTCTGTTGGCTATTTACATTTGCCTGGTAGTAGCATTGTTATATTAGTGCTTAAACGTACAAGAAGCATATATTTTGAAAAAAGAAATTTAGAGTATCCAATTCTTTTGAGAGGGGAGGCTATCTCTCGATGTTTTTTCTTTTCTTTTCAATTGAGGGGCAATTTAGCATAGCCAAATCACTTAACCTGTACATTTCTTCAGGATGTGAGGGTGAGACCCACGGGGAGAATGTGCAAACATTCCGGGGCCGGAGTCGAACCCAGGTCTTAGCGCTGTAAGAAGTAAGTAGAAATAACAAGGGATGTGGGTTAGCCATGTTGCCTCATGGCTCTGAAGTCCAAGGTTCGATCCCGGCTCTGGGTCACTGTCCGTATGGAGTTTGCACATTCTCCCCGTGTTTGCGTGGGTTTCGCCCCCACAACCCAAAGGTGTGCAGAGTAGGTGAATTGGCCACGCTAAATTGCCCCTTAATTGGAAAAAATGAATTGGGTACTCTAAATTTTTAAAAAAATAACAAGGGATCTATTGAGAGTGTTTAGTACAAACTCTAGTGCAAGCTGGTAGTTAATGTAGTATGTTGCCAATACCCGGAGAACATCTGTGCAGGTTTGGGTGGGTCTGTTTGCTTTCGGACCCCGGTGGTCAGGTACCCAACCTCACTGTTCTGCTATTTACGGGTGGCTCCCTGGTATTGAAATGTACCAGAGGCATGCTTGCAGTCCCTCAGGCGTGCCCTTCCTGCTCATGTTCTGGGCATCCTTCCTGGGCTGTCCTCCGTTCCTCTGCACCCTTTTGGCCCCTCTTCCCTACTTCTCCTCTCTTCTCAGTTGTGTCTTCCCCCCCCCCCCCCGTCTTAGATCCCCCCCCTGCCCCTTCCCCCCCCCCTCCCCACCATCCCCCCCCCCCCCCCTTTCTCCTTCTTTGTCAATTTCGGTCCCCCCTTCCCTTATTGGTTGCCGGTTACGAACAGGTCCACAGACAAATTGGTAAATTGCTTCCATGTTTTGTGGAAGCCCTCTTCCAATCCTCAGATTGGCAAATTTTATTTTTCCAATTTGAGAAATTTGGCTAGGTCAGACAGCAACCTTCAAAGGAGGTCAAGGACTTATAAAGACAAAAACTAAAGTATATCATATTGCAAAGGCCAGTGGAAGGTTGGAAGATTTGGAAACTTTAAAATATAAGCAAAGGGATACTAAAAAAAGCTCGTGCAAAATATCAAAAAGGACAGCAAAAGCTTCTATAAGTGCATAAAAGGGAAGAGAGTCACTAAAGTGAATGTTGGTCCCTTGGAAGATTAAACCAGAAGGGTTAAATTGTGGGGAACACAGAAATTGCAAAGATACTTGATGAGACCATCAATTCACGCGACACGTGGTTAGAAGTGAACAGTGTTTTAATCGTCTTACAACAGAGCCTGTCTGTGACGGGATGAACTCGAGATGAACTGGCAGCAGGCTCACAGCACTGATCTTTATATTTCCGGCTGGGGAAGGAGCCATGGGCGGAGCCATGGGCGGAGCCAAGGGTGGAGCCCAGTACAAACTCCTCATCTCCCCCTATGGGCAGGGCCGCACGATTACACACAATCCGGTACAGAGTACAGGCTCAATACATGTGGTACAATACAGTGTGAATTACTGAGATTTATAATTCACCACATTCACCCCCTGTGAAAAAAAATCAAGTCCGGCGGGGGTGATGGGTCTACAAATTGAGTCTGTCCGGTGGCCGAGTTGTCCTTTGTGATCGGCGGAGCACCGGAGTTGCAGCATCTTCCGGTGGCTGGATGATAACGGTTGGTTGGGGTACGATGGCGGACTCCGGGGGTGATTCTGTCCGAGCTTCATACCCGCCTGGTTCGACTGGTGACGGGGGGGCGCTGGTAGCTTCTGGGCGAGGGTGCGTGGAACATGAGTAGCGAACCGGTAGGTGCGGGGGCGTGGGGCGCAGCGAGTTGGGTGGGGTGTAGTGTGAGGGGTACCTTGGCAGTGGTAGTGGTGGGATTAGATCCTGCAGGCGCTAGGTCCCGGAGGGATACAGTGTCCTGACGGCGTATTGGGGGTTGGAGTGGAGTAGGAGCACTTTTTCTACGAGTGGGTCAGTTTTATGTGCCCTGACGTGCATCCGGAGGAGTACTGGCCCGGTGTCTTCAACCATGCTGGGAGCGAAGCCCCCGTGATAGTGCCCCAGGGAAAAACAAAGAGCCGCTCGTGAGGGGTCTGGTTGGTGGCCGTACATAGGAGGGACCTAATAGCGTGGAGCGCGTCTGGGAGGGCCTCCTGGCAATGGGAAGTCGGGAATTTCCTGGACCGGAAGGTCAGTAGGACGGTCTTCCAGACCATCGCATTCTCCCTCTCCACCTGCCCATTCCCCCTGGGGTTATAGCTGGTAGTCCTGCTCGAGGCAATGCCCTTGTCGAGCAGGTACTGACACAGCTCGTCGCTCATGAAGGACGAACCCCTGTCGCTGTGTGCGTAGCTTGGGAAACCAAACAGGGTGAAGATGCTATGCAGGGCCCTAATGACTGTGTGGTAGGTCATATCGGGGCACGGGTTAGCAGAGGGGAAGCGGGAGAACTCGTCGATGACATTCAGGAAGTACACATTCCGATTAGATCGAGGGGAGTGGCCCTTTGAAATCGATAGCGAGGCGTTCAAACAGCCGAGAAGCCTTGACCAGGTGGGCCCTGTCTGGTCTATAGAAGTGCGGTTTGCACTCCGCACAGATTGGGCAATCCCTGGTGATGACTTTTACCTCCTCAGTGGAGAAAGGCAGATTTTGGGCTTTGACGTAGTGGGCGAGCCGGGTGACCCCCGAATGGCAGAGGTCATTGTGGATGGCTTTCAGGCGGTCGTTTTGCGCGCTGGTGCACTTTCCGCGGGACAGGGCATCTGGGGGCTCGTTGAGCTTCTCCGGTCGATACATAATATCGTATTTGTAGGTGGAGAGTTCGATTCTCCACCTCAGGATTTTATCATTTTTAATTTTGCCCCTTTGAGAGTTGTCAAACATGAAGGCAACCGATCTTTGGTCGGTGATAAGGGTGAACCTTCTACCTGCGAGGTAGTGCCTCCAGTGTCGTATAGCCTGCACAATGGCTTGTGCTTCCTTTTTGACCGAGGAGTGTCGAAGTTCCGAAGCGGAGAGGGTTCGGGAGAAAAAGGCGACTGGTCTCCCTGCCTGATTCAGTGTGGCTGCGAGAGCTACCTCTGAGGCATCGCTCTCTACCTGGAAGGGGACGGATTCATCCACCGCCCGCATGGCCACTTTGGCGATGTCCTCCTTGATCCGAGTGAAGGCCTGACGAGCCTCATCCGATAGAGGAAAGAATGTGGCCTTAAATAGTGGGCGGGCTTTGTCCGCATATTGAGGGACCCACTGGGCATAATACGAGGGCCCTGGGACAATGAGGGAGAGGGAGTTCTAAGAGGGGGCGCATACCGATCCGGGTCGGGGCTCAGGACTCCGTTTTCCACGACATAGCCGAGGATGGCTAGTCTGGTCGTGCGGAAAACGCATTTCTCCGTGTTGTAAGTGAGGTTGAGTTTCTGGGCAGTCTGGAGAAATCGATGGAGGTTGGCATCGTGGTCCTGCTGGTCATAGCCGCAGATGGTGACGTTATCCAAGTACGGAAACGTGGCCCACAGCCCGTACTGGTCCACCATTCGGTCCATTGCTCGTTGGAACACCGAGACCCCATTCGTGACGCCAAAGGGAACCCGGAGGAAATGGAAGAGACGGCCATCGGCCTCGAACGCCGTGCAGTGGCGGTCCTCCGGGCGGATTGGGAGCTGGCGGTATGCAGACTTCAGATCCACCGTGGAGATACGATACTGGGCGATCTGATTCACCATGTCGGCAATCCTGGGGAGGGGGTACGCATCGAGGAGCGTAAACCGATTAATGGTCTAACTATAGTCCACGACCAATCGGAATTTTTCCCCGGTCTTGACGACCACCACCTGAGCTCTCCAGGGGCTGTTACTGGCTTCTATGATCCCCTCACAAGGAGCCTCCGGACCTCGGTTCTGATAAACACCCTGTCCTGCAGGCTGTACCGCCTGCTGCGAGTGGCTACCCATTTACAGTCTTGGAGTGAGATTGGCAAAGAGTGGAGGGGGGGGGGGGGGGGGGGGAGATTCTTAGCGTCGCCAGACTGCAGATAGTGAGTGGGGGTAGGGGTCCGCCAAAGCTGAGTGTGAGACTTTTGAGATTACACTGGAAATCGAGTCCCAGTAAGAGTGGGACGCAGAGTTCGGGCAGTACGTATAGCTGAAAATTTGAGTAGCTAGCGCCTTGGATCGTTAGAGTCGTGACGGTGCGCCCTTGGAGGTGAACAGAGTGGGAGCCCGAAGCGAGGGAGATAGTTTGCTGTGCAGGAAAAACAGGGAGCGAACAGCGTCTTACCAGATCTGGGTGTACGAAGCTCTCGGTGCTCCCGGAGTCAAAGAGGCACGGTGTACTGTAACCGTTGATTTTAACGGTCATCATCGAGTTTTGGAGGTGTTTCGGACATGACTGGTCCAATGTGACCGCGCTGAGTTGCGGGTAGTTGGCGGCTCGATCAGCTGTGCTGGAGTGGCCCCGTGATGACTGTCCGCTGAGGTCGCAGTCTTCGATTTGAGTTTCTGAGTTTGGAGAGGATGGAGCCCAAGATGGCCGCCCCCGTGGTTCGCACATGGCGTGCGGCGAGGAAGATGGCGTCCAAGATGGCGGCCCCATGAGCCGCACGTGGTCGGCCACGCGGAGGGGGGTTGCCAAGATGGCGGCCCCCATGGGTCGCACGTGGCGTTTGGGGACGGAGTCGGAGTACAGGCCACAGCGTTACGGGGCCTGCAGGCCTGCGAGTTCGGGGAGCGTGTGCTCTGGGCTGCGAGAGAGTTTGGGGCAGGAGTTTTCTTCGCCAGGCATACCCGGGCATAGTGTCCTTTGCGGCCGCAGCTGCTGCAGGTCGCGTTGTGGGCCGGGCAGTGCTGCCGTGGGTGCTGGGGCTGTCCACAAAAGTGGCACGTTGGTGCAGTATAGTGGCTGGGTGGCCGCGCGGTGCAGGCCTGGGGCAGTCGCTGGTCGGGGGCCCATGACGGGGTCGCGGGATCCGCAGGAAATGAGGTGAGGCTGCGGATCGAGACCTCCATAGTAGTGGTGAGTTCTACAGTGTCTTCTACGTTTTGGGCCCCCTTCTCAAGCAACCACTGGCGCACGTAGTTGGACCTGAGGCCTGCAACGAATACATCTAGGACAGCGAGTTCACAGTATTCGGCAGCAGTTACAGCTTGACGATTACAGTCCCAGGATAAGGCTTTTAAATCGCGCAGGAATTCTTCTAGCGATTCTGTGGGGCGCTGGCGGCAAGTCGTAAAAACGTGGCGTGCGTAGACCTCATTGACGGGCCTCACATACATTCTGTCGAGCAGGGCCAGGGCCTCCGTATATGAGTTGGTACAATTACGTTGAGTAGAGATACGATGGCTCACCCTTGCGTGCAATAGGCTGAGTTTCTGCTCCTCTGTAGTTTCTGTAGTGCTTGCTTCAACCAGGTAGGCCTTGAAACATCTGAGCCAGTGTGAAAAGATTTCTTTCGCCTCTGCATCCTGTGGGTCGAGTTCCAGTCGATCAGGTTTGAGGGCTGATTCCATAGTCGTTTCTTACTGTTTCTTAAGACGATTAAATTGATGAGACCATCAATTCACACGACACGTGGTTAGAAGTGAACAGTGGTTTTAATCGTCTTACAACAGAGCCTGCCTGTGACGGGATGAACTCGAGATGAACTGGCAGCAGGCTCACAGCACTGATCTTTATACTTCCGGCTGGGGGAGGAGCCATGGGCGGAGCCATGGGAGGAGCCAAGGGTGGAGCCCAGTACAAACTCCTCATCTCCCCCTATGGGCAGGGCCGCGCAATTACACATAATCCGGTACAGAGTACAGGCTCAATACATGTGGTACAATACAGTGTGAATTACTGAGGTTTATAATTCACCCCAATACTAAATCAATATTTTGCCTCAGTTTTCACGGTGGAGGACATTAGTATATTCCTATAGCAACAGACAATTCAGAAATAATAGAAAGGGTGGAACTTAGAACTATTGGGATTGAGGGCAGACAAGTTCCCAGGGCCTGATGGCCTACATCCTAGGGCGTTGAAGGAAATGGCAGCAGAGATAGCGGATCCATTGGTTATAATATAAAGTTGGATTGAAGATTGGCTGACGGATAGGAGAGGGAGAGCCAGGATAAATGGGTCTTTTTCTGAATGGCAAGATGTAGCTAGTGGCCACAGGGGCCCCAGCTACTTACAATCTATATAACTGACTTGGGTACACGGATAGAAGGTCCTGTAGCCAAATTTGCAGATGACACAGAAATAGGTTAGACAGTAAGTTGCAATGAGGAAATAAGAACCTTACAAATGGATATAGATAGGATTAGGGTGGTGGGCCAAAATGTGGCAGATGGAGTTTAACGTAGATAAGTGTGAGGTCAGAGGCGGCATGGTGGTGCAATGGTTAGCACTGCTGCCTCACGTTGCTGAGTACATGGGTTTGATCCTGGCTCTGGGTCACTGTCCGTGTGGAGTTTGCACATTCTCCCCGTGTCCGCGTGGGTCTCACGCTCACAACCGACAGATGTGCAAGGTAGGTGGATTGGCCACTCTAAATTGCCACTTAATTAGACAAAAAGGTGAATTGGCTACCCTAAATTTATTTTTAAAAAGTGTGAGGTCATGCACTTTGGTCGGAAAAATGGGAACGCAACTTATTATCTAAATGGGGAGACATTTCAGGGTGCTCCATTGCAGAGGGATCTGGGGGTCCTCGTTCATGAGTCACAGAAAACTCACAGAAAACTCTCAGTCACAGAAAATGAGTCACAGCAGGTAATGAACAAAGTGAATGGAATGTAGGCAATTATAGCTAAAGAAATAGAGTATAAAGGTAAGGAAGTGTTGTTGCAACTGAACAAGATATTGGTGAGAACACATCTGGACTATTGTGTGCAGTTTTAGTCCCCTGTGAGGAAAGATATAGTGGCATTGGTGACAGTTCACAGGAGGTTCACTAGGTTGATTCCAGGGATGAGAGGCTGGATTCTCCGGTCACCGACACCGAAATCGCGTTCGGCGATTGGCCGAGGAATCAAAGTTCCCGACCGAATCGGGGTCAGCGCAGCTTTTGCGTGTGCTACGCCACGTATCGACGGCCTCAGGACATTGCCTGAGGCCCGGCCCCCTCCCCATGCTCTGCCCCCGACTGGCTGAGTTCCTGACGGCGCAGGACACTTGTCGTGTCAGCCGTGTGGGAACTCAGTCCAGCACCGTCACAGTTGGGGGAGGGCCTATCCGCGGCAGGGGGGACTTCATCAGGGGCTGGGGCTGCTTTGGGGTAGGGTGGTCCGAGGCGTCCCTCAGTCATGTTGCACGGTGCAGCCGCTGCAGGCCGCCGGCGAGCGCATGCTCGGCCATGGACCCGGCAATTCTCCAAGCCGTATCGGCAGCTGTGCTCTAGGCTGCCTTCCTGCTAGCCACCAGCAAAATGGGGAATCGGTGGCCATTTTACGCCATTTGTTCTGGCGTAAATGGCACCGTTCCCACGCCGGCATGGGAACATAGCCCCACAATCGGAGAATCCAGCTCAAGCTATATGAAGAGAGATTGAATAGTTCAGGCCTATACGCTCTAGAGTTTGGAATAATGAGGGAAGATCAAATTGAGGTGCATAAAATGACAAAAGATGTGGATAAAGTAGACGTGGAGTGGATGCTTCTTCTTGTGGGGCATTCTAGAACGAGAGGACTTAGCATAAGAGGTAGCAAATTTATAAGAGTTGAGAAGAAACTACTTCTCCCAAAGGGCTGTGAAACTGTGGAATTCACTACCCCAGAGTGCGGTGGATGCAGGGACAGTGAGTAAATTTAAGGATGAGTGGGATAGATTGTTAATTGTTAATGGGTTGAAGGATTATGGAGAACACGCAGGACAGTGGGATTACAGCCAGGCTGTGATCAGCCATGATCGAATGGTGGATCAGACTTGATGGTTCAAATAGCCTAATTTCGCTCCTATATGTTATGAACTTATGAACTCTTCTCACAAAATTTCCAAATCATTCATGTTTCGGGTTTATTTAGTACAAAATATTCTATCATACCAAGTGGAACAGATTTTGGCCATAAGGCCAAAATTTAGGATAGGTTTCTTCCCTCACTTCAACAGAAGGAATATTTTGTCGTTTAGTTGCCAATTCAGATTCCACTTCTTGTTCAATTTTTTAAGACATTGTGTTTTCTCTGGAAATCGGGAAGTCTAAAACATCAGGTAACTATGCGCAGCACAGTAGTACAGTGGTTAGCACTGTTACTTCACAGCGGCAGGGACCCGGGTTCAATTCCCGGCTTGGGTCATTGTCTGTGCGGAGTCTGCACATCCTTCCCGTGCCTGAATGGGTTTCTTCTGGGTGTCCCGGTTTCTTCCCGCAAGTTCCGAAAGACGTGCTTGTTAGGTAAATTGGACATTCTGAATTCTCCCTCCGTGTACCTGAAGAGGATGTGGAATGTGGCAACTAGGGGCTTTTCACTGCAGTGTCAATCTGAGCCTACTTATGACACTAATAAAGATTATTATTCATCTATACATTGGTGGATGAGGATGAATGTGCAGTTTGTGCATTGTTCAATGTTTCAAACTTTTGAATGTAAAATGCCAAACTGTGGCCGGGATTCTCCGCTGGCTGACGCCAAAATTGTGAAATGTGATTGGGTGGAGAATGGGATCCGATGCCAAATCGCAATACACCGTCACCTCAACAGCGGTGTCAATACGTTCTGGAAAGCACGTACAGCGAACACCGTTTGCGCATCATTAGTGGGCCTAACCTGGTATTCTTTGGGGCCTCCGCAATTCTCCGGCTACGATGGGCCGAGTTCCTGACAGCACAGTTCGCTTGTGCTTTTATGAATCATGAACCGGTGTCGTGGCTCATGAGGGAGAGAGAGGAGGTAGGGCACGAGAGGAACGATCGTGGGCTACCGGGCCAAACATTGGCTTGGCTGGCAAGTGGGCCTTGCCAGGGCGGGGGGGGGGGGGGAGGGTGCAGTGTTGAGGGTGGGGGGTGATGAGAAAATGGGCCATGTGGCCGGGATGACCTGCCACTGGTCGGGGGGGGGGGGGGGGGGGGGGGGGGGGGGGGGTGTTGAGTCATGGACTGCCATTGCCACGGCCTTCAAGGCAGCCATCTTGCTGTGCATCCCACTGGCCGCACACCTTGGCCACTGGTTCTGCAGAGTGACACCGGCTGTATGGGTGCCCCCACCCATCCCCACCATGACTGCAGCCCCCCAACCCGGCCACCACCAGCCGGCGGGGCTGGCAATGATGGGGCCAGGGGTGTGGAGATCAGCATGGGGGTGGGGGGGTGTGGACATGTGGGGTGCAGCCCGCAGTGCCAACCGGGGTCACCATGAAGCCCATTGGAACGTTTGGGCACAGGGTTACGCACCACGCTAACATGTTGGCCTTTCACCCCTGAAAACAATAGATATTGGAATTCAACCAGCAATCGTGGCATTCCTCTTAGGCGCCACAGCCTTGGGAATGCCCTGCGGCTGTACGAGCAGGCGCTGCTCGGGGAGCAGGAGGAAGCTGCAGTAGAGGAGCGTGCAGCAGCGGAGTGTGCCATAGTGGAACAGGAGCCAGCCGCCCAGGATGGAGAGCCGGCTGCCCAACAGGCCTCATGAGGCCTCGTGTATACCGTCACCGCCTGTCATTTGAGGACATGCCGGACTGGGCATGCCGTTGAAGACTCCTGGCAGGGAGGCAGTGCGACATTTCTGCCACATTACTGCGAGATTATGGAGTATCTGGCACTACAGAGTTGGGGCGGACACCCGCTCCCAGTGGCGATCAAGGTGAAGGTCACCCTAAAGTGTACGCCAGGGGGCCCTTCCGGGCGCCGAGCGGGAACCTATCCGGGATCTCACAGACCTCAGTGCTCAGGTGCATCCATGTCACCGAGGCCCTATATGCCCAGTCACCACAATACAACCACTTTTATATGGACTGAACTCACCAGGATGTCTAGGCAGCGGGGACATACCCCAGGTCCAGGGGGTGATTGATGGGATGCATGTCCCCCTACGAGCACCTGCAGATGACAGACCGCTCTATACAAACCGAAAGGGGTTCCACTCGCTGAACATGCAGCTCATATGTGCCAGCTTCACACTCGCCAGCATGGGGCTCCCCATCGTTCGGGGCCATGTGCTTCGACATGGTGGGATTCTCCCTTCTAGGAACTAAGTCCCCACGCCGGCGGGAAAACCAATGCCAACCACTCCGGCATCAACAGCCCCCAAAAGTGAGGAGTTCTCCAAATTTCCAGGGGCTAGGTAGACGCCGGTGTGGATGGCTCCGCTCCAGCCGGTGGCGAAGGGCTGGCGCGAGTCCGCATATGCGCAGAACGGCCGGCATGATATCGCGCATGTGCAGACCAGCCAGCATATTTCCGCGCATGTTCTCTGCGCCAGCCCCCGGCCAAATGGCAGAAACCTACAGGGGCCCGGCGCGGAGGAAAGAAGGCCCCCACGGAAACAGCCCGCCCGCAGGATCGGTAAGCCCCAATTGTGGGCCAGGCCACCGTGCACCCCCCCCCCCACCCAGGTCGGACTCCCCCCAGGACCGCCCACGCATACTTTCCTGCCAGATCCCGCCATGTGTGAGGTGAGTGATTCACGCTGGCGGGACTAGCCAAAACTGGACGGCCACTTGGCCCATCGGGGCCCGGAGAATCACCAGGGGGGCCGCTGTCAATGGCCCCCAACCGGCGTGGCGGGAATCCGCTGGCCCCAGAAAAACGGCGGCGGAGAATAGGGCAGCCGGTGTCGGGGCGAGTTTTGCGCCTCCCCCCGGGGATTCTCCGACCCGGCGGGAGAATCCCGGCCGGTGTGTTTCATTGTAATTCCGCCTCTGGCTGCTATATTTCCTACATTACAACAGCCACTACACTTTGAAAAGCCAGGTGGCGTGAATGGCATTACATGGATGTAAGTTTAGGAAACTTCCTTGAGGAACACCTGCAATGGTGTTCGGGGGCTAAGATGATTGGCCTCCAAAAACGTCAGCCATCTTTGGTTTTCTGTGGCCTTGGGTGAACCATTTGTAATGTAAGTTAGGCAACTAATAAATCAGTAAATGACTAATGATATGAATGAGCATGCATGGTGCTTTCTTTTGAAAATGAAATCAAAATTGCTTATTGTCACAAATAGGCTTCAAATGAAGTTACTGTGAAAAGCCCCTAGTTGCCACATTCCGGCGCCTGTTCGGGGAGGCTGGTACGGGAATTGAACTCACGCTGCTGGCCTGCCTTGGTCTGCTTTACAAGCCAACTATTTAGCCCACTGTGCTAAACCAGCCCCTTTTATAGGCAAATGAAGGGATAACATTTTATACATGAGGCTATTGTTAACCATTAATTGGTAATGGATGTTACTAACTTTTTTTTTTATAAATTTAGATTAGCCAATTATTTTTTCCCAATTCAGGGGCAATTTAGCGTGGCCAATCCACCTACTTTGCACATTTTTGGGTTGTGGGGGCGAAACCCACGCAGACACGGGGAGAACGTGCAAACTCCACACGGACAGTGACCCAGAGCCGGGATCGAACCTGGGACCTCAGCGCCGTAAGGCGGTTGTGCTAACCACTAGGCCACCGTGCTGCCCTATGGATGTTACTAATGGCAGCCAGAGTACCAACCCCTAAGAAAATAACTTCCTCACAAATAAATTGTTTGTTTGGCAACCGACAGCCTGGCTCAATTTCTAATTGGTATTATACTTTATTGATCAATCTGTGTTGCTGGGGCGGCTGCGAGCAGAAGCTGATCATGAGCAGAAATCTTACCTTAAACAAGCTATCATAACTATTTTGAATAAAGAATAATTTATAGAGGACCACAGGATAATCATACATGCCATGTGGCTAACAGATAATAATCCCTTTATATTGGCTCCAAAGAAAACAAATCCCTTTCTGCAGTGGATAGACTTTGTATGAATGGATTTAGTCTGGTTCTCCTGTTTGCACATGTACCAAACATGACTAATTTTCCTTTGGTATGTAATGAGCCACCCACGCACTTGCTTCCTATTTTGTCTGAATGGGTTCTGTCTATCAAGTGTGTGCAGGTAGAATGGTTTCGGATCAAACTCATCAGAATGTACACTGGGTTTAGAGTAGCTATGACAGGAACTTAACAAATCAATTTGCAGAGCATTGAAGAGGTGCCTGCACACAAAGCTTTTCAGATGCTCAATCCCAAAGAGCACCCTGATCTGAAAATTCAAGTCTTGTGCCTCATGAGATCAATCTTTATTTTTGTTGCAGAATGAACTTAAAATTTTATTTTTACCTAAATTTAGTGGAATCAATGTGGAAACTAATGAATTTATACACTCAGATGTGATTGGCAACCTAATATATTGTGATGACTGTGACTAAGTGGTGTTATTACACTCTCTGTTAATTTTATAGAATCCATAGAATTTACAGTGCAGAAGGGGCCATTCGGCCCATCGAGTCTGCACTGACTCTTGGAAAGAGTGCCCTACTTAAGCCCACGCCATCCCCATAACCCAGTCACCCAACCTAACCTTTTGGTCATTAAAGGGCAATTTAGCATGGCCAATCCACTTAACCTGCACATCTTTGGACTGTGGGAGGAAACCAGACCACCCGGAGGAAATCCACGCAGTCACGGGGAGAAAGTGCAAACTCCACACAGACAGTCACCTGAGTCCGGAATTGAACCCGGGACCCTGGAGCTGTGAAGCAGTAGAGCTAACCACTGTGCCACCATGCCGCCCTGCTTGCAAGAATTCTTCCATCACAATGGAAACAATGCTGATCAGTTGGCAAGTTGACTCTTAGTGGCCAAGGAGGAGCAGACAATTATAGGAGAACAATTAGTTCCCCAGGCTCCTGGGTAATTCAAAAAAGGTACAAGGCTTGAACATGTTCCTTTTGTTTGCAGAGAATAGGTCTCTGTGTATGAAAGTATGTTGCTTTTAGCAAGTGTAAATGAGTCACATTATGAGCTGGACTGATGAACTTAAATTGGTTATTTGTGTAGCTATTCGTGTAGTCAGGATTGTCCAGAGAAACATATCTTATTGGATGTGATTCTGTGATTGAACAGTATCTTTTCAGTGAATGAAAAACAGCTCTTTGGGGTATAGGGAGTTGGCTAGAAATAGAAGACAATAGAACATTACAGCGCAGGCCCTTCGGCCCTCGATGTTGCGCTGACCTGTGAAACCAATCTAAAGCCCATCTACACTATTCCATTATCATCCATATGTTTATCCAACGACCATTTAAATGCCCTTAATGTTGGCGAGTCCACTACTGTTGCAGGCAGGGCATTCCACGACCTTACTACTCTCTGCGTGCATCAGAGAGAATGTAGATATTTTCCTTCTAAATCTAAAAAACTTTGAAGGAGTAACATGGAAATTGCCCTGCAACTTCCTAGCACTGAACAGAATGGGGACTGTGGTTGTCGCACTGAATCAAGGAATCATGTCATTGTATCATTTATTTATAAAGCGCCAAAGAGCAGAAAAATCTCAATGTGGCAAAGTAATGAGTCATTTCGTGACCTTGCACTGGATTTTGCAATTTTAAATGTTCACTCGTAAAGGCAGACATTGTGTGAGAATGCTTGTGTGTGTGCTGCGTCTGTCCTTTCAAATTTTTCAATAATATTTAAACAGAATTTTCACTGGATTTCAAAGGTCTGTATGTTTGTGCCTCACTAAGATAATCAGGAAATACTTGTTCAGACTATTGTCCAATTTGAGACATTTTCTCACTAGTTTCTCACCTATCTCCGATGTCTGGATTGCTCCAGTGAGGTACTCCAATCTAGCCGCAGGAGGCTGCCTAACATTGTGCTGGCAGTATCAGCGGGCTCGTCCATGGGACAGAGGATGATGGCGACTCGCTGTGCGATGAGCTCTGGTGCCCTTCATTGTTTGACTGACTCCTGCCTTCAGGATCACCTTCCACTGCCTGCCCAAGTGATCCCTGCATGTGTGATGACCATTCCATCTCACGGGCCCATATATCCTTTGGGGGTCGCGGTTATGGGCCACTCACTGGGTAAGCTGTCTGACAAGGCAGCCTCACATCTCTGGCCCCGTTCCTTACAACCTCTGAGGATGACCCCAGGTGGAGCGTTGAATTATCCTGGAGTCCCTGCTTCGTGCCATCCTCCAACACCCACACTCTCTAACCTGGCGCATCCCCGACACACAGACCATCCCATCACTCACACCCTTCAAACAGATGATTGAGGCAGGTCAGAATGTGAAAAGTTTATGTACATTATTGTGTCTGACCCCTACCTCTAACTTGCAGGTTCTGGAAAGTTGCTGATACTCCCTCCTGTGCAGCCTGGCTCTGCGTCTGCATCTCCACCAGTGATGGGATCATACTCCACAGAAGTGCAATACCTGTCTGGTCCACAGCTGTTTCCTAGTATCAGGAAGCCCCTCCCAACTGTCCACTCCTGCAGGAGTCTCTACCTCCACCTGATGTGCTGCAGCATGTGTGACATGCGCATCAGAAGCTGACCCAGGAGCCTCTTCACTAAAATGCCCCACTGAGGTGGAGGGTGCAGGTGACAGCTATGATAAGACGTCGGTGTCTTCCCCGGACTGGTCCTCCAGGGTGTGCTGGGGTTGTGGCTGGGGGCCAGGTGCCCCAGATACGCCGGCTTGGTCTGATGGTTATCCTGCAAGACCAAATATAAGATACATAATGAGATTGTGGGAAGGAGTGGTCTGAGGGAGAGGGGTGACTCACTTGCAGTTGGGACATCACTCTACATTGGGAGCTCACTTGGTTGTTGCATGCCGACCTTTGCCTCGGAGATAACCCTGCATATCCCCAGCTAACTCCATCTTGGCTCTGCTTGGCGGGGTGAGGATCTGGAGGTTTGGGACGCCCCCTTCAATCTTCTCCCGCTCCCTTCTGTTATGATTGTCTTTTCCTAGGGGACACATAAAGGACATGGTGAGATGCAGGGAGGTGAGTTACATGGGGCGGGGGGGGGGGGCGCATCTGTAGCTAGTGGCATGTGCATGCATGGCACCTGGCCATAGAGGACAATGCAGGTGTTGGGGTTTGGTGCAGAGTGGGGGGTGAGGGAGATGCAGGCAGGTGTGTTTTGATTGGCCTTTATGAGAGTGGGGTGTAATGTGAGGAGTGAGGGACAGGAGTGAAGCCAGGGGAACATAGGTGGTGACTCACCCGATTTGCAGTAAGGAGTTCTTTCATCTTCTTCCGACATTGCGTGGTTGTCTGCCTAGGGAGACTGACAGCACTGACCACCTTGGCCACCCCTGCCCAGGCCCCGGTTGACGATAGCGGGCTGGAGCCTTCTGCCTACCCTGGGAAGAGGATGTCCAGCCTCTACTCCACCACACCCAGCATTCAATAAAGCTTAGTCTCAGTGAACCTCGGGGCAGGTCTCCTCTGAGCCATCTTCTTGGTTGGAATGAGTGTGTGTAGAACATAGAGTGCTTATAAGCAGCTCCAGCTTGTCAAGCTCTCCAGCGCCAATTCTGGCAGCAGTGAATCCGACGTCAGCGGTAATGTGAATTGCTCTAGACTCACGTGGGCAGAGTGCTGGTCCATCAGCATGGCCTGAATTGCTCCACAAATAGCGTCCTTAATGGAATGCAAACCGCACAAAATTCAGTTCCGACGTCAACACTTAGCCTCTCAAATGGAGAGTTTTGCCCTATGTTCTCCCATCTGAACTGAATCGCACCTGAATTGCACTCACCCTGGAAGTACAACTCAGGAAGAAATTCACAATCCTTAGCCATTCCAATTTATGCATAGCAAGGATTGCGAGGATTCCCTAGGCAATCCAACTATCAGGCCACCATTTTGAGCAGACGGCCCAATAGCGAGGTCTGGTGCTGCCACCACCCCACCCGCAAAACAATTCAGCCACTGCACCCCCTCCCCCCCCACCCCCCCCCCGCGATTTTCTGGGTCACCCACCCCCACTGTACGAGGGTGACCCAACCCCCTAAGCAGAGAGACCCCACTGGAGACCCCCTAATTAGTGAGACCCCTGAATGGAAGCCCCCTACCTGGAAGCTAGAGAGCAGTCCAGACAGAAGCAGTGCTTTACATGACTGCTTTAAAATTCACCTGTGCAATACACCAGCTGGCTCAGGCAGAGGAAGCAGTATCTTATTGGAAATTATTGGAAAGAGAAAATCAGCCAGGTGGGTTTAAATTCTCTCAGATCAAAAACAGCTTCTTCCGGGGCAGCACGGTGGCCTAGTGGTTAGCACAACCGCCTCACGGCGCTGAGGTCCCAGGTTCGATCCCGGCTCTGGGTCACTGTCCGTGTGGAGTTTGCACATTCTCCCCGTGTCTGTGTGGGTTTTGCCCCCACAACCCAAAAATGTGCAGAGTAGGTGGATTGGCCACGCTAAATTGCCCCTTAATAGAAAAAATAATTGGGTAATCTAAATTTAAAAAAAAAAAAAACAGCTTCTTCCTCGCTTTTACCAGACTCCGAAACGACCCTCTTATGGACTGATCTGATGAATACTACACTCATGTATGCTTCACCCGATGCCAGGGTCTATGCATTTCCACTGTGTAACTTGTGTTGCCCTGTTATGTATTTTCTTTTCATGTACTACATGATCTGTTTGAGCTGCTCGCAGAAAAATACTTTTCACTGTACTTTGCTACACGTGACAATAAACACATCCAATCCAATCTTTGATCTGCAAGCCATTCATTCATTTCTCTATTAAATTGCTTTCTGGGATTGACCAGTTCTACAAACACCTTCAGCTGTGAAACAAAAAACACTTAACAGTCTTTGATTTGGTCCAGGAGCTGTCAATCATAGCGTGATGTTTATAAGCATTGATGTTCGATTCACAGCTGATTATTTCAAAGCCACTCAAGCATGAAGGCTGCTTCCAGACAGGGGTTGCTCTTCTGGGGAGCTTCCAGGCAGGGTCCTCTATTAGTTTTCAGGCAGGGGCCACTCTTATGGGGGCTTCCTGGCAGGGCCCTCTCTAATTAGGGGTCTCCGGTGGGGTCTCTCTAATTAGGGGACCTCTAGTGGGGCAGGGGGGGCACTGGGGAGTTAAAGGGGCAGGTCTTGTATTGTGGAGGAGAGGGTGGCCCTACAATTGACTATGGGGAAAACTCCCTTAAAGAGTTACTCCCTTAGCCCAGCACAAGATCTACCCCGTCAGGGCCATATTAGTCAAGACCTGCAATAATTCTCAACCATGTGATTCCCAGCCCAGAGGACCAGAGAATCACGTGGGCACAGAAATGACGCGCGAACGGCGCTTTTCATGATGTCATCCGCGCATCCGCGGGTTGCCGGCTCCAACCCGCGCATGTGCGGAAGACATCACCGCGCAGATGACACGAACCCACGCATATGCGGTGCCGTCTTTCTCCGCCGCCCGGCAAGACGTGGCGGCTTGACCTTCCCAGGTGGCGGAGGGGAAAGAGTGCGTCCGTTTTGGACACTGGCCCGACGATCGGTGGGCATTGATCGCGGGCCTGTCCCCTCCGGAGCACAGTCGCGGTGCTCCCGTCCAAACGGGCATCTGCCGCCCGTTTCACGACAGCTACCAGGTGTGGTTGCTGCCATGGTGAAACGGGCGTGAAGGGCCGGCCGCTCGGCCCATTGGGCTCGGAGAATCGCCGTTCGCCGTGAAAAACGATTTTTCCAAGAGGGGGGGAGAATCGCGGGGGCGCCAGGGGGGGGGGCATAAAAAATGTCGGAAGGCTTTCTCGCGATTCTCCCAGGCTGCGTGGGGAGCGGAGAATTCCGCCCATGGTGCTTGGTTCCCGACCCGCTAATAGTAAGGTCTGGTTGCTGGGCCCATCCCCTCCCCGCAATGCAATTTAGCAACACTCTGCAATGCAATACAGCCACCCCAGGATCAAACTTCGCACCCCACACCAGCGGGGAACCAGAGCATCGGAATGGTCACCAATCCCGTTGTCTGCCCGACGCTGGATTCTCTGCCACATTGGGATCTCCACTCTCGGTAGGAGGTCACAGAGAATCCAGCCCATAGTTTTCCAAGCGGAGAATCATGACACGTACCTCTGTCAATGTAGCACAGAAATACGAACCTAGAATTCCTATCCATGCCCTTGCAGTTGATCCACATCTTCTGATACAGAGGCCAGAGAGTTACCATTGTGTGAATGCTGATGGTCACTGGTTAGGAAGCAACTTTAATGCTGCAATCAGTGACTTGCACACAATTGGAATAGAATAAGTGTACAGGCACTTAAACTGAAGACCTCCTTTTGAATGGAGACATTCATATGACATTTATTACACAAATATGGTTCCATGTATCCTTCCTCTTCAGCAGTTCCTCAGGATTGAGAATGACTTGCTTCCACTTTGCTTCAATGGGTTCTGAGAAAGCTAATAAATCCAATACATGATCTACAGGTTCTGCCACATGTGGGGCAGATGGTTCTTCGACGATCGGGTAGATGAGTCGTTTGCCAGTTGGTGTGCTCTTTCCAGCGTTTCAACAGAGACTCCCATGAGTTGGGTGGGATGTTTACCCTAGCTCTTCTGGGATGCTTTGAAGACATCCCTAAAGCCTTTCTGCCACCCTCCTGCGAGACTCCTGCTGCAACTGAGTAGAGCAGCTGCTTCGGGAGTCTGGAGTCAGGTTTGAGTGATTAGCACTTTGATGCTGCCACATTAGTTTGGGTGCCGCTATCGGACTGACTTTGTTACCTCCAGATCTGAAAGACTTTATGAAGGCACCACTGCTGGTACCTCTCTAGTGCTTTGATGTATCTGCTCTCTGTTGTCCAAGCCTACTGAGCATATAGGGGTGCAGAGATCACTGTTGCCTGGTAAACAATGATCTTTGTCATGGGTTTGGGAGCCTGGTCCTCAAATATTCCTTTCCTCAGTCAGCCAAAGGTTGAGCTAACACACTGGGACGATGATGAATGTCATCGTCTATGTCGCGCTTCATCGAGAGGTGGCTCAAAAGGTATAGAAAATGGTCCACATTTCCCAAGATTTATTTGATGGTCTTAATCAATGGGGGTAGATGTTGAGAGGATTAAGGTAAACAGCACCACGTGTAACCAATAAGAGGCACTATTAGAAAGATCCAGGATGTGCAATGTAATCTGTAAATCTATGCAGTAGGTTAGTGGTTGAATGAGCCAATGGGTGAAATTAACTCTCTGTAAGGAATTTTTTTTTTTTTAAATGAAAAATTTCCCTGGTATTGAAATCATGCAAAAAAATATTTCGAAAAACATTCCTTTGCCTGGAAAACTAGTTCATAATCAGAGTCAAATACAAATGAATACGTTAGTGAATGAGTCCTGGCATCCATAAATAATAAAGGGTTAAAATGTCAGGTATTCTAGTGTTGTAAAATCCCAACAATTTATTTTTCTTGGCTCTTGGAGCACCACCTGTCAGTGCTGTAAGATGCTGCCAGAGCCTCTGGGTAGAAGCCAGACAACCTTTTATGCAAAAAGCCAAGGCATTCTTTAACAGTAAAGTGGTATATTAAGAAATGTTTTAAGATGATCTGAACATGTTTATACTCCTGGTTTTCATTCAACTCTCTCTATATGATATGGAGTTGAGTAGGGAAGTTACCATCCTCACTGGGTGACAACATCCTGACTTTGGCTAGACTCTGAGGGTGATGTAAATGGTGATTCGATCAGGTCAGGCGCCCTGTAAGGAAGCTTCCCTGTCAGGTGTTCCTACCCAGGGTTCAAGCCAATGCATTCCCCATGATTTGCAATCTATGAATTAATGGAAATTCATGATGAGTGCTCTTTGAGATTCTCAACAAACATCCAGCCAGATGACGTGGGAGCCCAACACAGTGGAAGTAGCCCTCATGCTGTTCGGCTCTTCCCAAAGTGGTCGTGGGGGTGCATGTAAGTAAATAATTGAATGAGTCCCTTATGCATGTGCACTGGAACTGGCAGAGATCTGGAGGTAGATAGTTTGGAGGTACGTGCTTCGAAGGTGGTGCATAACACTCAGATTCTTGGTTAAGTTAATGGGTCATAGGTTGAAAACAAATGAATGGAATGGAGTGCATGGAAGCCTCAAGCACATAGCAGCTGCCAGAACTCCTAGCAGAATATGGGATGTTGCATGGCTTAAATTTTCCCACCTCTGAAAATTCATAGATGCAAAACTCTAAAAACAGCAGTGAATAATTCACATGAATCACTTCATGGCAACAATGAGTTCATGATTCTTGTTGCTAGCCAACCGTGCCACTGTACTAACTAAGCTCATAAAGAATATGTTGAAATCTTAGTATTTCCTAAGTGGAAGAACCAAATATGGTCATTGCATAGAGCTGACTATTCTGCTGTCCATTCAACAGACCTTTCTTCTGGTAAATACAGTTCTGGTCTCTGTGAGCGAGCTGTTGAGCTGTTGCATAAGTGTTGCTAATGGTTTTACTCTATGCTTCACCAAGCAGCAAAAACAAACCTTACTGTAGACACAGTGCTGCTATTTCCATCTCAGCTTGCACTGCCGATGCGCCGGAACAGGAATGTGCCCTGGATCAGTTGCCATTCCATCCCTTTACAGAGGAGTTTTCTTATTCAGTCTAGCTGTCTGACAATCTCTTATAAATTGAAATATGTAGTATTTGGCAGTGGTACTGATCTGAAATGACATCATCTATCTTTCCTCTCTACGGATGCTGACTTACCCTGCATTTCTTGCTGAAGTGTGACACCCACTGATGTGTTGGGTACTCTGGATCCGTGGAGACTGCGTTTCCCTCAGCAGTAACACATACAGGCTACCAACACTTGAAATAGTACAACACTATTTTATTAAGCTAGAAACTGTTGAACATACTTTCACTGTGGTTCAACACTGTGTTAGATTAAACTAAAGACCTATGCCTATCCTAACCAGTCTATGCACTCAGCACATGGTGAAGATCTGTGCTGTAAGCTGTAAGCTCTGTCCTTCTCAGAGGCTGCATCCCGAATGAGCAGGAAAACTAGTCCCCTCTGTCTTTATTGTGAGCGTGCCCTAACTAGTGATTGGCTGCGGTGTTGTGTGTGTTGATTGGTCTTGCTGTGTCTGTCCATCAGTGTGTGAGTCTGCACCATGATATACTGGTGTATATTATGACACCCACCATATTGGATAAGAACAAACAATGAATGCCCTCTACCTGTGCTGATAAAGGAAGTTGTTCCTTCACATGTGCCCCCATCCCCACCAGAGGTATTGAAATGTTTCATAATACTATTTAAAGAAAGATTCTACGCATGCTGTAGAACCCTTTGTGAAATTAGGCTGTATTGGCAATTGAATTGTCAAGTAATAAACTCACTCCACAACTTTGGAGACTGATGGACAGGAAAAGACCCATCAGCAGTGTTAATTAAAGAGCTTCAGTGCATCCAGGTTTGTTGCTGGTCGATCGACTAATAAATTGGATTTTCTTTTTCCCACTTTCTGCCTGTACCACTCATTGTTAGTTCTGCTAACAACTTTTTGCTGGTTTGGGATTACTTCTGTGTGCTATCAAAACAATTTCATTGCAGTCATTGGTGGTCTGCCTTTGCGAGTAGAGGACAAGGGGGAGCAGCCAAGAAGACAAAGAGACCAGGAGAAGTTGCGACACAAGGGAGAGCAAAAGTAATCTGCAGGAGACCAGACCCATAATGGGTCTTCACAGTGAAGCAGGATGAATGGGCACGAGGCACTGGACACATTATAGAGCCCCCAGGTGAAATAGACTATCACACATTGCCTTATTTGCTGGTCATCACCCCCTTGACATCTTTCGCAGAAGGTGCTGGTTCCACTCCCTCAATAGAATGATACAGCGCAGTACAGGCCCTTCGGCCCTCGATGTTGCACCGACATGGAAAAAACTAAAGGCCATCTAACCTACACTATGCCCTTATCATCCATATGCTTATCCAATAAACTTTTAAATGCCCTCAATGTTGGCGAGTTCACTACTGTTGCAGGTAGGGCATTCCACGGCCTCACCACTCTTTGCGTAAAAACCCACCTCTGACCTGTCCTATATCTATTACCCCTCAATTTAAGGCTATGTCCCCTCGTGCTAGCCACCTCCATCCGCGGGAAAAGGTTCTCGCTGTCCACCCTATCTAACCCTCTGATCATTTTGTATGCCTCTATTAAGTCACCTCTTAACCTTCTTCTCTCTAACAAAAACAACCTCAAGTCCATCAGCCTTTCCTCATAAGATTTTCCCTCCATACCAGGCAACATCCTGGTAAATCTCCTCTGCACCCGTTCCAAAGCTTCCACGTCCTTCCTATAATGAGGCGACCAGAACTGTACGCAATACTCCAAATGCGGCCGTACTAGAGTTTTGTACAACTGCAACATGACCTCATGGCTCCGGAACTCAATCCCTCTACCAATAAAGGCCAACACACCATAGGCCTTCTTCACAACCCTATCAACCTGGGTGGCAACTTTCAGGGATCTATGTACATGGACACCGAGATCCCTCTGCTCATCCACACTACCAAGAATTTTACCATTAGCCAAATATTCCGCATTCCTGTTATTCTTTCCAAAGTGAATCACCTCACACTTCTCCACATTAAACTCCATTTGCCACCTCTCAGCCCAGCTCTGCAGCTTATCTATGTCCCTCTGTAACCTGCAACATCCTTCCGCACTATCTACAACTCCACCGACTTTAGTGTCGTCTGCAAATTTACTCACCCATCCTTCTGCGCCCTCCTCTAGGTCATTTATAAAAATGACAAACAGCAACGGCCCCAGAACAGATCCTTGTGGTACGCCACTCGTAACTGAACTCCATTCTGAACATTTCCCATCAACCACCACTCTCTGTCTTCTTTCAACTAGCCAATTTCTGATCCACATCTCTAAATCACCCTCAATCCCCAGCCTCCGTATTTTCTGCAATAGCCGACCGTGGGGAACCTTATCAAACGCTTTACTGAAATCCATATACACCACATCAACTGCTCTACCCTCGTCTACCTGTTCAGTCACCTTCTCAAAGAACTCGATAAGGTTTGTGAGGCATGACCTACCCTTCACAAAACCATGCTGACTATCCCTAATCATATTATTCCTATCTAGATGATTATAAATTGTATCTTTTATAATCCTCTCCAAGACTTTACCCACCACAGACGTTAGGCTCACCGGCCTATAGTTACCGGGGTTATCTCTACTCCCCTTCTTGAACAAAGGGACCACATTTGCTATCCTCCAGTCCTCTGGCACTATTCCTGTAGCCAATGATGACCTGAAAATCAAAGCCAAAGGCTCAGCAATCTCTTCCCTCTTCAATCTCCAGTTTGTTTGCAACACAGGCAGTGAGTACCTCATGAAGACCAATTTCCGCATTCATCCTGCTCTAGTTCTCTGAGCTGCTGTTATTCAAGCCATTCTGAACTCCATACCTGAACTCCATTCTGAACATTTCCCATCAACCACCAATCTCTGTCTTCTTTCACCTAGCCAATTTCTGATCCACATCTCTAAATCACCCTCAATCCCCAGCCTCCGTATTTTCTGCAATAGCCGACCGTGGGGAACCTTATCAAACGCTTTACTGAAATCCATATACACCACATCAACTGCTCTACCCTCGTCTACCTGTTCAGTCACCTTCTCAAAGAACTCGATAAGGTTTGTGAGGCATGACCTGCTTTCAGGTCACAGGTTGGTTACTGGATGACAAAGGTTATCCCCATCTGACCTGACTCACGACTTGTATCAGAAATAAGTGCACAGCAGCAGAGCTGGCTTTCGAGAACTGAGTCACCATAAAAAAACATGAATGAGCTATCGACAGAGTTCGAGAAACACTTCCACTGGATTGTTCACGGGGAACATTGCAGCACAACCCCAACCGTGTTTCCAGATTTTTCTGCTGTATTAACTTTGCAATAATGAGGGATTATCCCTCTCCAGCAACTGGGCAGCATGATGTGGAGCAGGAGGGAGAAAGGCAATAGCACAAAGAAGAGGAAAAACAGGAGCAGCACTGACCACGACCAGATGGCAAAGCTTGCAAAGAGCACAAAGTCATCCCTTCCATCACCTCACACCAACAATTCCATAATTTCCATCACCACTGTGCATGCAACTATCATTCAATCCCCTTCCAGCTATCCAACTTCATTACGCTCTCCCACAACTCCCACAAAATATTATTAATTGCACCTAATGCAGAAAGAAATAAAATAATCTAACAGCAGAATTCCAACTTTATATGATAATTAACAGGCACAGCTAAAAAAAACTTATTCTGTGCTCATTTACCTACCCCTCAAAGGTGTTTCCCCAGTGGCTACAGCTTGAGGGGTGGTTAGTACATGTCAGTCTCTGATCTGGGATTTGTCAGGATCAGATTGAGTGATGCAGCATCTTAAAGAAGCCTCTTTCTGAAGTGGCAGAGAGGCGTTGACATTTTCAGGTTCTGAAATGAAAAATAAGGACAAAGGTTACCTTTTAATGGAAAGGGAAAGCAAAGAGAGCTAAATAACTGGTGAAAGCAACGTCAGTTTGTCCAACAGGGTATGTAAGGTGAGTTGGAAGTAAAATGGTAAAATAGAGGATTCCGTTCTTACGAAACCCTGTGTGATTTCCTTGCGTACCTCACCTCAGAAAGGGTGTATTTATTGGCTTTGGAGGGCAAACGTGCACATTCACCAGAATCATACCAGGGCTTAAAGTATCAAGTTATAAGAACAGATTGCATAATTGGCTTATATCCTCTTGAGTTTAGAACAATGGGAGGTTATTAAATCAACTCAGTTAAAATTAAAAGGATTTGATCCTGTGGATGCAAAGAAGATATTTCCTTGGGCAGATGAATTCAGAATAAGGAGACACAATATTAAAATATGACCAAGAGCTTTTGTGAAGAACGAGGTCAGAAACATTTTGTCACACAAAGGCATGTTGAAATCTGGAATTTTCTTTCCAGAAGACTGTGGATGCTCAGTCGATTGAAAATATCTGGAATGTGATTGATTGTATAAGGGAAGAGCATCAAAGACAGACAGACGAGTTAAGTTATAGATCAACTATGATCTAATTGGAAAGGGCAACAGGCTTGTAGAGTTGAATGGCCTACTCCCATTCTTATGTTCCAATGACTCTTCAGTATTCCCACTTGCCATGGTCTTAGCTCTGCCTGAGATGGCCAAAAATTGCAAGATGGGTTCAACTTTCACTACTTGTGAGTTAATGTGCATGTTGTGTGCAACCTTCTGCAAGAGAGAAGTGAATGTGTCAGTGACATCCTTCTGAGGCATTTAGAGCATGTACTTGGTCGTGATCATAAAGTGTGTATGCTGTGTGATAGATGTGGGGCGCGATTCTCCCAAAGGGAGACAAAGTGCCGACGCCGGAGTGAATACCGGTGTTTCACTCCGGCGTCGGAGGCCGCTCCTCGCCCCCTATTCTCCCACCCCCAGGGGGCTAGGAGCGGCGGCGTATCAATCTCGCGCGCCGGGCCTTGACCCCCGCGTCAAAGCGTCGCCGCCTGAATGACGCTGCCGGCGGCGCCTAAGTGACGTCACCCCCCGCATGCGCGGTTGCCGTCCTCACCTCTGCTGCCCCGCAAGACATGGAGGATTGATCTTGCGGGGCGGCGGAGGGAAAAAAGTGTGTCTTTCAGTGACGCTGGCCCGCCGATCGATGGGCACCGATCGCGGGCCAGACCCCTCCTGAGCACCCCCCTGCTGCTCAATCCTCCCTCCGCCCCCCACAGGCAGCAGTCACGCGCTTTTCACGCCGGCAGCGACCAGGTGTGGTTGGCGCCGGCGTGAACCGGTCGTATTAGGCAGGCCGCTCGGCCCTTGCGGGCCGGAGAACACCGATTCTCCGAGCGGCCTGTCGCAATATGCGACACGCCGTTTTGGGGGGGTGGGAGAATCGCGTGCAGGTGCCAGGGCGGGGTGGCGTGAATCGCCCTGCACTCCCGCGATTCTCCCACCCGGCGTGGGGGTCGGAAAATCGCGCCCGTGAAGCGTGGAGAATTGAAATTTACAATAGTGTGGGGATTAGGAGGTACATGATGGTTTTTGACTAAAAGGGAGAACTTACATCTGAATAGCACCTTTCACATCCTTAGAACATGCCAATATACATTTTACAGTGTGGCCACTTTTGTAATGACGGAATAGAGCTGCTAATTTGCACACAGAAAGGTCCCCAAATAACAATTTGATATTGACTAGATAATCTGTTTTAGTACAGTTTATTGATGGATCAGACAGGGCTTTGGTCTAATCTGAAGATGGCACCTCCTTCAGTATAGCACTATTGAATTAAACAATCAGTCTAGATAGTATGCCTAAGATTCTGATGTGGGACCCACAGTCAACTGATTCAAGAGAGAGAGCATTACCACTCAGGACGTTAAAGAGGTGGAGCAGAGATTGTAGCTTAGTGAAAGGAAGCATGGGGAAGGGGAAGGGAATTAATGTGAATAGTGAAGCTGAATGATTTCTGAGCAGAGAGTAAGAAAGTTGAGAATTAGGAGTCATATTGTGACAACATTTGCAGCAGGAGGCTTGTTCGCTGCGTATCATTTTCAGCTGCAATCAACATTTTGGCCCTCGAGTCTCCACTATCAGGAGAGGAAGGAAGGAAGGAAGGAAAATAAATTAGGTGGGATTCTCCATCCTGCCGCACCCATTTTCTGTTGTGGCATGCCCCTGCTGGCAGCGGGGTCCTCCATCCTGCCAGCCGGCCAGTGGAGTTTCCCATTGCGGGCACCCCTACATTGTCGGGAAATCCCTTGCGTGAGTGCGCTGCTGCCAAAACGGAGGAGCCCGCCGACAGAGAATTCAGCCCATTATGTTTAGAATCTTTGTGACGAGAAGGATTACTTTTACAGAGCCGGACTATCCGGCCATAGGGATTTTCTTTCCCCACTGGCAGTGCACCCCCCGCTCATATGTTTCCCGGTGGCTTCAGTGGAAAATCCCACTGTCAATTGGCAGGAAGAGAGAATTCTACCGCCAGCAAACGGTACCCACTGAGAAACACGTGTCTGGGGGTTCGGAGAATCCAGGCCCAGATTTTCAGCATCCAGAATATTTTATTTAGGGTTATCTTTATGCACGTGCATTATTCCTCCTTTTGAAAATAGAAGCATAAAAACCCAATATAACCCCCAGACATGGATAGGCCCTTAAAGAAAATACCAAAGAAAAATTGATCATCTCCTGATCTCCTGGGCAGCACGGTAGCATGGTGGTTAGCATAAATGCTTCACAGCTCCAGGGTCCCAGGTTCGATTCCCGGCTGGGTCACTGTCTGTGCGGAGTCTGCACGTCCTCCCTGTGTGTGCGTGGGTTTCCTCCGGGTGCTCCGGTTTCTTCCCACAGTCCAAAGATGTGCGGGTTAGGTGGATTGGCCATGCTAAATTGCCCGTAGTGTCCTAAAAAAAAGGTAAGGTTAAGGGGGGGGGGGGGGGGGGTGTTGGGTTACCGGTATAGGGTGGATATGTGGGTTTGAATAGGGTGATCATTGCTCGGCACAACATCGAGGGCCGAAGGGCCAGTTCTGTGCTGTACTGTTCTATGTTCTATGAGCCTGTGGTCTCTTTAAGGGATGTTGGATAGACCGCTCACTTCCTGGGCGGGATTCTCCGAACCCCCGCCGGGTCAGAAAATCGCCTTGGGGCGGCGTGAATCCCGCCCCCGCCGGCCGCCGTATTCTCCGGCAACGGAGATTCGGCGGGGGCGGAATCGCGCCGCGCTGGTCGGCGGGCCCCTCTCCCGGCGATTCTCCGGCCCACGATGGGCCGAAGTCCCGCTGCTGTAATGCCAGTCACGCCGGCGTGAATTAAACCACCTCCCTTACCGGCAGGACATGGCGGCGTGGGCGGGCTCCGGGGTCCTGGCGGGGGCACGGGGCGATCTGGCCCCGGGGGGTGCCCCTACGGTGGCCTGGCCCACGATCGGGACCCACCGATCCGCGGGCGGGCCTGTGCCGTGGCGGCACTCTTTCCCCACCTCGTCGGCCATGTCAGCCACTGCGATGGCCGTCGCGGATGTGACCCCCTTGCGCATGCGCGGGGATGATGTCAGCAGTCGCTGATACTCCCGCGCATGCACGGACTTATGCCAGCCGGTGGAGTCCCTTCAGCCCCGGCTGGCATGGTGCCAAAGGCCTTCCACGCCGACCGGCGGGGCGCAAACCACTGCGGCGCGGGCCTAGCTCCTAAATGTGATGGCTTGGCCCCAAAAGGTGCAGAGGATTCCGCACCTTTGGGGGGCCCGAGTGGTTCACGCCACTCCATCCTGCCAGGAACCCCCGCCCCGCCGGGTAGGGGAGAATCCCACCCCCTGCTACAAATGGGCAGAACATGTGCGCCACCCTCGCCAGCACTTGCATGTCATTAAATCCATATATTATAATATTGTAAGTAGCCTCCTACCTGAACAAATTTGATGCTTTGCCTGTACATATCAGGACTATACTGGAGATAGTGATTGCTGGAGAAGCTTTGGACAAATATGGACAAGATGACCAGGCTGCTTGTCATGATGTTGCAATGGGAGTTAGGATATAAGTAATTTGTTCCATGAACAGATCCACAGGAGACTCAGGGCCCTCCATATCAAAACTCTTACAATACCCCAATTTTCTCTTGACAGACAATGGTTGTGTGTGAGTTGGATACCTGCAGCACCATTTTTTTAACCATCCCAACCTGTTCCACATAGGATTTAACTGAGTGGTGTTTTTTAGGAATCAACAGGAATGCTGTTTGGGCACTAATACAGGGAAAAGGCTGACAGGCTATAATTTTATACTTTTAGTACAAAACAGTGCTCAAGACTTTGGTTTTGACTTTGTGCCATGATGTAAACAAATGATAGTGAGATGGCAGCCTGCCTGATGTCGATTTTTATTTCCATTGACTCAATGGATATATTAAAACCTAGAGAAATGTAAAACACATCATGCAGTACTGAGGGGATACCACACTGTTGGAAATGTTGACTTTCAGAAGACATATTAAACCGGGATCCTACCTGTACTGTAAGGTATGTAAAAGATCCCATCACATTATTTGAAAAAAAAAGGGTGATTGCCTTGGCCATTTACGCCTCAAGCAAAACTGGTTAACATTGCAGTTGTAAACAATTGCGATGTGTAGATTGGCCGCTATTACAAGATTGACTATTGTTGTGTTATTGGTTCTTAAGCACCAAACACTACGATAATGATCAGGGGCGGGATTCTCCGACCCCCCACCGGGTCGGAGAATCGCCGGGGGGGGGGGGGGGGGGGTTGGCGTGAATCTCGCCCCCGCTGGCTGCCGAATTCTCCAGAGCCGGAGATTTGGCGGGGTCAGGAATCGCGCCGCGCCGGTTGGCGGCCGCTCGCAGCGCCCCCCCCGGCGATTCTCCGGCCCGCAATGGGCCGAAGTCCCGCTCGTTCTATGCAGGTCCCACCGACGTTGATTGGAGTAGGTCCCTTACCGGTGGGACGTGGTGGCCCGGGCAGGCTCCGGGGTCTTGGGGGGGGGGGGGGGGGGTGGCGATGCCCCCACGGTGGCCTGGCCCGCGATCGGGGCCCACCAATTCGCGGGCAAGCCTATGCCGTGGGGGCACTCTATTCCTCCGCGCCGGCCTTGTAAGCCTCCGTGATGGCTGGTGCGAAGTTGAACCCCTCCCCGTGCATGCGCGAGGTTGACGCAGCAGCCGCTGATGCTCCCGCGCATGCGTGGACCCGCGCTGGCCGGCGGAGTCCCTTCGGCCCCGGCTGGCGCTCTGCCAAAGGCCTTCCACGCCGGCCGGATGGGCGCAAACCACTCCGGCGCCGGCCTAGCCACTGAAGGTGCGGAGGATTCCACACCTTTGGGGCGGCCCGACGCCGGAATGGTTCCCGCCACTCCCTGCGCCGTTTCTGCCCGCCCTGCCGATTCCCGGAAAATCCCGCCCCAGTAATCTAAACGGAGGATTCTTTAATGAAGAATAACAGGATTCCAGGAGAGTGCTTCATACGCTTGTTACCTGCTGATTATTTCTGCTCAATGCGCATGCTGACTTGCATCATAATTTCCTGTGATGATGTATACAAAACTGTTTATATATTCAGCAGTATTATAATCAGTATATTAAATGATATGCACCATTGAGCAATATCACAGCAAATTACACTGTAAAAACTAACTTTCCTTGTAAAGCACTTTGGGATGCCAAGGTCAAGAAGGGAGTTGTAGATTTGCAAATACTTCCTTTCTTGCTTCAAAACTGAGCGGTAGTTTGAGGGGTGGCTGGCTGATCATTTTAATCTGACCTGCCCAATAGGAAACTGATTCACACTGCGATTTTACTTCCCGTTGACTTCAAATCAGGCAAGGTGTAAAATGGTCGGATGATCAGATTCCATGAGTTTCCTGCTGAGCCTCTGAGGTTAAAGGGTTTTGTACCAACAGCTCTTGACAGGTTCCCAGTAAAAAGCACAGTGCTTTCTATCCATGGTGCAGAAATATCAACGTGAAGTCAGATACTGCTTAAACTCATCACACCTCTTGTCCTGAAGTACGTACACCGTCAATTCAAGAACCAAGAGTCTTCGTCAGTATATCAGTCATTACTTATCCGAGCTCTTCACACCCTCTTAACTCTAAACTACATGTTAAAAGAAAAAAAGATTTTAAAATGAACTCCCTCCCGATACACAATTTTCAATCCATGCCTAAAATCTGGTTGAAATATTGGATATGGGAAATTAAATAGCAATTCTTTTTACAGAAATGGTTCCACAATTTTATTGCAATGATCCCAAAGTGTATTTCGTTTTACCTTTCATTTTCCTCAGGGAGATTTTAAAAAGGAAAAGAACTGAGGAAATGTGCTGTCAACCACTACAACATAACAGTATATCACTGCAAGCACTGGAACGAGAACTTTTAGTTGAATGGACCAAGTACCAATGAATGATGAATTGTAAATTTATGCTTCAATTGACCATATGTAAATGTGAGCTTTTTAAAATTAATTTACAAGATGTGGACGCCACTGGTTAGACTAACATTTATTGCCCATCCCTAGATGCCCTTCCGAAGGTGGTGATGAATTGCCTTCTTGAACTGCTGCAGATCTACACCTCAAGGACTCCAGCAGTTCAAGAAGGCAACTTACCACCACCTTCTGAATGGCAACTAGGGATGGGCAATAAATCCTGGCCTAACAAGCGATGCCCACATCCAGTTAATGAATAAATAAAAATGCTAATGATATGGAGCACATTCTGCTATAATAAGGTACAGCAGTAAAATGAAAGATCACAAAGTATAACGTTTTTACACCAAGAGAAATTTTAACAATGGAGACACCGGCGCAATTTCAGAAAGGGGTGCAGGAATGGAGGGACCGAGGGGTGTATGCACGCAAATTTTTTAATGTGTTCAGACAATCAGACAAATTGAAAAGACTGTTTAAAAAAACACATCGAATCCTTAGTTTCCTTAGTAGACCTGAAGAAAAAAAAAGTGAGGAAGCTATGCTAAAATCTTAAAAACACATATGTACATATGAAGGAATTTGGCTGGGCCTCAGGGTCTCCATGTACTTGTTTATGGCACCTTTGATTTTACCCAGCAAACGTCCAAGTGCTTCTCCAGGACTTCCCCCAGTGCCAATAGTAAATATCCACTGCCAGTCAAACAGAGCCTCTGTAGCCAATCATGGCCCAGCGCACTTGGGCCCTGTATGATTATCAAGGGCAACCTGATGGACTGCTGTGAGAGAGATCTAGAAAGCCCTTTTTAGGTCAAGACGGTTCGGCCAGCAATTTACGCTGGATCATCATATTGTTCACGCCGCTTGCAAGGCGACCCCATAACATCTCTGAAGGGATGGCCTGTAGTCGCAGTGTTCCTCCAGTTTGTATAATTGTGCCAAAAACTCAGTAACAGGCTACCCTGGGTTTTTTTCAGCCACATTAAATCGGCATCTTTGGACAATGACCAATGTATGACCAATGTCTTGGGGTCAGTCACGAACACCACCAATTCCTCAAATGTCTTCGAGTCTGGGGCCGCGGGCTATGTTAGGCTCTTTATGACGCTGAAAGTGGGGGCCCCACTGTTGCTCGATAATATTGGTGAACCACAAGCCTTCCCTTATATCGATCAAATTACCACACAACCAGTTTGTTAGTTCAAAAGATGGTTTATTTACATACACAAGAGTTACCTCAACATGCAAACACAATATCTACTACAAGTTAAACTGCACCTATCAGCTACAATAACCTATATTAACTTCAGGGCGACCGGCACTGTGCAAATGGATAAGGCCTTTATCTGGATTTCACTTGGCTGGTTCGAAGGAAGTGGCTCTGTCTCTGCTGGGCTCATCCATCAGGTAGCGATTGTTGATCTTGAACATGGCTGGCTGTTCCTGCTCCGATTGGGTTGGCAAAGGCCGGATCCAAAAGAAACAGAACACATGGCTGTGTCCTCTTTTATCCCTCTGGGATTTTGCGCTCTTTGGGGCGGTCCTTAACCTTGGACCCAATAGTTCGATAGGGCTCTGATCACTGTCTTCGATTTCGGCCAATAAAAGGGCAGGTGGTTTGGTGGCTGGGCGGGTCCTTAACGGTCATTGTCCTTGACAGTTGGGCTTTTTGAGTAAGGGGAGTGGCGCCGATCAGTCTGTGGCTGTACCGGTTGCTTGATTGGAGTTCTATTGTCCTGGGGGAATGGGCAAACGAGAAGGGTTTCGATCAGGTCTGGTTACCTGTATTTCAGATACACATAGGCTCTGTATCTGTCTGAGTTTTGGGATGGCCATAATTCCTATGGTCCTTTGCAGGAGCCATCTTAGATGGCTACACCACAGACAATCACTAAAGTCACCTTCTGGTGATTTTTCCCAATAATAGAGTTTGCCCATAAGAAATAACGCATCACTTCATTAGAATTTATGAGGACATTGGGGCAGACCTAGCCAGGAGACGGGCCAAATTCAATAGAGTGAAAGTAGCTGTTCACAAAAGAGCTGGTATGCTGTACCCAGCGAAACTCTGGGTCACATACCAAGAAAGAGAATACTTCTCCACAGCCCTGCCGAAGCAAGCAGGTTTGTTGAGGAACACAGGCTGGAATACCAGCAGCAAGGGTAAAAATAAGAGGCCCCTGGCAAGGGGCAACAACACGCCAATGGGGGGGGAAAGGTCTGAGGCAATGCCCCCCCCCTCTCCCACCCCCACCACAGCCAGTGCACCCTGAATAAAAAGCAAACCACTGCCAGAGGGACCGCTTTAGGTGGGAGACCAGGCCCCAGCACGAGGGAACGAGAGTAGCGGAGAAGGGAGAGCAAGCAAGAGGAGTGCAGGGTGGGATGGGGAAAGAGCGGGCAGAAAACCACACAGGCCAGGCGGGGGGAAGCAAGACAGTAACCCCGAGAGGGGGGCCACCACACTAGCAGGAAAGCTAGCGCCGGGGGCATGCAACAAAGCAGGGCCACAGCGCGCCCCCAAAAGGCGGGAAGGTGCCAGGAAGGGGGGGGGGGGGGGGACCACTTAACAGAGGCGGGAGAGCAAACGGGGATAGGAACAGGGGAAAGCGGGACAAAGGAGTGGTATACGGGAGAGGGGGGAAAAGGGGGGAAAGGGAGAGACGGGGGGGGGAGGGATACACAGAGAGGGAGAGACCGGCGGTGGGGGGAGGGGGGGGGGAAACAAAGGGGAGGAGGGACAAACAAAGTTAGAAAAGGAATAGCAATAGTACTACAAAGTGCCACAGTCAAGGGCTTGAAACAAGGAATCGCTACAAGCAACCACTCAGTACGGTCTCTGGGCAAAGGGAGACCCCAGAGTGCAGGGGACTAGCCGCGTGGCGGACGCACAGTGGGCAGCCATGTCAGGTGCCCCCTAGACAAAGGGAAACCCCGGAGCGCAGGGACCCGACTGCATGGAGAGAGCAGTGACAGCGGCCATCCTGGATGGCCCACTAACAAAAGGAAACCCCGGAGGGCAGGGGCACGTCCACCAGGTAAGTATAGTTAATCCCACAGGAGCGAGGGGATAGAAGCCCCCCACCAGGATAGTCACCTGGAATGTAAGGGGACTCAATGGCTCAGTGAAAAGCTCCAGAGTCCTCACTCGCCTAAGAAATATTAAAACCAGAAATAGTCTTCCTCCAAGAGACACACCTGAGAGAGCAGGACCGACTGCGGGTAAGAAAGGGCTGGGTGGGGAAGACCTACCATTCCTGCTATTGGACAAGGGCCAGGGGTGTGACAATACCGATCAGCAAGAGGACGAAGTTTAGGGCGACAAAGACGGTTACAGACCCAGGGGGACAGTACGTCATGGTCAGCGGGGCCCTGGATGGGGCACTTGTAGTACTAGTTAACGTGTACGCACCCAACTGGGATGACACGAGCTTCATCAAGAAGACCATGGCGGAAATCCCTGACATAGAGACGCACCGACTAATCATGGGGGGGGTGCCATCAACTGTATACAGGATCCAACGACAGAAAGATCACCCCAAAACGGGGAAAACGTCAAGCATGGCAAGGGAACTCAATCACTTTATGCAACAGATGGGAGCGGTGGACCCCTAAAGGTTCACCCACCCAGGGGAGAAGGAGTTCTCCTTCTTCTCCCCAGTACACAATGTATACACCAGAATTGACTTCTTTGTGGTGGGGAAAATGGTGCTTCCGGGGTAGACAAAGTGGAATACTCCGCAATTGTGATATCAGACAACGCTCCACATTAAACGGACGTGAGGCTGGAGACGGCCAGGGCCCAACGCCCCACATGGAGGTTGGACGTTGCCCTACTAGCTGACAAGGCCCTTCAACGAAAAGATATCGCGGGCCATAGCAGAGTGCACAGAGAACAACCAAAATGGGGAGGTCTCACCCTCCATGTTCTGGGAAGCGTTAAAGGCCGTACTAACAGGGGAAATCAGCGCTTTCAAAGCACGAAGATATAGGGAGGAAAGGGCGGCTAGGCAGCAGCTGGTCGACTCCATACTGGAGATAGACCGTAAATACTCCGAGGCCCCGACCGTAGAGCTTCTGGCAGAGAGGAAAGAGCTACAAAGGAACTTTGATCTGCTCTCCACCAGGAAAGCAGTGCATCAACTCTGCCAGGCACATGGGACCCTATACGAACACTGAGAGAAAGCCAGCTGCCTGTTGGCACACCAGCTGAGAAAGCAGGCAGCCACCAGAGAAATTGCACAGATCAGGGATACCAGAAACCAGAACCAGAACCAGAACCAGAAAAGATCAACAAAACTTTCAAGGCCTTCTACCAAGGGCTGTACACCTCAGAGCCCCCGATGGGGGAGTCCGGGATGAAACAGCGCCTTGATGGACTAGACATACTAGTCATGAGGGAGGGCAGAAAACGGGGCCTGGAAGCACCACTAACACTTGGAGAGATCATGGACAGCATTAGCTCCATGCAGGCGGGGAGGCGCCGGGACCAGACGGGTTCCCGGCGGACTTCAACAAAAATTTTGCGACAGCACTGGCCCCGCAGCTGCGGGAGATGTTCACAGACTCGCTAGCTAGGGGCACACTGCCACCCACGCTAGCACAGGCCTCAACCTCGCTGATACCTAATAAAGATAAAGACCCAACGGAATGTGGGTCATACAGACCCATCTCACTGCTGGATGCAGGTGCCAAAATACTGGCCTAAATCCTAGCCAAAAGGCTAGAAGACTGCGTAAAAGAGGTGGTCGCAGAGGACCAGACAAGCTTTGTCAAAGGTAGACAGCTTGGGTAGTGCGGTAGCCTAGTGGTTAGCACAGCTATCGCACGGCGCTGAGGTCTCAGGTCCGATCCTGGCTCTGGGCCACTGTCCGTGTGGAGTTTGCACATGCTCCCAGTGTCTGCGTGGGTTTCGCTCCCACAACCCAAAAATGTGCTAAGTAGGTGGATTGGCGCCTTCTCGGGCTACAAACTCAACATGAGCAAAAGCGAGATCTTCTCTGTATACCCACAAGTAGGGGGGCAGCAATAACGGGACTGCTGTTTAAACAAGCCCAACACAAATTCCGCTACTTGGGGATCCAAACAGCCCATGACTGGAAAGGGATACACAAATGGAACCTCACCAGTCTGACGGAGGAAGTAAAAAAGGACCTGCAAAGATGGAACGCACTCCTACTCTCCCTCGCAGGGAGAGTCCAGACGATCAAAATGAACGTTCTGCCCAGGTACCTCTTCCTACTCCCGATCTACATCCCCAAGGCCTTTTTCAAAGCACTGGACAAACTAATCATGGCGTTCGTATGGAGGGGGGGGGGGGGGGGGGGGGGGGGGAGAAGAATGCTAAGATCCCAAAGAAAGTCCGACAAAAAACAAAATTCCGGGGAGGTGCTAGCCCTCCCAAACCTACAATTCTACCACTGGGCGGCAACAGCCGAGCAAATAAGGGGATGGATCAAGGAGCCAGAAGCCGAGTGGGTGCACGCGGAAGAGGCCTCCTGGACCTCCTGGGGACCTTCTTCGGGGCCCTCGCCACGGCAACACTCCCATCCCCACCCAAAAAACACTCCAGCAGCCCGGTGGTGATAGCCACACTCCAGTCCTGGAACCAACTGCGGCAGCAATTTGGCCTGACCAAAATATCGGACAAAGCTCCCATCTGCAAAAACCGTAGGTTCACACCAGCACTGACGGACACCACCTTCAAAAGGTGGGGGCAGAACGGAGGGACACTGACAGTCAGGGACCTAAACACGGACGGCAGGATCGCAACACTGGACAAACTGACAGAGAAATTCCAGTTAGCCAGGGGAAACGAGGTAAGGTATCTACAACTCAAAAACTTCCTCTGAAAGGAGTCAAGGACATACCCACAAACGCCACGACAGACATTACTGGAAGAGTTACTGGACGCAAGCATACTAGAAAAAGGAAACTGTAGCGACATGTATGACCGTCTGGTAGAGAGGGCCGACACCGTACTGGACACAACAAGAAAGAAACGGGAGGACGACCTGGGGATGGAGATAGGGTGGGGACTTTGGAGCGAAGCACTGCACAGGGTCAAAACCACCTCCACGTGAGTAAGGCTCAGCCTGACGCAGCTAAAAGTGGTACATAGAGCCCACTTAACAAGAACCCGTATGAGTAGGTTCTTCCCGGAGGTGGAGGATAGATGTGAACGGTGCCAAGGAGGCCCAGCCAACCACGCCCACATGTTCTGGTCTTGCCCCAGACTTGTGGGGGACTGGACAGCCTTCTTCGAGGCAATGTCCAAAGTGGTGGGGATGAGGGTGGAGCCATGCCCAAAAGTGGTGGTCTTCGGGGTTTCAGACCAGCCTGGGGAGGAGGGGGACACCCTTGTCTTTGCCTCCCTGATCGACTGCTGTAGAATCCTGTTTGGCTGGCGGTCAGCAGCACCACCCAAAGCTGCAGACTGGCTGTCCGACCTCTCGGAATCTCTCCAAATGGAGAAAATCAAATTTGCCATCCAAGGGTGAGATGACGGCTTCCACAGAACGTGGGAGCCATTCATGCAAATGTTCCGGGACCTGTTTGTGGCCAACAAACAAGCAGAAGAATAGCCAGGTAGCCAAGAACCAGGGGAAAGTAGCCAAAGCATGGGAGGGAGGGAAAGACCGGGAGAGGGCTGGGGGGTGGGGGGGGGGGGGGGGGGCAGATAAACCTTAGAGGAAAGAAAAGCGAACCACAGGAGGAGGGGAGGGGGGGGAGAGGGAAGGGACAGGGAACAAGAAAGGAAAACCAGGGAGGTGTGGGGGAGGCAGGGGAATGACAGCCGGAAGGAAGGCACGGGATACGATAACAAACTTGGCATCCCCAGGAACCAAGAACAAGGAGAATACAGGCGAAATACGGGAGGAACAGCTGAAGCGGAGGTGAGCGCGAGACGACAACGGCAGCGAGATCCGTCCGGGAGAAGCAAGTGACAACACCAACACCAAACCCATCCGAGTATTGCCCACTGTAATTGTTTCTCCGGCACCCAAATATACATTTACCTCCCCAGTCTCCACAAACAGTCGCCTACTTATGTGTTGTAAATAATGTTGCCAGTTGTACAGAGTTGCTGCTGTTGAGCTGGTGCACTACCAATTATTCTATTTTGTATTTTCTTTTCTTTTTTATTATTGCTTTTTTTTGGTATGTTTGGGTGTGCCCTTCTCTTCTATATATGTATATATCTATTTCTTATTCCGTGTACATAACGGTAAATATACTTTGTTCAAAAACCCAATAAAAACATTTATAAGAAAAAAGAAATAATGCATACGCTTTGCATACTGAGCCCTCTCGTCCGCACTCACATCAAACGCAGTGAGAGGGGCATTTTTGAAACAGTGCAAACCTTGCTCCTTCGCGTTGAGAAACATCTGTATTTTCAGTGGCCTGCAGCGTGGTCTGTAGTTCTGTTTTATCCTCACCGCCAATATTGTAGCCAATGAGGAATCCCAAAAAGGTAAGTCAAAAGTAGTTTATTTCCTACTCACATCTCGGAAATACAGCAACTAAGTAACAATCCAAGTCCCAGCCGGGACTGTCCTGAGATGCCGGCTCCTTCCTGAGTTGGCTTTTATCTCGAGGAATGATCAAGCCCGATGTTGGGCCTCCACCCCTCAGTGGGGGAGCTCGTACTCCACGAGCCCTATCGGGAGATCTATCAGGTCGTCCCCGGGGCTCTCATGGGGGTTATAACAGGGATAATTTTCATTTGCAAATATGTGAGAGAAAGAATGGAAGGAGTAGGTATTTTCTCCATGCAAGACTGTAAAATTGGAGTCTGTAGGTGATTTCTATTTTGACCTGGCACAGATGCAAAATGAGCTGCTTATTTGCTATTGTTTGTTTTGGACCATCACAAACAAAACATCTACCCTGACGTATGCAATTTTCATCACAATGTCATTGCACACGAATCGAGGTCAAAAACGTCACTGAGCTTTGCAGAGCACTTTGGGCAGGACAGGGTGATCAGCCAGCGGTGATGGTGCATATTGGTACCAATGACATTGTTACAAAGAGGATTGAGGCCCTTGACGCTGGAAAATTTTAAGGAACTATGAAGCCGGACTTCAAAGTTCGTAATCTCACTGCCCCGGGCTACTAAGTTTAGAAATAAGGAGGATGGAGCAGATGAATGCATGGATCAAAAGATGATGCAGCAGAGAGGGCTTTAGTTTCCTGGGTCACTGAGCCCGGTTCTGAGGGAGATGCAGGCCAACAGAATTGGGACCAATATCCTTGCGGGGTAATTTGCTAATGTGAATTGAAAGTTGAAAATAACTTGGTTGGTGGATGGGAATCAGGATGCAACATTAGAAAAGAGAATTAATGTGCACACGGGGGGCGGAATTCTCCGCTCCCACGCGGCATCGGGAAGGCCGCCGTGAACTCGGCCGGGCTTCACAAAGGCCTCGGAGGCCGCTCCTCGCACCCTATTAACCCCCCCCCCCCCCCCTCCCCCAGGGGGCTAGGAGCGGCGCTCCGTAAATCTCGGCCGCCGGGCCTTGACGCTTGCTGTGAGTACCCCACTGGATGAGCATTGGCACGTATCCATCTGTGAAGGCACACCGGGTGGCGAATAGCTCTGGCACCTGGGAGTCCGGAGAATGCGAGTGTTGTGGTTGTTCTGCACATGCCTGTAGTATCCACTGGTGGTTTCCACAGACCTGTAGAACAGTGAGGAAATGAAATCCCTCCCTGCTGCTGAAGTTGCTAACTGGACTGTGAGAGCCCTGATGACCACATGCATGCAGTTTTTGAGATCTTGCGTCTGAGGGACTCCTGCTGCTGAAACCTCCTTCTCTCTTGGTTTGACTGCCCGCATGGTTCAGAGCTGGATGGCACTACCTTGATGCAGTGATGCACAGCTGATTGGGAGCTGCCTCTGCAATCAACCTGAAGTGTAGAAATTAAGGCTCACAGTGATATTAATGGCCACTGGCATTGTGACACAATCAATGCAATGGAGCTCATCCGGCTGCACAATTAAGGCACACAGATCAGTCATGGCTTCTTGTGTGAGGTGAAATCTTCAGCGACACTTCGCTCCAAAATCTGGAGGTGGCACATCCATTGCTTGTAAACTTTGTTCACTGGGTACCCTGGTCTCCAGGCCGGCCTTCTGCGCTTCCCCATCCAGTGGCTACCCTTGATGGTGGAAATTAGGTTACTGCTAGGCCCACTCCTCTCTCTTCTGATTCTTTTCCTCACTGGGGGCTCCTCCATAATGAACAATGCCCATGTACTAATCTGATATTAACTTTGTTTTGGCAACCACAATCCATGAGGTTAAAAAAAGGACTTGAAGTCAATTTTGAGTTTGTGCAAACGGAAGGAATCTGAAGCTCATTTTTCAACTTTCTCAATTTTAATTTCCATAATGAAAATTGGGAGCGATGCTAAGAAAAGATGCTGATTCGCTTTTGTTTGTTTTAGGATACCTTGCACAAAGTCACAATTTACCCCATCGACTTGTAGGTTGTGGATAACATGAATACTCGGCTGGATTGTAAAGACTTGTTCCCTTAAAAAATAATTAAGCTTGAAGCATAGAGCTTTGCATCTGTTTGACCTGGGTTCAACTATGCAATTTTATTGAGAGAGTGATGGTGAATAAAGTGAGGGGAATCCATGCTCATTCAAGGCCAGAGCAGTTTTTGATTGCAATGGTTTGAAGAGTTTCAGATTCTTTAGCTTTGCTGAAAAATAGCCAGCAAATGGTTTAGTATCATCAAAGAAATGTCACTGTCTGAAAGATATGTCAGTGTTCTGCAAACTATTCAAGGCTGTATCCCAGGAAACAGATGGATTTCAGAAGCTTAGAAGCAGTATTGTCATCAAGAATTTCTATCTTGCAAGCCAAGAATTCCTGTGTACAAACAATGGCTAGTTTAGAGAATCAAAAACGGAGCCTGTTACAATTTGGACAATAAGGGCAGTCTTGGCGAGTTTCAACACTGATCTTCGAGCCTTGCAGTCAGAAATTCCTGAAAACAATGGTCCTCTAATCTGTACTAAATGCCTTTGAAGGTACACTGTGTTACACAGCACTATGCGGAATGGGATTATGCCCTATGTACAGTGGGGAGCTATTTAAAGGTGGTCATGCTTTATAGTCAGCATGCTGGTACACAAATGACTATGTGCCTGGAGTATTCTCATTGCCCACAACAGCCACACAGGCTGTTATTGTTTTGTTACTCCAATCAATCACTTAAAAAAAAGCACAGAGTGTTGCTTTGCTAATAGTCTGCTGTGTATGAAGTAACAACCTGTACATTGTCAGATTTTGATTTTGAATAAATTGTGGACTACCTTTTTTCATTCAAAATCACCACAAGGATAGTGAACAAGAATACTTTCCCTACTCTAAACCACTTTGAACTATAGTAAACAGACAATTGTCACAATACCAGAATTTCACAAGGACATCAGAACACAAAAGCAGGAGTAGACCACTCAGCCCCTCGAACCTGCTGCCTTTCAATAGAATTATAGTCACTATTCCAGCTCAATACCACTTTCCCAACCTATCGCCATGGGCTGGACTCTCCGGTCCTCCAGCCGCGTGTTACTCGGGCGGTGCGCCATTCGCTGGTGGCGGGATTCACTCCTCGTGCTGCCTGTCAGAGGGAATTCCCACTGAAGCCACTCCACGCTACTGGGAAACGTGCGAGCACAAGTGTGGTCCCAGTGCCTAAAGAGAATCCCAACGATCGGAGAATTCAGGCCCATATCCCTTGATTCACTTGGTATCGAAAAATCTATTGATCACTGCTTTGAATATGTTCAAGGACTGAGAATCCATAGCGCTCTGGAGAAGAGAGTCCCAAAGATTCATCATTTTTTGACTGAGAAATGCCTCCCCATCAGTGTCCTAAATGCTTAACCCCTGATTGTAAAACTGTGAGCCTCAGTTCTAGGCTCCCTAGCCAAAGAAAACATCCTCCCAGCGACTATCATGTCAAGCCCCTTTAGGATTTAATGGCCTGAAACAGCCAAGAGGGGAACGTTGAGATGTTCCCCACTGTTCCATGTTAGGACCTGGAGGGAGTCACGGCCCACACATGTGCAGTACTTACCTCGGGAAGTTCAAGTTTACACAGCCTGGGTCCCTCCAAGAATGTCCCTGGCGATGATACTAGTGTCAGAGACCTGAGCTGGGATTTTCTAGCCCAATGTGGCAGGACCCATCATTGGTCAGTCAAAAATCCATTGATTTGGGCGGCACGGTGGTGCAGTGGTTAGCACTGCTGCCTCACGTCACCGAGGATCCGTGTTCAATGCCGGCCCCGGGTCACTGCCTGTGTGGAGTTTTCACATTCTCCCTGTGTCTGCATGGTTCTCACCCCCACAACCCAAAGATGTGCAGGGTAGGTGGATTGGCCATGCTAAATTGTCCCTCAATTGGAAAAAAATTTATCAGGAACTCTAAATTTATTTGAAAAATCCCTTGACTTTTGGCGGGACCGGAGGATCTAATGGAAGGTGGGATTGTAAAATCCCACCCTTGGATGTGGTGCAGAAAATTACCCCAGGATATTTCTGTTAACCACAGGTATAGGAACTGGGTTGACAGCGATTAACAGCGGGAGGTGTATCAGGAAGGCTTAACAAACACCCATTCTGACACCCATTTCCTGCAACCCCGACACAGCTCACCACTTGCTGACAATGCTTACCACCTCCCTCAACCCTGATAATGCTCACTGTCCTCACCTACCCCTCAAGACAGCTCATGTCCCTGCACACCCCCCTCATAATGCTTACCGCTACACACCCAATTTCAGTTCTCCCCACCACCCCATCCCAACAATGTTCAATAAGAAGTCTTACAACACCAGGTTAAAGTCCAACAGGTTTGTTTCAAACACGAGCTTTCGGACCACGGCTCCTTCTTCAGGTGAATGGAAAGGCTTGTTCCAGAAATGTTTATATAGACACAGTCAGAGATGCCCCGGAATGCGAGCACCTGCAGGCAATCAAATCATCAAAGATGCAGAGAGAGAGGTAACTCCAGGTTAAAGAGGTGTGAATTGTCCCAAGCCAGTTCAGTCGGTAGGCCTCTGCAAGTCCAGGCTTGTTGGTGGGGGCCGAATGTAATGCGACAATGTTCAAGCCTGCTTCACCCTGGAACTACAATGCTCAGCTTTCCAGCAATGCCCTCTACCATCCCACCCACGCTCCACACCCACAAACCCACCACCTTCACCCCATCTAACTCCACCCCACCCCCTCCCTACCACAGACTCATAACAGAGATTAAAGTGGTTGAAACATTATAATAGATTTTTTTAAAAAAACCTTTAAAATTAAAAAAACCTCACCAAGCATGCTGACCTTAAGGGGAGTTATTTGAGATGGTGACATCAGAAGTGGGGGTGTGACCTTGTCATTCCTTCTCCTCACTGGTGCTGCTCATGGATCCCTGCAATGACGCCTCATTCCTCACTGCAGGAGATGTGGCAGTACAGCCAAAAACCTATTGACTTTCAGCGAGACCGAACAATCCTGGTGGTGGGTGGGACCAGAAACCCCCCCGCCCCCCTGGCCAGGAAGTCTTGGCTGCCATGGCGCACAAAGGTAAGGATGCACTTTTAATGGCGGCTGAAGTGAGAAATGGTTCAGAAGAGCACTTGGCACAGAAGATGGCTGCCTGACACACAAGATGGAGACACAGAGAATAAAGCAGACATAACTGATACCTGGAGCCCAGCGGAGTGCCAGTGGGACAGATAGGAACAGATCCAGGACAAAGGGAGCCAGACAGGAAGATTATACATAAATGCAGGACACCACTTGAATAAAGCTGACTTCAGCCAAGGTGTACACAATGATATGATAATACGAATGTCTTGGGCCATTTCCTAAAACAAAGGGACAATCGATACTGCTTTCCTGCTGCTACCTGTAACCTGTTTGACCTCTTTAACTATAACCATGTGTAAATGGCAAAACGCTTACAAATAGCGATGTACAATCTATAAAATGTTAAAGATAACAAGGTGATAATTGTTTTGTATCTGGACTCATTGTGAACTCAAAGTATAAAATGAATGACTGCCATTCAAACCACCAGAACAGTTGGCTACCGTACCGTGGGGTACGTATGCTTTCTCCCGAAGCTTCGTGTAACAATAAACTGCACTGATTGAACACAGCAAGTCTGACTCCCGAAGTGGTTGATTTTCCCACAACAGCGGCCAGCTGCGACTGCTGTGTCACGGCCACTGACCTGAAGATCTGGGCCTATATGTTACAGAGATCCCCAAACTCCAGGCAGTCCTTCTTCATAGAACAATCCACTCACCCAGAAATCAGTTAAGTAAACCTTTGTTGCACTCCCTCTAAGATAAATATATTCTTTTTAAATAAGTAGACTATAATTGTTACAACCCCCACAGAGGTAACGGGATATGGAACATCCAGGTCCCCGTAACCTCTGCTGTGTATGAACTTCCCCCGGTAACAGGGCGGGGCTTCTTCTTAACAGCATAAAAACCCCAACCGAAGTGAAGATCGGGGCAGGAGAGCTCTTCGGGGAGTGGAGTAGTCTAGTTTACGTATGTTAATAAGCCCAGTTGCATCCTACCTATCGTTCCCTTGTGGTCACTCTGTGTGGATCCTATACTGGCAATGAGGATCAAGTGGAGCTGCCATAGGTAACAATTGCTGCGAACTCAGACCACTTTAAAAAGGCCTCAGGAGGCAGCATTTCAGCCGGCAGACATGCCACCTATAGGGAATCTGTAACCGTTCGATTCAGGTACAGATGACTGAGTATGAGAGGATGCAATATTTCTTTCAAACAAATGCCATAATTGGTGATGAACGGCAGGCGGTGATCCTCCTCACGGCTTGTGGAGATGCAACATATAGTACAATCAAAAGCCTTCCCTTTCCCAACCACTGGAAGCACGGTCTTTCGCCGCCTTAGTGACTTTAGTTGGTGAACATTTCAACCCCAAGCCACCGCTAATAGTCTGCCGTTTTCGGTTTCAAGCAGCTACCAAAGTCAGGGGTTATCCAACACAGCATTTCTGGCCCATCTACGAACACTTGCTGAATTTTGCGAGTTTGGGACACCGTTAAAGGAAACTTTGCGAGGCCATTTGGTTTGTGGGATGTGTGCGCAGTGACCCAATGGAAGTTACCAGCAGAAATCCATTTGGACTTGCAGCACGCGGTCGAGATTGCTATCTCCCACGAAGGCACAGAGCAGGGAGTCCAGGAGCTGCAAGGGATGGCGCTCCTAACCTTGACACGCCCAACCACATGCCACGCACCACTTCCGACGCTCGAAGAGGTGGGCCCCTGACCTTGGGGTCCCTACCGTGGGTAGGAGACCATCATCGAAGAGGCCTGGAGGGCCGTCAGCAGTCTCCCCCAAACAGGAAGACCCGGAGCGTGGATGTGGGCCAACAACAGTCCGCCGACATCCAAGAAAAGGCCCCCACCCACCCCCCGCTGTCCCACCATGCACGACCACCCACCCTGTGCACAGGCATACAATTTGTACTGAGGAGGGATTAATTAATAACCTCCAAGTTAAGAATCCTCTAGGCCAGGGAGTAGTGATCACAGTATGTTAGAATTCAATCTTCAGTTTGGAGGGCGAGAAAGTGGAGTCTGACAGTAGTGTTCTGGAATCAAACAAACGAAACAACATAGGCTTGAGGACAGACTTTGCCTGAGTGGAGTGGGCAGCAAGACTAAAAGGTAGGACAGCTGATGAGCAGTGGCAGTTGTTTAAGGAGATGCTCAATTCCAATTCCTCACAATTATACCTGTAATATATTCCAGTGAGGAAGAATGATGTAAAAGGGGTAAAAAAGTAACCATGGCTAAGCAAAGAGATTAAGGACAATATAAAGGCAAAAACTAAGGGGGCTGGATTCTCCGATTTTAAGACTAAGTGCTGTCGCCAGCATGGACACTGTGGTGTTTTACGAGAGCAAAAATGGTGCAACAGCTGCACTGATTCAGCAACTCTAAATGGGCTGGCACCATCGCCACGTGGAACACAATTGGTTCCATGCGAAACAGCACCGGATTCTCCGGGTTCATGATTGTCGCACATGAGGCTCACACGCCGCAGCCGCACGTAACCGATTCATTCCCCCCCCCCCCCCCCCCCCCCCCGCTCACACACCGACCCAGTCAACAAGATGGCTGGAAGGAGAGCAGCGCCACGGTTCAGGGACGCTGAGCTGGACACCCTCCTGGACGCCGTGGAGGAGAGAAGGATGACCCTGTACCCCGGCCCGGGAGGAAGGCCACCAGGTACCACCGTTCGCCGTGCCTGGTAGCAGGTGGCAAACGCGGTCCACGCCATCGGCAACGTCGTCTGGACTGGCAGCCAGTACCGGACGAAACTCCACGACCTCCTCAGGGCAGTCAGAGTAAGTCCGCAGCGCTGCGTCCTATTTACCAACCTCCTTTCCCCCTACACACATGAAACCTGGATCCCCATGATACATGTGTGGACACACCCCCTCAACCCCCCCCCACACCCTTTCACACCCCCCACCCCTCTCTCATCACTCACCCCTCACCCTTCACCCCCTTCACCCCCCCACCCCCCCAACCACCCCTCTCCCCCGGCCCGGCCCACTGTCTAACCATACATGTTATAATGTGTCTTACAGGACCTGCCGGAGATGGGCCTGGTCCATCCAGAGCCTCCTGCCCACAGCCAGTGCCAGAGCCGATGCCCCCCAGGTGGCCGGGCATTGGCGGGGAGAGCGGGCTGAACACCAGCCCTCTCCCCGAGACTCAGGAGACCCCGGAGTTTGGATCAGAGGAGGACACGGACTTTCCATCATAGCTGTTTCCTACACCCTCCACCATCTCACAGACTATCACCTCGGTTGGGCACATTAGTGAAGAGGCTCCTGGGACACTATCTGGTGCGCACCACATATTGCATTCGGTACAGCAGGTGGAGGTAGGAGCAGCCGAGGGGCCGGGCGGTCGGAGGGCAGGCCAGCCCCAGGAACCGGCTTCCACCCAGACGGGTCCCGGGTTCCTGGAATATCCAGTCTCACCCACAGTGGAGGTGCAGTCAGAGACCCCGGGACTATCTTTGAGGGCTGCACGGTAGCATGGTGGTTAGCATAAATGCTTCACATGGTGTGTTGGAGTGGCGTGAACCACTCCGGCGTTGGGCTGCCCCAAAGGTGCGGAACTCTCTGCACCTTTAAGGGTCAAGCCCTCACATTGAGGGGCTAGGCCCGTGCCTGAGTGGTTCCCACTCCACCGGCTGGCGTGAACGGCCTTTGGCGCCATGCCAGCCGGGACCGAAAGGACTTCACCGGCCGGCGTAAGTCCACGTATGCGCCAGAGCGATAATGGTGCATGCGCAGGGGAGGGGGTCTCTTCCGCCTCCGCCATGGTGAAAATCATGGTGAAGGCGGAAGGAAAAGAGTGCCCCCACGGCACAGGCCCGCCCGCCGATCGGTGGGCCTCGATCTCAGGCCAGGCCACTGTGGGGGCACCACCGGGGTCAGATCCCCCCAGGACCCCGGCGCCCTCCCGCGCCGCCAATCCCGCCGGTCAGGTAGGGGGTTTAATCCACGCCGGCGGGAGAGGCCTGTCAGCGGCGGGACTTCGGCCAATCGCGGGCCGGAGAATCGCCGCGGGGAGCCCGCTGACCAGCGCGGGGCGATTCACGTCGTCGCCGAATCTCGGGTGGGCGGAGAATTCGGGACACGGCGGGAGGTGGATTGACGCCGGCCTCGGGGCGATTCTCCGACCTGGCGGGGGGTCTGAGAATCCCGCCCGAGGGGTTTGTCGTATGAAAAGAGATTGAACAGTTTAGGCCTATACTCTCTAGAGGGGCTGGTTTAGTTCACTCAGCTAAATTGCTGGCTTTTAAAGCAGACCAAGCAGGCCAGCAGCACGGTTCGATTCCCGTACCAGCCTCCCCGGACAGGTGCCGGAATGTGGCGACTAGGGGCTTTTCACAGTAACTTAATTGAAGCCTACTCGTGACAATAAGCGATTTTCATTTCATTTCATAGAGTTTGCAAGATTTTTTTCAAATTTAGAGTAGCTAATTCTTATTTTTTCCACTTAAGGGGCAATTTAGCGTGACCATTTCACTTACCCTGCACATTTTTCCGAGTTGTGGCGGTGAGACCCAAGCAGACACGGGGAGAATGTGGAAACTCCAGACGGACAGTGACCCGAGGACGGGATCTAACCCAGGTCCTCGGCGTTGTGAGGCAGCAGTGCATAAGAGGTAGCAAAGTTCTAACAGTGTTGAGGAGAAACTACATCTCCCAAAGGGTTGTGAATCTGTGGCATTTGCTGCCCCCGAGTGCGGTGGATGACCGGACATTGAGTAAATTTAAGGATGAGTTGGATAGATTTTTAACTGGTTATGGGTTGAAGGGTTATGGAGAATGGGCAGGACGCTGGTTAAGGCCAGGATGAGGTCAGCCATGATCGAATGGTGGAGCTGACTCGATGGGCCAAATGGCCTAATTATGCTCCTATATTTTATGAACTTATCAACTTATTTGGAGGTTGATGACAACCCGTACCAGCAGTTAAAGTGCACTGCAGCACCAAGGATGCCGCCAATCCACATCACGCTCCAAGCAAACAGACACCCTATTGGGAAGGAGTTGGATACCGGGGCAGTGGTCTCCGTAACCAGCTGCCGCACATTTGACCAGATCAGATCGGGCATGGGGGGGTTGGGGAAAAGGGGCTGGGGGGGAGAGAGGGCTCTGTGGAAGGGGAAACCGTGTGTGTGTCCTCCATGCTAACTTCTGGATCCTATGTCCCGAAAAATCTCACCCCAATCTTTTCCTGCACTGGTGAGCTGAGCTTAGCAGAAAATGAGTCAAGTGTGTTCCACACTGAGGGCCAAAAAATAGGAGAGTCCCACTAAACCCGACCAAAATGGGACTTTTTTTCCCCATTAAACCATGCCCATGATTAACGTATTGAGCCCAACATGACTTTTCTTCAGCAATATTGGCCAAAAAGGTAAGGTCTAAGAAGTGCCTTACAGAAGTGAAAGGTACGCGGCGGAATTCTCCATTCCTGAGACTAAGAGCGGGATTCCCCTTTTCCGACGCCAAAATCAGGGGTGGCGTCTGTTTGATGCAGGTTTTGTATGCTACCCCCCTCTGAAACAGCATCACAGCGGCCGCGCGCTGCACACCGTTAGGATGGTCTCAGCGTGTCACCTGAAGGCCCTCCCCCGATGCTCCGGCCCGTTGGACTGAGTTCCCGCCTGCGCAGTTGACTTGTGGTCTCAGTCAAGCGGGAACCGGCATGGCAGCTACGGACTGTATCCAGTTCCGCCACAGTCGGGGGGGGGGGGGGGGGGGGAGCCGTACTGCTGGCCGGGGGGGGACTTCCGTGAGGGTTGGGGGGACTGGTGTGGTGTGGCCAGGGGTGCACTATCTGGCCGGCCGGGTCTGGGCACGGCCGGAGCCATGTTTTACGGCGTGACCACTGCAGGCCATCGCCATGTGCATGCGCAGCCATGGACCCGGCCATTCTCTGGCTGTTTGTTTCATGGGGGCCGGGTGTTTTTGGTGGAACGCTGTGTGCCCCTCACCAGTCACAGGATTGGTGAGGGGGCGGTGCTGATCTTTTCCATGTAAAATGCCACTTACCTCAGAAACGGAGAATCTGGCCCTACGTGTTGATGCAGAGACAGGATTCATGGACTTCCACAACAACAAAACTGGTGCCGCACCTGGACCGATTCAGTGACCACTGAGGGGTTAGCACCAGCACCACATGGAACACAATCGATTTCAATGAGAAATGATGCGGGATTCACTGGATTCGCGATTGACACTCAGGAGGCTGATGAGTAGCAGCCGCATATACACACCGCACTCCCCATATACCCATCCCAGCCATCAAGATGGCAGCGAGGAGAGCAACACCAAGGTTCACGGACACCATGCTTCAGATGCTGCTGGATGCCGTGGACAAGAGGTGGCCACCCTGTAACCCGGCCCGGGAAGGATGTTGTCAGCTGCTGCTGTTCGCTGTGCTTGAGTGCAGGTTGCAGAGGTGGTCAGCATCACAAATAACACCGTTTGGACTGGCTAACAGGCTAACAGCATGACAACCTCAGGGCGGCCAGGTTGAGTACACAGCACTGTGCCCCTGGCACCAATCCTTCCCACACACCAGTAACCCTATTCCCCACCACTCATAGGGCATCCGAATCCCCCACCCTGCAACACATGCCGGCACCCATCTTGGCCGCCATGGCCGGGTGCCCTGGTCACTGAGGCAACCAGCTACCCACCCTCTAGTCTGCATGCATCGGACTGTCTAACACTGTCCGTCATCCGCTTCTCTCTCCACCACCGCTACCCTCCCTCGCCACCCCCTCCCCGGGGAATGCCGGCCATAATTGCCGGGAGTGGAAAAGACTGGAGGGGGACCATTGGATCTGCGGCCCCTCACCACAGCAGAGCAGCGGGCCCTGATCGTGGCCGGCGGGTCCGAGGAAAGGGTAGTTGCTGGGGTGGAGATCGGCGTCGGGCGAGAAAGTGCGACCCCGCTCCTGGAAAGAGCATCCTACCCAAGGTCAACACCTCCACCCTATCCCCATAACCCAGTAACCCCACCCAACACTAAGAGCAATTTTGCGCACTAAGGGCAATTTATCATGGCCAATCCACCTAACCTGCACATTTTGGACTGTGAGAGGAAACCGGAGCACCCGGAGGAAACCCACGCACACACGGGGAGGACGTGCAGACTCTGCACAGACAGTTACCCAAGCCGGAATCGAACCTGGGACCCTGGAGCTGTGAAGCAATTGTGCAATCCACAATGCTACCGTGCTCCAACTCACTGTGAATCATAGAGTCATAGAATTTACAGTGCATAAGGAGGCCATTCGGCCCATCGAGTCTGCACAGCCCTTGGAAAGAGCACCCTACTTAAGCCCAGGCTTCCATTCTCTTCCTGTAATCCAGTAACCCGACCTAACCTTTTGGACACTATGGGCAATTTTATCATGGCAAATCCACTTAACCTGCACATCTTTGGACTGTGGATGGAAACTGGAGCACCCGGAGGAAACCCACGCAGACACAAGGAGAAAGTGCAAACTCCACACAGACAGTCACCCAAGGCTGGAATTGAACTTGGTACCCTGGAGCTGTGAGGCAGCAGTGCTCACCATTGTGCTACCATGCCACCCATGAAGAATGCTCAGATGCTCCTCAGTTTCTGCAAAAGATTTGACTCCTGGCTTTCTGTTGACAGCATACTCACACTCATTCTCTGAACAGGATCTGAATTGAACAAAGAACATAGAACAAAGAACAACACAGCACAGGAACAGGCCCTTCGGCCCTCCAAGCCTGCACTGACCATGGTACCTGCCTAAATTAAAACCGTATGCACTTACCGAGTCCATATCCTTCCATCCCCACCCTATTCAGATATTAGTCTATATGCCCCTTAAATGCCGCTATTGTACCTGCTCCAACCACCTCACCAGGCAGCGCTGTTCCATATATTTACCACCCTCTGTGTAAAAAAACTTATCTCGCCCATCTGTTCTAAACTTTTCCCCATGCACTTTAAACCTATGACCCCTAGTACTTGACACTCCTACCCTAGGAAAGAGCATCTGACTATCCACTCTGTCCATGCCACCCATAATCTTGTAGACCTCTATCAGGTCGCCTCTCAACCTCCGTTGTTCCAGGTGGAAGAGACCAAGTTTATCTAACCTCTCCTCATAGCTAATGCCCTCCATACCAGGCAACATCCTAGTAAACTAATTCTGTACCCTCTCCAAAGCATCCACATCCTTCTGGTAGTGTGGCAACCAGAATTGTGCACAATATTCCAAATGAAGCCTGTTCCAAAGGTCCTGTTCAGCTATTTAAAGTTCTACGAACTTGTGCTAGTTTCGCTGATTCCACCTGAATTGTGCTGATGTCTCAACTGTTAAAAATTAGATACATGATTGATATATATGTATAAAAGTTGCTCAAGGTTTGAGGCTTTTCATCTTGGCCAGGGAAGTGAGGGAGTGGGGGACAACAGGGGTGGGGGTGTAGGCAGGCGCAATATAAAGATTAACATTAGAGAGGCTTCACATGTATTAGATGTGAAATGTTTTAATAGTAACATTTTTAATTTCCATTCCCCCGAGCAACAGATAGTTAACTTCCCAGTGCCCACTCAGTGATCCTCACTCTTCTTGATCTTCATCGTCTAGTGCTACGTCTAGGTGTGTCCCCAGGATGCACATCAGAGATGGAGGCAGCCTGCTGCTTTCTGCGCACCGTGACCTTTGAACCCTTCACAGACGTCCGCTGGAGGGTGACTAATGTCATCTATCAAGGTGTGTTTCGCTGTCCTAGTGGAAGATAGGGGTGATAGCTGTGACGTGTTGATGGTGGTCTTCTTGGAGCTCTCCCCTGAGGTGGTCACTTGAGCGGTGGGGGAAAGAACAACTCTAGATGGCCCAGCCTCATCAAATGGACTGTGTGTGATTGCTCCCACCTCGGACAACCCCATGATTTCCAGGGCCCATTCCGTATAAAGGGTGAGGACTCGAATCTCTGGTACTACTCCCCCACTCTTGGCCCTTTACTGCTTATTATGGGCTGCCTTCTCCTGCAAGGTCATTGTGAGCCACATGCTTGATGTGTCAGGTGACATGTGTGGGCACCACATCTGGACATGAAGGGGCTGTGCTGGTGGTTGCCAGGGGGCTTTAAGAAACAGGTGAGAAGGTCGGATGTGGGGAGGGTGCGATGTGTCAGCCAGTGATTTATGTGAGTTTTGGGTGAATTGCGCCCATTGTTTCTCCTCAAGTAATCATAGATCATAGATCATAGAATTTACAGTGCAGAAGGAGGCCATTCAGTCCATCGAGTCTGCACCGGCTCTTGGAAAGAGCACCCTATCCAAGGTCAACACCTCCACCCTATCCCCATAACCCAGTAACCCCATAACCCAGTAACCCAGTAACGCCACCCAACACCCCACCTAATACTCTTGAATGCCTCAATTGAGCCTGCCTCCACCACACCTGCAGGCGGTTCAGTCCAGACCCGAACTATCTTCTGTGTGAAGAAGTTTTCTCTCACATCGCAATTTCTTCATTTGCAAATGAATTTAGATCTGTGCCTTTTCATTGTTGATTCTTTTATGAGCTGGAAAGTTTCTCCCTATTTAGTTTGTTCAGCCCCTTCATGAATTTGACATGTTATCTTCTCTCCAAGGAACCTCTCGGTTCTCCCAACCCAATCTCTCCAATCTATCTTCAGAAATAGGGGGCATGATTCTGCGACCCCCCCCCTCCGCCGGGTCAGAAACTCCCCGGGGCGCTGCGCGAATTGCACCACGCTGCTCCGACGCCGGGACGCGATTCTCTGCAGAGCGGAGTATCGGCGGCGTTGGCGCCGGCGTGGTTGGCGCAGCGCCGGTCGGGAGCCGCGTAACCCGCTTGATTCTCCGAAGGGCCGAGCGGTCGTAGCAAAAAACCCGAGTCCCACCAGCGCCATACTAACATGCTCTGAGCCGGCAGAACCTCGGCGTTGAAAGGTTCGTGGGCAGCCTGATGAGGGGGTGGGGTTTGACCCCTGGGGCTGCCTCCGATGTGGCCTGGCCCACGATCGGGGCCCACCGATCAGCAGGCCGGCCTCACGGGCTGAGGGCCTCCTTTCTTCCGCAACGGCCCCTGTAGCCCTGAGCCATGTCGCGTCGGGGCCAGCACCGAGAAGAAAGCCACTGCACATGCGCGGACCCCGCAGTGCCCAGTTGATGTCGCCCCAGTGCCATGCTGGCCCCCTGTGGCCTGGAGAATCGGGCGCCGGAAGGCCTGTTGATGCCGGAGTAAAACTTATGCTGGCGTCAACACTTAGCTGCCCGATGGGAGAATCCCGCCCAAAGTTTGTCATCCCTGCAACCATCCTTGTAAACCTCTTCTGCGCTCTCTCCAATCTTAACTCGAATAATTGTTTCCACCACTGAAAATAAACTGACTGGTCTACAATTGCTGGGCTCATCCTTACAATCTTTTTTTGAACACGTTAGCAAATCTCCAATCCTTGGCACAGTCTAGGGAAGATGAAAAATTATGGCCAGCGCTCCTGCAATTTCCACTCTCACTTCCTTCAATATTGTGGGATGCATCTCATCTGGCCCCGGTGACTTGTCAATAGCCAACAGTTGACAGTACCAACAGTCTATCTAACACTTCCTCCTTATCAATTTAGAACCCTACTTGTGTTAGAGTTTCCTTCTCTTTCATCATGGCCTGAGGAGCATCTACTTCTTTAATAAAGACAGATGCAAAGTATTCATTTAACAGCTCAAACATGCCTACTTGTGCAAACCTCCTTTTTGGCCCACACTGACCTTACCCCTCCTTCTACCATCCTTTTACTTACTTATGTATGTATGGAAGACTTTGCGATCCCTCTTTATGTTGGATCTAGTCTTTTCTCATAATCCCTCTTTGCTTCTCCTTTTTACTTTTTCACCTCCCTTCTGAATCTTTTGTATTCCTCTTGGTTCTCAATTGTATTTTCTATCTTTTTATAAAAATAATATTTTTAATATTTCCAATTAAGGGGCAATTGAGCATGACCAATCCACCTACCCTGCTCATCTTTGGGTTGTGAGGGTGAGACCCACACAGAAACAGGAAGAATGTGCAAACTTCACGTGGACAGTGACCCGAACCTGGGTCCTCGGGGCCATGAGGCAGCTATGCTAATCACTGCGCCACCGTGCCGCCCCTTCAATTGTATTTTCTACCTGACACCTGTCATGAGCACATTTTCTGTTTTGATGGAATATACCTTGATTGTGCCCAAATCATTTATTTTTTGATGGTAGCCCATTGATGGTAGCTGCAGTTTTTCCTGCCAATCTTTGGTTCCGGTCTATCCGATGCAACTCCCCTTTTGCCCAATTGAAGTCGGCTCTCCCTCAGTTAATTATTCTTACTCTGGGTTGCAGCAGGGTAGCATGGTGGTTAGCATAAATGCTTCACAGCTCCAGGGTCCCAGGTTCGATTCCCGGCTGGGTCACTGTCTGTGTGGAGTCTGCACGTCCTCTCCCTGTGTGCGTGGGTTTCCTCCGGGTGCTCCGGTTTCCTCCCACAGTCCAAAGATGTGCGGGTTAGGTGGATTGGCCATGCTAAATTGCCCGTAGTGTCCTAATAAATGTAAGGTTAAGGGGGGGGTTGGGTTACGGGTATAGGGTGGATATGTGGGTTTGAGTAGGGTGATCATGGCTCGGCACAACATTGAGGGCCGAAGGGCCTGTTCTGTGCTGTACTGTTCTATGTTCTATGTTGCCTATTATCCTTTGCAGGAGGACAATGAATCGGCGTAAAATTCTGGCCCATGTTTCGGAACCAATAACAGATCAGACCAAATGAGACTTAGTGATGAGTAACAAACCAGAATTGGATAACGGATAAGGGAACATCCTGCAAACAGTGGCGATGATGTGACAGAACTTGATACTAGGTTTGAGAGGGAGGAGGGAGAGTCACCAACCAAGCTTTTCAATTTAAGTAAACATTGAAATAATGAGAAATTAAATGACCAGACTAATGTGAGCTGAACTGTTCATGGGTGTACCGACAGGCGGTGGGAAGTATTCACACAAGTATTTTTTTACAATGCAAAAACTAGTATGTCTTCCAAATCGGCAAAAGCTCTGCCAGTATGGTGAAGCCACTTTAGCTAATAGATGAGGTTGGAGACAACATGTACCCCCAAAGAAATGGTACACAAATACATGAAATGCAGAAAGGCTGTGAGAGCTATTAAAAAGCAACAAAGGGATACAAATAAAATAAGAAGAGGAACTAAAAGGAAAATGAAAAACAAACTGTCAAGGGATGTCAAAGATAACAGCAAAACGGGCGGCACGGTAGCACAGTGGTTAGCACAGTTACTTCACAGCTCCTGGGTCCCAGGTTTGATTCCCGGCTTGGGTCACTGTCTGTGTGGAGTTTGCACTTTCTCCCCGTGCCTGAGTGAGTTTCCTCTGGGGGCTCCGATTTCCTCCTACAGTCCAAACATGTGCAGGTTAGGTGGTTCAGCCATGCTAAATTGCCCTTAGTGTGCAAAAAGGTTAGGAGGGGTTGCTGGATTAGGGGGATAGGGTGGAGGTGTGGGTTTTGGTAGGGTGCTCTTTCCAAGGGCCGGTGCAGACTCGATGGGCTGAATGGCCTCCTTCTGCCGTGTAAGTTCTATGAAAACCTTTTATCAATGTGCAAAGATAAAGAGACTGGCAAGAATGAATGGAGGCCCATTGAAGATTAATGCAGTCATGACTATAATTGACAAGGAAATGAGAAAAATTTTAAATGGGTACTTTGTACCAGTTTTCATTGTGAAGGAAGAGGATAAAGTGTTAGCTGTACAGAGAAACTTACAAAAATATCAAGGAAATTAACTTAGTGGATTAAATATATTTTTTAAATTTAGAATACCCAATGATTTTTTTTTCAATTAAGGAGAAATTTAGTGTGGCCAATCCACCTACCCGGCACATCTTTGGGTTGTGGGGGTGAAACCCACGCAGACATGGGGAGAATGTGCAAACTCCACACGGACAGTGACCCAGAGCCAGGATCGAACCTGGGGCCTCAGCGCCGTAGGCATGAAACAGCTCTGGTGTGTAGGATTAGGGAGAATCCCAAGATAATCAAAAAGTATATTAAGGGGATGATAACTAGGGAAAAATAGGGACCAAGGGTCCAATCTGTGCTTGGAGCCGGAGGACATTGGTAGGATGTTAAATGAGTACTTCACACGGTCGTCACTCTAGAGAAGGAGATATAGATACAAAGTTCGGGGAGAGGGACTGTGAAGTTCGTGAACAGTTTGACAGAGGGAGTGAGGAGGTGTTGGAGGTTATTATGGCAGGCTTAAAAGTGGAAAAATCTGCAGGTCTGGATGAATTGTGTCCCACGATGCTGTGGGAGGCAAGGGAGGGAATTGCAGAGGCTCTGACCCAAATTTTTTAATTCCTCTCTGGTCACAGGGCGGGTGCCTGAGGATTGGAGGGTGATCAGGTGTGTAGATGAGGATAGGGCAGTTGATATAGTTTATATGGATGTCAGCAAAACCTTTGACAAGGTCCCACATTGCAGACTGATAAAGAAAGTAAAAACACAGGAGATCCAGGGTAACTTGGTAAGTTGGACCCAAAACTGGCTTAATGGTAGGAGACAGAGCGGTGGTAGAAGGCTGTTGGTGTGAATGAAGGCCTGTGTCGAGTGGCGTATCACAGGAAGCAGTGCTCGCTCCCTTATTGTTTGTGATATATATAAACAATATAGATGAGAAGGTGGGGGATGATAAGTAAGTTTGACAATGACACAGAGACTGTCAGGGTGTTTAATAGCGAGAAAGAAGGCCGGAGGTTGCACGAAGATATAGACGGGTTGGCCAATGGGCAGGTCAGCCAGAATTTAACACTGAAAAGTGTGAGATGATGCACTTTGGAAGGAGTTAGAAAACAAAGGAGTACTCATTGAATGGCAGGACACAAGGAAGCTCAGAAGGATTTTGAGGTGCTTGTCCAGAGATTCCTGAAGAAAGCAGGACAGGTTAATAGGGTAGTTAAGAAAACTTGAAGCACATTTGCCCTTATCAGTTGTGGCATAGATTATAAGAGTAGGGAGGTTATGTTGGAGCTGTACAAAACTTTGCTTAGGTCACAGCTAGAGTACTGTATGCAGTGCTGGTCACCTCACTTTGGGAAGGATGTGATTGCACTGGAAAGGGGGAAGAGGAGATTCACCTGGATGTTGCTGTGATAGAACATTTGGGCTATGAAGAGAGGCTGGAAAGACCAAGTTGTTTTCCTTACAGCAGAGAAGCCTGAGGGGGGACCCTCCGAAAGAGCACCCTACCTCGGCCCACTCCCCACCCTATTCCTGTAACATGTAACCCCATCTAACCGTTGGACACTAAGGGGCAATTTGGCATTGCCGATTCACCTAATCTGCACCTGTTTAGACTGTGGGAGGAAACTGGAGCACCCGGAGGAAACCCACACAGACATGGGGGGAACATACAAACGCCACACAGTCACCCAAGTTCGGAATCAATCCCGGGTACCTGGATCTGTGAGTCAGCAGAGCTAACCACTGCACCACTGTGCTGATCTGATTAAGGGGTATAAGATTATGAGGTGTATGGACAGGATGGATATCAAGCAGCATGATCCTGAGGTGGTAGTCACACACAAGGTGAACCTTCAGGGAGTGGCACCCCTTCCTGGTAGCCAAGGGCATGTCCTGATGCCCCAGTGCATACCATCTATTGTCCCCTGGACCTGGGGCATCCAGGCGATAGCAGAGAATCCTGCTGTCTGGGCACCTTGGTGGGCTTGGTCCAGCTCAAGTTTATGTAGTCTGCTGCCCAGACATACAGAGCATCCGTGACTTCATGGATGCACTTGTGAGCTGTAGAATGGAAAATGCCACACAAGTCCCTGCTCAAGCCCTGGAATGAACCCATTGCATAGAAGTTCAGGGTTGCTGTGACCACGGTCACTGTGAGTGAGGGCCCTCCTCCATCTCAAGACTCAAAAACAGCTTCTTCCCTTCTGCCATCAGACTTTTGACTGGACCTACCTCGTATTAAATTGATCTTTTCTCTACACCTTGCTATAACTGTGACACTATATTCTGCTGTTTCGCCTTCCTTCCCTATGTACGGTATGCATTGTTTGTACAGCATGCAAGAAACAATGGGCTGAATTCACCGACCTCCCGCCTGGTCAGAGAATCGCCGCGCCGCGCGAATCTCGCGATGGCGCTCTGACACAGGACGCCATTCTCCAATGCGTGGCAAAACGGGCGCCCTCGCATGGCAACCGGCCACTCAGAGAATCGCCAAAAACGGTTAAAGCAGTGATTCCCCGCTGGAGCAGGGATTCTCCTGGCCGGATGGGCTGAAGTCCCGCTAGCGTGATCGGATGTCACGCCGGCGCCATTCGAACATGGTATAAAGCGGCATCAGCCAGTCGTGCCGGGGAGCACACATCCGGGGATGTTGGGGGAGGGGGCCCACATATCCGGGAGTGGGGGGGGGGCACACATCCGGGGGCATTGGGGGAGGGGGCCCACATATCCGGGAGTGGGGGGGGACACATCCGGGGGGTGTTGGGGGAGGGGGCCCACACATCCGGGGGTCAGGGGGGCACACATCCGGGGGTGTTGGGGGAGGGTTATATGCCTGAACAGAAAGGGTACATAGTCAATGAACGTGCATGTGGTCTGTGACCACAGGATGACGATCCTGCACGTCTGCGCCAGGTACCCTGGCAGTGTGCATGACTCCTTTGTACTCTCCCAATTATTCATCCCCGCCATGTCTGAGGGACACCCCCCCTGCCTGTGGGGCGACAGGGGTTATCCGTTGCGGTCATGGCTGATGACGTCTATCCAGAGGCCACAGACCGACGCAGAGCGCCCCTATAATGATGCCCATGCAGCGACCAGGAGTGTGGTCAAGTGGTGCTTTGGGCTGCTGAAGATGAGCTTCAGGTGCCTGGATCGCTCTGGAGGAGCCCTCCAGTACCCGTCGGAGCGGGTCGGTCACATCTTCGTAGTCTGCTGTGTCCTGCACAACATAGCCCAGCAGAGGGGAGATGAGGAGGAGGAGGAGGACGGTCAGGATGAGGGGAACTCTTCTCCAGATGAGGGGATGGCGAGGGGGAAGCAGATGCACGGGACATGGGGGATGGATGGCAACAGGAGGCACGGGTGTCGCTGATTGCTGCACGTTTCAGCGACCACGGTGGGGGTCAGCAGTGGTGGGCATGGGCACAGACAGAAGAGTTCAACAACTCCCCCACCACCAACCACCCTCACCTCCCACACCACCACATCACTCGCATGCATACGACCCCTCCATGACACATTCACCCGCAGCACAACGGGATGGGGGCAAATGGTTGGTGGTGTAAGCGGGTCTGGTATAAGGCATGGAGCATGATGACAGTACGCCGTACGATGTGCTCCGAGCCATACATTGTTCGACAATGTCTGACTCATGGCTACATCAAGACTCTCCACCTAGGTAGACCCTGCACACGACCCAGACACTGCATCCTATGGCCCTGGCGTATGGCTGGGGGCAGGTTGGCGTGGGAGAACCATGGGGGGGGCCGCACGTCACACACCGGAGCTCAACTTCTAGCACAGCGCCCCTCACACACACTGGCATACCCCCCCCCCCCCCCCCCCCCCCCCGGCATGCATCGGACAGAGTACAGAGGCAGCTCACATAGGTGTGGAATGTGTTTAATAACAGACGTCCTGTATATGTGCCGTAGCCCATCTAACTATTCAGTGCCCTGCACCCGTGCCAACTTACTCATCAGTGTCTACCTTTCTGGCTTTACGGGCCCTATGACGGTACAGCAGCACTGGAGGTGGACTCCTGTGATTCCTGCCCTGTGACTAGGCTCCCCTTTAGCGGCCGTTTCCTGGGGCGGCCCGGTCTGGATGGGCCAGGCTGCACCTCGGGAAATTGCGATGGTGTGGTGCCACCCTGTTCTGCCCGCTGCCCACTAGATGTACCAGGGACGGTGGGGGGGGGGGGGGGGGGGGGGGAAGAATCTGAGGTGGTGTGGGGTCCCGGCACCCCCCCCTGCAGGGGGAGCCGGAATGGGCCCCAGCTCCTCCTCCTCCCTCTGGGTGCCCGGTAGCCCCCGGGGCTCTCCATGGGATGAGGATATGAGCGGATCCAGCACCCGGGGCACCACCATCACCTGGCGCTGCCAGTCCTGGAGGCCCGCGCTGGTATCGACCAGGGTCTGGACATTTGCAGCCATGGAGCTCAAGGAGTTCGCCATCCCTGTCTGACTCTGTACAACGCCGTCCATCAACCAGGCAATGGCGCTGATGCTCTCAGCAATGGCCTGCTGGGACTGGGCCATGGCCTGCTGGGGCTGGGCCATGGCCTGCTGGGACTGGGCCAGGCTGTTGAGCGCCTCTGCTACGTTCAGCTGGCTCTGGCTCATGACTGCCTGTGAGACGGCAGCCCTGTCCTGGGCCGTGGAGGACGGGTGCACAGATAGCCCCAGGCCTTGCAGGCTCAGACCCATGCCTGACACCATCGCCACCATCGCAGATGCCACCCGTGCGGTGTTGGCCTGTGTGGCACTCATGACCAGCACCATTTCCTGCTCCTGGACACGGATGCACTCCTGCACTTACGTCAGCAGATGCTGGAAACCGGCCGCCACATTCTCGCGCCCCTGGGTCCCTAACTGCATCGGGTCTACGGGTGGGCAGGGGAACTCCAGGAACCCGGGACCTGCCGGGGCTGGGCTGCCCTCGGCTACTCCTACCTCAGCACACTACCCCTCACCCCGTACCGCGACCCACACCCCCCTCCACCTGCCTAAACATGATGGTGTATTGTGTGTCGCTGGGCCACGCGGTGACCGACCCGGAGCACCTGGCAGACACCACCCGCATCCAGCACCTGGACGGCAGCCAACGCAGATCAACCGGAACTGGAACTGGAACATTCTGGAATGGCTGTGTGGTGCACGCCAGTTAGTGTCCCAGAAGCCTCAGCACTAAAATGGCCAACCGAGGTGAGAGTCTCTGCGGTGGCGGAGGGTGCAGGGGACAGTTGTGACGCAATCTCCCCTGGGGTGCCATGTCCTGTATGTCCGTCCCCTCCGTGGTGGTGTCATGCTGTGTTCTTTCATGTCTCTCTGTCCCCTGTGTGTTAGTGTCCTGTGTCGTTGTGTCGTGCCTGTCCGTCCACTGTGTGCCTGTGTCCTGTGTCGTTGTGTTGTGTCTCTCTGTCCCCTGTGTGCTAGTGTCCTATGTCATCGTGTCATCACTGGACTGGGCCGGAGGGCTGTTGTTGGAGCTGCCCTCTCCATCGCTGCTCGAGTCCCTGCGGGCTGGCCACCCAGGCGCTGGCCGGGGGCGTTGTAAGCCTGATGCGCACGGTTGATCTGCGGTGGCTGGCCATCCAGGCACTGGCTGGGGGCGGTGTCTGGCAGGTGCGCCTGGTTGATCCCTGTTATGGATAAACAAAATATTGGAGGATGGTTTGTAGGTCCCTCAGCCTCCCACCCAGGACAGCCCACCGACCTATGATGCCCAACCCCCCAACCAGGCCCATATCCCCTGTGGGTCTCTCTCCTTCCCGAGCATTGGGACACAGCTCCAGAGCCCCTGAGCTACAAGCAAGAGAGCGGAAATGGCTACTCGCCTCCTCAGCTTCCCTCAACAGTCATTGCACCAGTTTCCCTTTTTTAAAGAGTGCTGAAATGTGTCCATATGACCTCTCGCTGGGGAGCCAGTTAGTTCCCAGGAGGACATTAGGTTGGAGTTCCATCTTGCCAATAAGATGGAGATTGGCCTTAATTACATAGAACATAGAACAGTACAGCACAGAACAGGCCCTTCGGCCCTCGATGTTGTGCCGAACAATGATCACCCCACTTAAACCCACGTAACCCGTATACCCGTAACCCAACAATCCCCCCATTAACCTTACACTACGGGCAATTTAGCATGGCCAATCCACCTAACCCGCACATCTTTGGACTGTGGGAGGAAACCGGAGCACCCGGAGGAAAACCACGCACACACGGGGAGGACGTGCAGACTCCGCACAGACAGTGACCCAGCTGGGAATCGAACCTGGGACCCTGGAGCTGTGAAGCATTGATGCTAACCACCATGCTACCGTGAGGCCCCTAGTTGTTGTTCAATTGGTGCCTCACCATGTCTGGGCAGGATCCGGAACCCGCCATTCGGAGCGGGCCGGTAAGATCGCAAACTAATTCGCACCCGGCGCGTATCCCGATTTCAGCCTCTCTCGCTGTTCACCATCGAAGGCACTAAACGCTTATTCCATGTGAAGCAGCAATTTACTTACACTTCTTTCAATCTAGTTTACTGTATATGCAACCCACAATGTGGTTTCATCTGCACTGGAGAAGACCTAATGCAGATTGGGTGATTGCTTTGTGGAACACCTCTGTTTATTCAGCACTGCAGGAACTAACCAAGGTTCCTTCGGCAGCGCCTTCCAAACCTATGACCACTACTGTCTAGAAAGACAAGGGTAGTAAATACATGGGAACACCACCACCTGGAGGTTCCCCTCCACGTCACTCATCTTCCTGACTTGGAAATATATCGCCGTTCCTTCACTGTCGCTGGGTCAAAATTCTGGAATTCCCTCCCAAGCTATACCGTTGGTGCACCTACACCTCATGGATTGCCCTGGCAGCTCACCACTACCTTCCCAAGGGTAACCAGGGTTGGGCAATAAATGCCCACATACCCTGAATGAATAATAGGAAAGTAAATGAGGATTTTGAGTGCTACCTACAAGTATACCAGCTTTTACTGCCCAATTATTGCTGAAAAGTCTGAAGTAGACTTTTGAAACATTAGAAATGTTGTAGGACACTTCGCCAATACTTCACTGTATCAATTCTATTGTGGAAATTCTCTGAGGACTTCACCTAAAAAGTAGCTGTGCTACCCTATCGTGGACACATCATAGGAGTCACAATAGCTTTGTCGGGGCAAATGGCCTGTCTCAGTTTCCCGATGAGGGAATGAACTGTTGGAATTGTGTTCCTGGAACTTTAGAGATGAGCTTAAAGCGGATCAAGCTTCCCAATGAGCAATGTTGGGAAGCCCTTTTGCATCCATTAGCAAGCCGTGCATTCTCATTAAAAGGCTTCCTTGCCAGAATTAAATTCTCCCTCTGAGTTACGTCCCCTGTCAGCGAGGAATGCGAACGTTCACTTTTACAACTGTAGAGTGGTGAAGTGCACCTGGCGAGCTTGACTTCTTACACAAATTTTTAAAGATAAATTTAAAGTACCCAATTATTTTTTTCCAATTAAGGAGCAATTAAGCGAGGCCAATCCACCTACCCTGCATGTCTTTGGGTTGTGGGAGTGGGACCCACACAGACACGGGTAGAACGTGTATACTCCACAAGGACAGTGACCCGGGATCGAGATCGAACCCGTGTCCTCGGCACCGTGAGGCATCAGTGTTAATCACTGTGCCACCGTGCCACTCGTGCCACTTTAAGGTGAATACACACTGCCTTCACATTCTTGGGGCCCACTCACAACTTGACTCATCATAGAATCCCTCCAGTGCGGAAATAGGCCATTCAGCCCATTGAGTCTGCATCAGCCCTTGGAAAGAGCACCCTAATTAAGCTCATGCCTCCACCCGATCCCCATAACCCGACCTAACCTTTTGGACACTAAAGGGCAATTTATCATGGCCAATCCACCTAATCTGCCTTTTTTTGGTTTGTGAGAGGAAACCGGAGCACCAGGAGGAAACCTACGCAGACACGGGAAGAAAGTGAAAACTCCACACAGATAGTCACCGGAGGCCAGAATTGAACCCAGGTCCCTGGAGCTGTGAGGCAGAAGTGCTAGCCACTGTGCCATCATGCTGCTTATAAAGGGGGATGGTGAGGTGAAAGGGCAGAATGGAGGATGGACCTGGAAGGCAGGGTAAATTGGGAAGGGAGGGAGCCTGTCTGGGTGCCTGGGCCTTAGTCCCCATTAAGTAATGACTTACTGCCCACCCCCGCCAGCAGATTTGCTGTAGTCCACACGAATGCCTAAGTAATGAGCTGATCAGCGCAAGATCATGCATGGTCAGGCATGGTGAGCGGAAAACACGGTGACTTCTGCTCCCGCCACAGAACGTAGAATTCAGAACAGAAATATTCCGCTCTGTGTCTCTGCTTAATTGCAGGGTTTAATTCTTGTTGCCTCCTTCACTCTGTCTTTATCTGTCTGTATCTTTATCCATCCTTAATTTCATCTCTATATTCACTTTCTCAGTCTCTCAGCATCACCTGTGTACCTGTCTGTTCACTGTCCTTTTCTCACCATGTCTTCCCATCCTTTGGAAAGCCTGTGCTTTTCATACTTTTTTTCTCTTTTAGTTCCTCAAATTCTAACAGAGGTACTGTTCTTTCTTCTGCATGAAACAAAATTGGCATTAAATGAGATAGATATACAATGTTGAAGAAGTCATGTAGAATATGCCAAGGACAGTCCCACACAGAGACTTCAAGGGCAACTGTTCTGGAAAAGAATTTTAGTTATTCACTTGGATTTTAGAAAATCAGAGCAGATATTAGCCAGAATAGAAATGCACCCACCCTCCCTCCTCCCCAGTCAGACCCTGACCTCTCATTTCCTCTTGGATATTTTCTTTGTCTGGACCACCCATATCAACCAATTTAAAAAACGTGGTTGCTGCTGATTTTGCCAGAACAACGTTATATTGCATGCATGAATCTGTGCAGCACTCCCCCATACCAGCAATAACTGATTATGTTCTTTCCTTTGTAGCTGGAGAGATCAAGGAAGCTCGACCATGGACATGGAAGCAAAAACTGAATGAATCAGTATGCGGGCGCACATCAAGACTGTGCAGAGAGTTGGAGAACTTATAGTGGGCCCAGCAGAACCAGCAACAGTGAGTTGGGCTGGAAGTGGTGCCAGGGTCTGAGTAAACAACATGGCTGCTTAGAAGAAAGTTCAAAAGTCACGAGTGACTTCTCGGGGGTAATTGTTTCAAGTTCTAGATTGCTGAGGTCATAAGACGTGCAAGCGGGCCATTCAGCCCTTCAAACCTGCCCATGGATGATCAGATTGTGACCGTACCTCCATTTTCCTGCCTGTTCCCATAACTCTCGACCCCTTTGTCAATAAAATATCTGTCTAACTCAACCTTAAGTTTGTCCAATGACCCTGCCTAAAACTAAAACTAAATACCCTCCAAGAGAATACATTTCTTCTCATCTCCATCTTAAATGGGAGATCCCTTATTTTTAAACTGTGTCCCGTAGCTCTGGATTACCCCATGAAGGGAAAGATCCTTTTAGAATCTACCTTGTTAAGCTCCCTCAGAATCTCATGTTTCAATGAGATCACCTCTCATTCTTATAATCTCCAATGAGTAGGAACCCAACCAGGTCAACCTTTACTTGTAAGACAATCCCATTATACTTTTTGTGGGAAACAGTTTGATTTTTAGTCGCTGAAATGATGGCATTATGGAGTCCATAGACCCAGGATAATGATCTGGGAACCCAGGTTTGAATCCCACCACATCTGGTGGTGGAATTTAAACTCAATAAAATATCCGGAATTAAAAATCTAAAGATGACCATGAATTGATTGTCATGAAAACACATCTAATTCGTTAATGTCCCTTGGGGAAGGAAATCTGCCATCCTTACCTGGTCTGGCCTACATGTGACTCCAGACCCACAGCAATGTGGTTGACACTTAAATGGTCTCCGAAATGGCATAACAAGCCACTCAGTTGTAATCAACCACTACAAAAACACAAAAAAGGAATGAAACCGGACGGACAACCCAGCATTAACCCAAACACCGGAGAAGACAACAGCAAATCCAGCCCTGTCAACCCTGCAGATTCCTCCATACTAACATCTGGGACTTTTGCCAAAGTTGGGAGAGCTTTCTCGCAGACTGGTCAAGCAACAGCCTGACATAGTCATACTCACAGAATCATACCTTACAGTCAATGTCCCAGACAGCACTATCACCATTCCTGGGTCGGACCTGGCTCACTGGCAGGACAGACCCAGCAGCAGCGCCGGCCCTAGGGTTGCTGGCGCCCCGGGCAAGCTGAACTTCTGCGCCCTTCGGCGGGGGGGAGGGGGTCGGGTCGGGTAGGGTCGGGTCGGGGGGGGGGGTCGGGTCGGGTCGGGGGGGTCGGGTCGGGTCGGGGGGGGTCGGGTCAGGTCGGGGGGTCGGGTCGGGTCGGGGGGGGGGGTCGGGTCGGGTCGGGGGGTCGGGTCGGGTCGGGGGGGGTCGGGTCGGGTGGGGGGTCGGGTGGGGGGGTTGGGGGGGTCGGGTCGGGGGGTCGGGTCGGGGTCAAGAGGGGTCAGGGTCGGGGGCGGGGGCGGGGGGGGGTCGGGGGCGGGGGGGATCGGGGGCGGAGGGGTCGGGGGTGGGGGGGGTCGGGGTCGGGGGCGGGGGGGTCGGGGGCGGTGGGGGGTCGGGGGCGGGGGGGGTCGGGGGCGGGGGGGGTCGGGGGCGGGGGGAGGGTCGGGGGGGGGGGGGTCGGGTCGGGGGCAGGGGGGGTCGGGTCGGGGGTGGGGGCGGGGGGGTGGGGGCAGGGGGGTCGGGTCGGGGGGTGGGGTCGGGGGGGTCGGGTCGGGGTCGGGGGGGTTCGGGTCGGATCGGGGTCGGGGGGGTCGGGGGCAGGGGCGGGGGGGTCTGGGTCGGGGGCAGGGGGGGTTCGGGGGCGGGGGGCTCGGGGGCGGGGGGGTCGGGGGCGGGGGGGTCGGGTCGGGGGCGGGGGGGTTGGGTCGGGGGCGGGGGGGTCGGGTCGGGGGCGGGGTGGGATCGGGGGGGTCGGGGGCGGGGGGGTCGGGTCGGGTCGGGGGCAGGGGGGGTCGGGTCGGGGGCGGGGGGGTCGGGTCAGGGTCGGGGGGGTCGGGTCGCGGGCGGGGGGGGTCGGGGCGGGGGCGGGGGGGGGGTCGGGTTGGGGGCGGGGGGGGCCGGAGTGACCTGGTATATGATAGGGACTCACCGTTCGGCGGGCAGGTCTCTCTGTCAGCAGGTCTCTGACGTTGGTCACGCACTCGTTGATGGCGCCCCCTAGCACATGGCGCCCCGGGCGACTGCCCGAGTTGCCGGTACCTTGGGCCGGCCCTGCCCAGCAGAGGTGACGGCACAGTGGTATACAGTCAGGAGGGAATTGCCCTGGGAGTCCTCAACATTGACTCTGCACCCCATGAAGTCTCATGGCTTTAGATTAAACATGGGTAAGGAAATCTCCTGCTAATTACCACGTACCGGCCACCATCAGCTGATGAATCAGCATTCCTCCATGTTGAACACTTCTTGGAGGAAACACTGAGGGTGGCAAGGGAGCAGAATATGCTCATCAATGTCCATCACCAAGAGTGGCTCAGTCGCACCAGTACTGACTGAACTGGCCGGGTTCTAAAGGACATAGCTGCTGGACTGGGACTTCAACAGGTGGTGAGAGAACCAAAAAAGAGGGAGAAATATGCATGACCTCATCCTCATCAATGTGCCTGCTGCAGATGCATCTATCCATGATAATATCAGTAGAAGTGACCACCATACAGACTTTGTTGAGGTAAATTTGCGTCTTCACATTGAGGATACCCTCCATCATGTTGTGTGGCACTACCGCCGTGCTAAATGGGATAGACTTCGAACAGATCTAGCAACTCAAGACTGGGCATCCACGAGGTAATGTGGGCCATCAGCAGCGTAGAATTGTATTCAACCACAATCTGCAACCTCATGGCCTGGCATATTCCCCATTCTACCATTACCACCAAGCCAGAGGTTCAACCCTGGTTCAATGAAGAGTGCAGGAGGGCATGGCAGGAGTAAGACCAGGCCTACCCAAAAATGAGGTGTCAACCTGGTGAAGCTACAACCCAGGGACTACTTGTGTGCCAAACAGCATAAGCAGCAAGTAATAGAGCGAAGTGATTCCACAACAAACTCATCAGATCTAAGCTCTGCGGTCCTGCCACATCCAGCCGTTAATGGTGGACAATTAAACAACTCATTGGGACAGGAGGTTCCACAAATACCCCGTTCCTCAATGATGGAGGAGCCCAGCACATATGTGCAAAGTCAAGACTGAGGCATTCGCAAAAATCTTCAGGTAGAAGCAGAGTGGATGATCCATCCCGGTCTCCTCCGGAGGTCCCCTGCATCACAAATGTCAGTCTTCAGCCTATATGATTCACTCGATGTGTTATCAAGAATAAGCTGAAGGCACTGGATATCTGCTATGGGCCCTGACAATATTTCGGCAATAGTCCTGAAGACTTGTGCTCCAGAACTTGCCGCGCCCCTAGCGAAGCTGTTCCAATACAACTACAACACCAGCATCTACCCAGCAACATGGAAAATTGCCCAGGTGTCTCCTGTACACAACAAACAGGACAAATCCAACCCAGCCAATTACTGCGCTGTCAGTCGACTCTCCATCATCAGCAAAATGATGGAAGGAGTCATCAACAGTGCTATCAAGCAGCACTTACTCAGCAACAACCTGCTCCCGGATGCTCAGTTTGGGTGTCGCCAGGGTCACCCAGCTCCTGACCTCATTACAGCCTTGATTCAAACATGGACAAAAGAGCTGAATGGCAGAGGTGAGGTGAGAGTGTCTGCCCTTGACATTAAGGCAGCATTTGACCGAGTACGGCATCAAGGAGCCCTAGCAAAACCGGAGACAATGGGAATCAGGGGGGAAACTGGTTGGAGTCATAACTGGCACAAAGGAAAGTGGTTGTGGTGTTGAAGGTCAATCATCTCAGCTCCAGGATATCACTGCGGGAGTTCCTCCGGGTAGTGTCCTAGGCCCAACCATCTTCAGCTGTTTAATCAATGATCTCCCTTCCATCATAAGGTCAGAAGTGGGGCTGGTCGCAGATGACAATGTTCAGCATCATTCACGACTCCTCAGATAATGAAGCAGTCCATGTCCAAATGCAGCAAGACTTGGACAATATCCAGACTTGGGCTGACAAGTGGCAAGTTGCATTCGCGCCACACAAGGAGCAGGCAATGACAATCTCTTACAAGAGAGGATCTAACCATCGCCCCATGACATTTAATGGATTTCCATCACTACTGAATCCCCCAAAATCAACATCCTGGGGGTTACCATTGATCAAAAACTGAATTGGACTAGCCATATTAATACTGTGGCTACCAGCACAGTTCAAAGGCTAGGAATCCTGCAGCAAGTAACTCACCTCCTGATCCCCAAAGCCTGTCCGCCATTTACAAAATAATCTCCACTTGCTTGGGATGAGTGCGGCTCCAACAACAATCAAGAAGCGCGACACCATCCAGGACAAAACAGCCCGCTTGATTGCTCCTCTTCCACAAAGTTTCAAACTTCCACCACCAACGAACAGTTGCCGCCATGTGTACCATCCACACTGTAGTATCTTGCCAAGGTTTCTCAGACAACACCATCCACACCCACGATCACTACTAGAAGGACAGGAGCAGCAGATACCTGGGAACTCCACCACCTGGAGGTTCCCCTCCAAGTCACTCACCATCCTGACTTGAAATATATTGCCATTCCTTTTCTGTCGTTGATGCAAAATCTTGGAACTCCCTCTGTAACAGCACTATGGGTGTATCTACATCTCAGGACTGCAGCGGTTCAAGAAGGCAGCTTATCATAACTTTCTGAAGGGCAACTAGGGATGGGCAATGAATGCTGGTCTAGCCAGTGACGGCCACATCCAGTAAATTAATTTTTTTAAATCATGGGCGGGATTTCCCGTTTCCCGATGGCGATTTTGTAATCGGCGATCAGGTGGAGAATCCCTTTTTACGATGGGATCGTGGGCGGCTGCTGTTTTTCGCATTCTCCGCCCCCTCCAAAACGGCATCATCGAGGAGCGCGCTGCATACCATTGGGACGGCCTCAGGACGTTACCTGAAGGCCCACCCCCGATGCTCCACCCCCGATGGGCCGAAATCCCGACCGCGTGGAGGACATATAGTCTCAGCGGTCGGGAACCCGGCATGGCGGCTGCGGACTGTGTTGGGCGGGAGCCGTCTGCTGGCCGGGGGGGGGGGGGTGCGCGGGGGGGAGTTTCGGTGTGGCCTGGGGGGTCTGGTGGGGGTTGGCACCTCGGGTCCACGCATGGCTGGTACCATGTTCTACGACGCGACTGTTGTACGTCATCACCATGCGCATGCGTGGCTACGGACCTGGCAATTCTCCGCCCATTTTTGTCGTGGAGGCTGGCCGTTTTTCGTGGCGTGGCTGCTAGCCCCTCACCAGTTGGAGTATCGGTGCTGGGGCGGTGCCGGTTGTTTTGACGTATTACACCATGGATCCTCCGGACATAGCCAGGAAATCAGAGAATCCAGCCCCCTGTGTCCATTCCTGGAAATAGTTTTCTGCCATAGCTCTGCTCTCATCTTTTCCATGTTTATAATTCAGCTCCCACCAATATCCGTCTACTCTTCATCTTGCTGACTAATCACTCCTTTTTAAGGTAAACTTGGATAGCATGCACTGGACACGATGGTTTCACAGAAATATTACTTCAGTATCTCTAGCATGTTCTCTGATGTTCTTTAGGGATTTTTAATTAGAATCATGAATCATGCTGAACATTGGTTGACATGCACTTATTTTTTTGGAACATTTATACAAACAGGCAGCTTGGACTGCTGCATAATAAAATAAGCATTCAGGCCCTCCATTTAGTGGGCATCAATTTGCAGGATTACATTTTTGTGGTGAGAACCCACCTACATATTTATAGTGTGCAATTCCTTTCTATTTCATGTATGCCCTGGATTCTTCAGGCTCTATTTTCCAAGTCTCAGAAGTTCTGTGTGTTCTGCAGTTGGTGTCACCTTTCCACTAGAGAAATGTTAAAAGTTGTTTTCCTGGTAAATATGGGGTGGGCTTGTTCATTGCCCGACGCTGAAATCGGGAACGCCGATCGGGCGGAGAATGGCCCCCGACGCCGAAATCGGGGCAGGCTCCGGTTTGACACGGGGTTGCGATGCTCCGCCTTCTCCAAATCGTCATCATCGGGACGTGTGCCGCGCGCATTCGCAACCCCATTGAAACGTCCTTGGCCGGCCCACCCATGATGCTCCCCTCAGATGGGCCGACTTCCCGAAGGCACGGGCCACGTGTGGTCTCAGGGGTCGGCAGCCTGGCGTGCCTGCTGCGGGGAGAGAGAGAGGTCGTGTGAACAGTGTCCAGCGCCACCATAGTCGGCCAGGATCTGTGCCGCTGGCCGGGGGGCTTCTTCCAGGGCTGGGGCGGGAGCTGGTGTGGGGAGGCCAGGAGGTGGACTAGGGGTCGGGGTGGGCGGGTAGCGGTCCAGCACCATCTTTTCCGCGCAGTCGGTGGGCATGTGGGGTGTGTAGGCCTACGCGAGTTTGCAGCTCGTCAGCCCTGCACATGTACAGCACGGGACCCGGTGATTCTCCCAGCATTTTCCACCCATTCCCCGGGTGTTCCACGCAGCGCTGGTACTAACCCCTCAGCAATAGCGGAATCAATGAGGATTTTGTGCCAATTTTCCCATCGTGAAACACCACGGATCCTCCATTGCCGTCGGCACTTAGCCTCAGGAACGGAGAATTCAGCCCAAGGTGTCAGACACCTACTGCTATGAACCATAAGCCAATGTACTTTGCAGACGTTCCTCGGTGGTTGTCTGGAAGGATCCTTTCATACAAGTCTATTGCAGTAGTCCCTTCAAATCAATGGGAATAACTGTCCCAGTCTTTGAGTAAAGACCCGCTGCACTGTTGAGAATGGCCTGGCCAGCCATGGGTACAAATCCATATCAATTATGTTGATGCTGGTCATAATGGACAGAATTTTCCCAAAATTGCAAAGGGTTGGATCAGGCAAGAAAAGCTGTGTGAAACTCATTGGCTTTACAGATGCCTTTTCTCCTCTGACTTAACAACACTCTTTTGATGTGCTGGTGAGGATCACACAGCCAGCTGGGCGGGCAGGGACTAAACACACTGAAAAAGCCAGGATTCTGAGATCGGGCACCCTTTTATAAAGGCACCCCGATTTCAAAGTTACCTTGTAGGACCCACGCACACCATGGCAATCAGGACCCACCCCATGGATATCGGGACCCTCCGGCGGTCAAGGGGAACATCACCTACCCACAGAAGAGCAACACCTCCCCACCTCGCAAAGGTCAGGGCACCACCTATACCATGCAGCATCGGGGTGACCTGACAGCTCCCCCTCCATCCACCAGCATCGGGGTATTCCTTCCCCTTCCTCCTGACACAGTACCCCTGCTCTCCTCACTGGCACCGTCCCAACCTTCTTCCACAGACTCTGGTCCCCCCCATCCCAATGTGTGCACACCACCCCAACAAGCATTGAGTCAACCCTCGCCTCTCCCCCCCCCCCCCCTCCACACCCCCACACACACATAAGAGGAAGCCCCCAAAGGGGCACCCTGGCAGTGCCAAGTTGGCAGTGCCAGGATGTTGCCATGTTCCTCACCACCTGAGGGCTATGCTCAATGCCACACCCCCAGTGTGGTCATCATGACTGGTTCCCGTTTTTGAAAACAGTAGTCATTGGGTGGAAGGATAAGGCTTGAGCGGACGTTACAACGTAAAGCTGTGTAAGTATATTTAAATTGATTGAAACTAATGGAATAGGGGCATGAACCTAACCACATCACCAGCAGGGGGCGAGGAAGACCTCAAACCAAGATTGTGCTGGCCCGAATTCTGCAAATTCCAAATGGCCCTCTCATGAGACTTCAGGAATTTGTGTCCGCGGCGAATGGGCCCTCTAATTTCCACCCAACGTCTTTGCTCATAACCAATGCACACTCTAAATGGATGGAAATTTTTGAGGTGAAGTCACCTGCATCACATGCTACCATTGAAAGATTGCACAAATTTATTTCAACCACAGATTGCCTGAAGTCGTGGTATCAGACAGTGGAACTGTGTTCACAAGTGCCGAATTTCAAAGTTTCTCCACTCTCTACAGTATTAAACATATTAGAACTGCACCTTACTACCCAGCATCAAGCGGACCAGCTGAGATGGCCATTCAAAATTCCAAGTATGGCCTAAAGAAGCTGTCAGGGAGAATCTTGGATTCACAATTCTTGGTTACCGTTCCACCCCACATGCAACAGTAGGAATTCCACTAGCAGAACTGTTAATGAAACATGTTATTGAGCCTTGTGTCTCCAAGTAGAGACCAGCCAAAGTAATCAGAAGACAAGCCATAATTCATATAATAGAGTGCGTAAATATATGGCAGATGAAGGTGTATATGTGAAATATTTCATTAGTGGACCAAGTTGGACCCCAGTAATTATTTCTCTAAGGCCAGACTTCTTTCATACCAAGTAGACATAGTGGCTTAGATTGTCCACTTGGAGAGTGGAGAGACTTTCCAGCAATCAGTGTTGCCATCAATAAATGTTTTTGAACCCATAAACACCAATGTATGTGATTGACCTGCTATAGACATAACTGATGCATCCAAAGAAGCAAATAGTATTGAACTGCCTGTGTCAAAGAAGTTCCCATTATTACAGTTCCTGTTAAACTCAAACTATAGAATTACACTGCGCTATCAGAAACAGAAAACCACCTCAGATATTTGATTTATAACCAAATATGTGTTGTGTAATTAGAATTCAGGACTAAGTACAAGTGTAATAATTTCTCAGATTTTGATAGTATTTTCTGTTCACATGTATAAAGTAATTTGGTAAATAAGGATTGTAAAAAGGAGTTAAAGGGGGAGGGATGTGGTGATTGTCACTTTAAGACCTGCCTTACTGATTAAGGGTCATGTGGTCTGAATAACCAATACACACCTCGCGTGGGGAATCTCTCTGCAGGGCAGACTTTTCCTCATTAGAAAGAGTGCAGACTAGAACAGCTTGCAGCATGCAGCTAATGGAGCAACCTTGAAAATAAAGCCAATTGTTCCATTTAAGAAGCTTCTGGCAGAATATCTTTACAACCTTCCAAACCCACAACCTGTATTACTTTGAGGGACAAGAGCAGCAGATGCATTGGAACACCTCCTCCAGGCCATACACCATCGTGGCTTGGGACTACAACACCATTCCTTCACTGTTATTGGTCAAAATCCAGGAACTCTCTCCCAATCTGCACACTGGATGGACTGCAGTCGTTCAAGAAGGCAGCTTACCACCACCTTCTTAGGTGTAAATAGGGATGGGCAATAAATGCTGGCTTCGCCAGAAACAGTCATGTTGTATGGGTGAGGAAAGAAAGTTATAGCACTTTTCCATTCCTCAGTATGTCCCAGTGAAATTCACAGGTCAATAAAATAGTTTGCTAATTAGCAAATGCAATAACCATATGCTCAGAGCAATATCCAACAAACAGCAATGATATTAATAACCAGTTCTGCTGTTTTTGTGGTTTAGGTTGAGGAATACATTTTGATCAGGAGAAGGGAGAAATCTGGCTCAAAATAGTGACAAGGGATCCTTTCCATCCTCTGAGAAGACAGGAAAGACCTCCTTTCAACATCTTATCCATAAGAGTGTCAGCTGCATTTTGTGCTCAAACCTCTGGGGTAAGGCTTGAACCAATAACTTTCTGGTCTGGAGGTAAAAATGGTACCGTCATGCCACAACTCATACCAGGGGTAATTCTGCACTGTATTTTAAAAAATAAATTTAGAGTACCCAATTCTTTTTTTCCCACTTAAGGGACAATTTAGCGTGGCCGATTCACCTACCCTTCACGTTTTTGGGTTGTCGTGGTGAGCCCCACGCAGACACAGGGCGAAAGTGCAAACTCCGCATGGACAATGACCCAGGGCCGGGATCGAACCCGGGTCCTCGGCGCTGTGAGACAGCAGTGCTAACTACTGCGCTACCATGCCACCCCATGCTGCACTATTCATATCCATCTTCAACCAACATCACTATTAATTGTTTATTATCACATGTGAAACTTGCTGTGTGCAAAATGGCATTTCTTGCATTAGAACAGTGATCACTCATCAAAATAAATAGGGTTGTTCTGAGGTCATGAAAGGTGAAATATAAATGCAAGCGTTGTTTCCCCAGCATTAAAGAGCTCAGTAGCTCAGATGGGATGACTCGAGGCTCAAGAACAGCTGTTACCATAAATAAACTGTGAGCTTGGTTCTGAAGACCGTCCTGTGTCAGGAAGGGGGAGGCAAGTGTATAAGGATGTTGCGTCATAATTCGAAAATCACTGGCTCCTTGATTCCGACCGTACGTTCACTCATTAATGGACAAACAAAATCACAGGCTGTAAATTCCTGATGTCCCTGATCAGTGAGGACAGGTTTCCTGCTGGTCACAGGTATTTGTCAAGTCACACTCTCCTGAGTGAAACTTCGAACAGTTTAGTAAGATATGCTGTCCTTCCTGAAGGTCAGTTTCTGAGGATGGATCCTCTCCTTGATGGCTTGATGAAGATTAAGTCCTATAGTTGTCCCATTAACATTGCTAGGAGGATGTGTTATTTTCAGTTTGGATTGGGGATGCAGGTAACACATGGTGGTCTCATCCTTGATGGCTTAAACACATGCACTTCGGCACTGCCAATTTCTGGATCCATCTGTGTACTTTGATTGCTTAGCGAAGCTTGTGCAGGATTATTCTGATCAGTTGGGATCAGGAATACCTACATTGCTAGTCTTGAAAAGCAAAACTATAAAGCAGACTAAAACAACACATGATGGAGGAACCAACTATTTGTCATATTTGAAGTTGAGGGAACGTTTTAAATGTGTAATTTACAGGGTTAGCCTGTAGACATGACTGCAGGCAGTTGCTTCCATTGATCTATGAGACACATTCCATCGTTCTTTATGGGCTAAGCATTGGAAGCTTATGGCTGGGAGTTTCCCCATAAGCAGGTAATAATTTTACAATAGGTGTGCTAGACTTCTGAAGTTTCAGCTCAGTATATCTGCAGATTATAAATGTTTCATTACAAAAGGAGCTTCACTACCCAAATTGTCTTTAAAGAATTCACCCAATTGAATCGATTTTCCCTGGCATTAAATGGGGTTAGGAAGAATCTCAAAATTGGGTTGGGGGCTGTATCACTGCCCTGTCAACACACGCGATACCAACCTTGCTCAATTTTGAAAGAGGTCAACACTAGTTGTCGAAAGAACTTTTCTGTCTCAGGTGTTAGGCTCCTTTCAATCTGAAAATCAAAGGCTTAGGCCATAATAGAATCCCAATTCACATATTTAGTAGTTCTACAGACAATGAAACTGAAGAAGCCCACTAAAGGAAGTGTCAAATTATTTCCATGGAACTTGAGGAGTGGAAGATTTCCTTGGTGCCAAATAAATAACTCTGACCAATAAGCGTGTTGATGCAGACTCGGGAACCCACCATGCGCAATAGCTCCGTCGCCGCAGATTGCTTTGCTGGGGGCTGCACTGAAATGAAATGAAAATCGCTTATTGTCACGAGTAGGCTTCAAATGAAGTTACTGTGAAAAGCCCCTAGTCGCCATATTCCGGCACCTGTTCGGGGAGGCTGTTACAGGAATCGAACCGTGCTGCTGGCCTGCTTGGTCTGCTTTCAAAGCCAGCGATTTAGCCCAGTGTGCTAAACAGCCCCTCTGGGACACCTGTTTGATGTTCCGCAGCTCACCTACCAGATATTTAAATAATATCAGGGCCTGAAGATCACTGATGGAAGAGGTGACAAACCCAAAAGATAAAATAGACCCCGACTTATTTTACTTTTATTCAAATACATTTTTGTTTGCATGAGGAACGAGTGGGTGCAACATCGATATATTATGGTTGTAGGTACCTTGATGGTTCACGAGAATTTCAGTGAGCTAGTACAAAAGGAATTCCTTCCAGCACTCACCAATGGCAGATGGTAAAAGTGGGAGAGATTCCTGATCAATCATGTGATTGGAAAGAATTTAGAACCTCCACCATCACTATCCATAGCTCCAGTCTACAGCATGTATATAAAAGTCTATTTTGCCACAGCAACTTAGACTCCTTCGGCTTGGCTCAGATTGGTGCCAACAGATTGGTGCCAACAAAGTCCAATCCCCGTTCTGGCTGGGGTGGATTTCGGACTTGCCTCCTTGACCAAAATTAGATTCTTTAAGAATTCATTCAGTTGAATGAAGAAGCATCTCCACCCATCAACATTATTAAAACATCAACTCAAGGCAATGCTAGGGAATCTACAGGTGTTCATATGCTCAAAGAGTCTGATGGTAAGTGGAAGTACTGAGGAAATCTTGTATGGCAACACATTAAATTAGCCAGAGCATGAACTTTCAATGTACATTTTTATTATTGAGTTAATTCCATTTCTATTTTGGTAAGGAACCAGCCAAATATTAAACTCAAACATTCAACAAGAATGAGGATTGAACCTGGAAGCCTGCTTGTGTGTATTTTTCTGTATTGCTCAGTACCAGAATGCATTTACCCACCAAGTCAGAGGAGTCATTTTCCACTGATGCTGGCTAACTCATCAAGGAAATATAATTTTCAAAAGGGGGGTCGTAAAACGTATTTGACCCCATATTTTCCCATATAAAGGGCCCAGCCATGGAGAAGGAATGCATATATTTTGTCCGTAGCCAGTTTGGTGGGTGGCACACTTCCAGCTAGCAATGTGCACATGCTTGGCCACTTAATTGCTACTTTTAAGATTGCCGTCTTAATAGCATGAGTATTGACTGTAAAATGGGCACCTCATAGACCAATTTTTAGGTAATCAATTGTGGTCAGAGCTTCTACTCTCTTTGCTCTCTAACTTTCTTAAACAACCTAGAGTGCATACTATTAAGTCCCAATGACTTACCTGTTTGAATTTTATTAATTGTTTCAGAGGCAATCCTTTTATATTGTTTTCTCTTAGTTATCTATGTCCTTCTGTAATACAAAATATGACTTCAACAATCGGGCTTCCAGATACTAAATCCCTTCAATGGGATGCTTCCATTTTGAAGGCAAAGCATCATTATTGAGTAGTCAACTGAAATGATAGCTCTGGGCTATGCAATATAGAATGGTCTGGAATCTAAGTCAGTTGGCAGGAAGGCACAGGCGAGGTAGAGTCAGGGGCTAGGGGGATGGGGATGGGGTATGAGACTTATCAAAGAAAGGAGGATTCTGGGGATGCATCACCAACAGTATTCCTGTTAAGTTTGGAAGTGTACCTCTACTCCTTCTGGCTCAACAAAATTAATGATAGACTTATCTTTGACCACCGGTCAACTAATCGGAGCATCCATCATGCCCATTTCACAGAGCAGAACTGCATCTGAGACCTATTTTTCACAAGGGATTCCAATTTGCCCAGATTAATAAAACCTCAATCTGACAATCCAGAGGAAGTTAAAATGGTGCTGGAGTGGAACCTGAATGTTAAGTCCAACACGTCGATTCTAATTTAACATCCCATTTCCACTCCTATATTCTCACTTGCGCCACCATTTGCAAAAATAATGTAAAATAATGTAAGGTCTTGGCCATACCTTCCTCCCCCACAAATAGATTTATTCTTTATCCCAGAGCTGTCCTATTTCCTTTAACTACATTTTATCTTTTAACTTCAAACACTTGCATAAAAGCCCTTATTATTTTCATTTCTATTTCGATGTTTCCATTCTGCTCTACCAGGGGTCAGAGTCTGCATTCGTCACAGCTCTGTTCTATTGGATTGTTTTCCTAAACCGCACTGCATTATTGCATCTTTCAAGATTTTCCTCTTCAAAATTGATACCTTCGACCTCAACAAAGTCTTCTAACTCCACCTGCCTGCTTCTTCCTTTGAGAAGTTAGGGTCAAATTAAAAAGTAATACCGCAAATGTACTAACCTTTAGATTATTACCTGAACCCGGCACCAATTTTCACATTGGAATTCATCAAATTGGAAAGTTAAATATGTGGCTGAGTTGTATGAGGGGCAGGGGTTTCACTTCCAAGGCCATTGACAACATCAATGGGAAAGAGGACTGTTCCATTGAGATGGCTCCACTTCAACCGGGCTAGGCCCACTGTCCTGGGTGAATTGAATAACTAGGATGGTATCTGGGTCTTAAAACTAATAAATGGGAGGATTCAGAAAAGAGTAAATTCAAAAACAGCAAGGGAAAAGTGAACCCACTACACCAGAGCATAGTTTGGGTAAAAATAAGCAGAGTGGGTGAGGAAGGGACAGAAAGAGTAACAAAGGTAGTTTGTGGCATTAGTGACAAGGGGATGTCAGAGAGAAAATTGAAAAAAAGTCAAAGCTAAAGGCACTTTATCTGAATGCATGAAGCACTTGCAACAAATTAGATGAATGAATAACAAAGGTAGAAATGAATAGATTTGGAGTGCGATTCAGCTACCACATTGCGCCATGCGAATCGGTGGGGGAGGGGGGGTCTGTGTGAATAGCGGGAGAGGGCAAAATCGAGATTCACGCCAGCTGTGAACCATTTCGATATTCACCTGGCCTACTCCCGAGTTTTGGATCACGCCCAAAAATGACAAGACTATCATTAACCCTAATTTACATGCATTCAACCTCATCAACGATTCAGGTTGACTGCAGGGACCTCCTGGGTATTACCTGACTCCCCAGTGGGAAGTCATGAGGGTGTCATTCAGTACTCCTTTTCAAAAGCTTGAAGCTGCCGCAATGGCTATTGAGGAGAAGTGAGGAGATGAGTAGCCATTTCCATTTTCTGGCATGCAGCCCAAGGGCACCGGAGCTGCTGACCCAGTGCTTGGGAGGGGGAGGAGGGAACCCCTCATGGGGGTTGGGCTTGATCGGGGGGGGGAGGACCATTTAAATGTCCCAGGTAAGAGGTCACCCCTGGGCTGGGGGGAGGGGGGGGGGGTGAGGAGTGTGAATGTCTTTGGGTCTGTGAGGCCTTCAAGCCATCTTTAAATACTGTGGAGACCCATAACAGGGGCAACCAGAGCTGCAGCTTATCTATCCTACCTGACTTCTAGGACAGAGCCCTGATGCAGCTTCTCTCCTGAAATTTAACTTCATTCCTTTTGACTGTGAGTCGCCTCTAGCTTCACAGCTGAGGGCTATTTCAAATGAGGAATTAGCCTTGTCAGTTGTGATAGCAGTTCACGCTCCTCAACTCTCAAGTGTCTCCTTGAGGGCACAAGTACCATGCCTTAGAGGATGTATTGATGTCCAGCAAACTTTGATGCCTGAACACTGTGCCTGATCTCTCGCATCAGCTGCCAACAATCAAACAATGAAGTGTAATGAATGTAGGAATTTCAGATGTATTGTATTATAGGTGTTTAGTGCAGTAAGGGTTAAAAGCCTGGGCTAGAGTGTGTTTGACTGCTACAGTCATGTTGTAAAAGAAATCCTACTTTGCAAGTTTGGGAGCCTGGGGGGCAATTAAAGCATCGTAAAAAGCTTGGGCTAATAGAATGTTGTTTCGTTAAGCATATTCCCTGTGGAGTTAATTCAATTTCAGATTGGTAGGATGATATCATTGCTGGGTGGAGCTAAGCAATCAGGCATTTTGCAGAAAGCAGGGCAGTTCTGAGCTGAATGAAGCTGTGTCAAGCTCTCAACTGCTCTCATCTCAGTTCAAAGAGATTGGCAGACTTTAATGCAGTGCAGAGTTGTCTGAGAACACAAGAAGCTGGAACAAGCTGAGAAGCATCTGAAGAAATACAGCCAGAATTTCTGCATGGGTCTGACAGGAGTTGGATCTTGTTTTCAAAGCAGTGTCAAAAGATTGTTCTTTTTCAAAGAACATCTCTGTAAATCAAATACTTCTATGTGCCATCAGCAGTTAAAGTGGATTGAGAGTGGAGATTTTTTTTCTTGTTAAAATGGGAATAAAGATGGCAATTAAGAGTATTGTATTCATGGTATTGACATAGTATAGTTTAAGGGATAATTGTAAATTATTTTCTAGTGTGATGTTAAAGATTCTAATACAGTGTGTTTGTTTTAATATACCAGATCCACATTTCTCGGAATAATCACTCCTGGAGCGAAGTATTGTTTCCTCAATAGTCTTACCAAATTCAAATAAAATATTGAGATTTCTGTCCAGTTTCCGAGCCACAGTTGGGGTCTGGTCTGGGATCGTAATAGAATTGGGGGCTCGTCTGGGATTTTAAAACATAATTCCACAGACCAAAGTGTGCAGTTTAGGCGCATTGGCTATGCTGAATTGACCCTTAGTGTCCAGGGTAGAGTTACTGGGTTATGAGGATAGGTTGGGGGTGTGGGCCCAGGTAGAGAGAGTGTCAGAGCAGGAAGATACGTGTTCTGAGGTTTCTGGGCATGAATGGTTCCTCCCGGAATTTTGTCCCAAACTTCAGCAATGTGGTTGTTCCACTGACAGAACTTCTGAAAAAGAACAGGAAATTTCAGCGGACGCTGGAATGTCAGGGGACATTCGATAATCTGAAAACTGTGTTAACTACCACACCAGTCTTGATGATACCTAATTATGCCAAAGCAATAATGGGTGCTGATGGTGTCTTATTGCATGAAGACGACGAAAGATTCAAAAGATCTGTTGGTTATTGTTCTCGGAAATTATTTATCAAAAAAAAAATTCAACCAGCAAGAAGATGACATTGAGACTCTTATTGGTATCACAACATTTTGACATTCATGCTGGTAAAAATTAATCAGAGATAAGTATACATACAGACACTAATCCATTAAAGTTTTGGAAAAGTTTAAATATTGAAATGCAAGCCTATTCAGATGGAGTTTATTGTTACAACAATTTAACTTAAAAATTATACATGCACAGGATGGCACGTTGGTGCAGTGGTTAGCACTGTTGCCTCACAGCACCGAAGCTTGGGCCACTGTCTGTGCGGAGTTTGCATATTCTCCATGTGTCTGCGTGGGTTTCCTCCGATTTCCTCCCACAGTCCAAAGATGTGCAGGTTAGATGGATTGGCCATGCTTGATTGTTCTTTGTGTCGAAAAACGTTAGGTGGGGTTGCTGGGGTTGTTGGGTTACAGGGATAGGGTGGAGGTTTGGCTTAGGTAGGGTTTTCTTTCCAAGGGCCGGTACGCACTCGATGGGCTGAATGACCTCCTTCTGGACTGTATATTCTATGATTCTGTGACCCAAGTTCAAACCCGGTCCCGGATCACTGTCCATGTGAAATTTGCACATTCTCCCCCCATGTCTGCGTAGGTCTCACCCCCACAAGCCAAAGATGTGCAGGGTAGGGGGATAGACAATGCTCAATTGTCCCTTAATTGGAAAATAAATTATACATGCAGCAAGAAGAGAAAACATGACTGCTGATACTTTATCACGAATTTGAAGTGTGAAAAGAATGGAATGCCTGAAGGTATAATAGAAAGACTGCAATGGACTATACTTATGTTTATGTTTGTGGTGTTTCCGATGATGGGGATGTGCTGAGCACAAAAGGTGTCTCCCCTGCTAAGAACCTGAATTTAGGCTCTTTTACTCAAAATAGCCTACTAAAACAGGGAACAAAGTATCCCCTCACCCTACCTAACAACAGCACAAGACAATGCCAAGCAACAGTAGCTCCAGAGATCGCAAAGAAACAAAAAGCAGCAGAACCCAGGAGAAACAAGCGGTCCAGATGGCAAATGCACGAGGTGATGAAGTGCCAGCCACACCAGAGCGAGAGGGACCGGCGAACCGCACGCGGGGCTCCCCTCACCGGAGGGTGGATGGAGGAGGTTCCTCACTAGAGAGCTAAGGGAGCTCAAGGAGAAAATCAAGCCCGACATTAAAGTGGCATCAGAGTGGGGGTCTCAGAGGCTCTGGTCACCATGCAGGTGGCGCTGGAAAAGGCAGAGAGATAACTGGAGGCCCAGGAAAACACCATCAAGGAATTGGAATGAGCTTCAACGCATCAGAGCGACCAGATCGTCGCCCTAGAGATGGAGAGAGCAAGGTTGGTGACGACTCAGGGATGTCTGAAGGGGAAAATCAAAGATCAGGAGAATCGGTTATAAGAACATAAGAACTAGGAGCAGGAGTAGGCCATCTGGCCCCTCGAGCCTGCTCCGCCATTCAATTAGATCATGGCTGATCTTTTGTGGACTCAGCTCCACTTTCCGGCCCGAACACCATAACCCTTAATCCCTTTATTCTTCAAAAAACTATCTATCTTTACCTTAAAAACATGTAATGAAGGAGCCTCAACTGCTTCACTGGGCAAGGAATTCCATAGATTCACAACCCTTTGGGTGAAGAAGTTCCTCCTAAACTCAGTCCTAAATCTACTTCCCCTTATTTTGAGGCTATGCCCCCTAGTTCTGCTGTCACCCGCCAGTGGAAACAACCTGCCCGCATCTATCCTATCTATTCCCTTCATAATTTTAAATGTTTCTATAAGATCCCCCCTCATCCTTCTAAATTCCAACGAGTACAGTCCCAGTCTACTCAACCTCTCCTCATAATCCAACCCCTTCAGCTCTGGGATTAACCTAGTGAATCTTCTCTGCACACCCTCCAGCGCCAGTACGTCCTTTCTCAAGTAAGGAGACCAAAACTGAACACAATACTCCAGGTGTGGCCGCACTAACACCTTATACAATTGCAACATAACCTCCCTAGTCTTAAACTCCATCCCTCTAGCAATGAAGGACAAAATTCCATTTGCCTTCTTAATCACCTGTTGCACTTGTAAACCAACCTTCTGTGACTCATGCACCAGCACACCCAAGTCTCTCTGAACAGCGGCATGCTTTAATATTTTATCGTTTAAATAATAATCCCGTTTGCTGTTATTCCTACCAAAATGGATAACCTCACATTTGTCAACATTGTATTCCATCTGCCAGACCCGAGCCCATTCACTTAACCTATCCAAATCCCTCTGCCGACTTCCAGTATCCTCTGCACTTTTCGCTTTACCACTCATCTTAGTGTCATCTGCAAAATTGGACACATTGCCCTTGGTCCCCAACTCCAAATCATCAATGTAAATTGTGAACAATTGTGGGCCCAACACGGATCCCTGAGGGACACCACTAGCCACTGACTGCCAACCAGAGAAACACCCATTTATCCCAACTCTTTGCTTTCTATTAATTAACCAATCCTCTATCCATGCTGCTACTTTACCCTTAATGCCATGCATCTTTATCTTATGCAGCAACCTTTTGTGTGGCACCTTGTCAAAGGCTTTCTGGAAATCCAGATATACCACATCCATCGGCTCCCCGTTATCTACTGCACTGGTAATGTCCTCAAAAAATTCCACTAAATTAGTTAGGCATGACCTGCCTTTTACGAACCCATGCTGCGTCTGCCCAATGGGACAATTTCTATCCAGATGCCTCGCAATTTCTTCCTTGATGATAGATTCTAGCATCTTCCCTATTACCAAAGTTAAACTCACTGGCCTATAATTTCCTGCTTTCTGCCTACCTCCTTTTTTAAACAGTGGCGTCACGTTTGCTAATTTCCAATCCACCGGGACCACCCCAGAGTCTAGTGAATTTCGGTAAATTATCACTAGTGCATCTGCAATTTCCCTAGCCATCTCTTTTAGCACCCTGGGATGCATTCCATCAGGGCCAGGAGACTTGTCTACCTTTAGCCCCATTAGCTTGCCCATCACTCCCTCCTTAGTGATAACAATCCTCTCAAGGTCCTCACCTGTCATAGCCTCATTTCTATCAGTCACTGGCATGTTACTTGTGTCTTCCACTGTGAAGACCGACCCAAAAAACCTGTTCAGTTCCTCAGCCATTTCCTCATTTCCCATTATTAAAACTCCCTTCTCATCCTCTAACGGACCGATATTTACCTTAGCCACTCTTTTTTGTCTTATATATTTGTAAAAACTTTTACTGTCTGTTTTTATATTCTGAGCAAGTTTACTCTCATACTCTATCTTACTCTTCTTTATAGCTTTTTTAGTAGCTTTCTGTTGCCCCCTAAAGATTTCCCAGTCCTCTAATCTCCCAGCAATCTTTGCCACTTTATATGCTTTTTCCTTCAATTTGATACTCTCCCTTATTTCCTTAGATATCCACGGTCGATTTTCCCTCTTTCTTCCGTCCTTCCTTTTTGTTGGTATAAACCTTTGCTGAGCACTGTGAAAAATCGCTTGGAAGGTTCTCCACTGTTCCTCAACTGTTCCACCATAAAGTCTTAGCACCCAGTCTACCTTAGCTAGTTCTTCTCTTATCCCCTTGTAATCTCCTTTGTTTAAACACAAAACACTAGTATTTGATTTTACTTTCTCACCCTCCATCTGTATTTTAAATTCCACCATATTGTGATCGCTCCTTTCGAGAGGATCCCTAACTATGAGATCATGAATCAATCCTGTCTCATTACACAGGACAAGATCTAGGACCGCTTGTTCCCTCGTAGGTTCCATTACATACTATTCTAGGAAACTATCGCGGATACATTCTATAAACTCCTCCTCACGGTTGCCTTGACCGACCTGGTTAAGCCAATCGACATGTAGATTAAAATCCCCCATGATAACTGCTGTACCATTTCTACATGCATCAGTTATTTCTTTGTTTATTGCCTGCCCCACCATCTCGTTACTATTTGGTGGCCGACAGACTACTCCTATCAGTGACTTTTTCGCCTTACTATTCCTGATTTGCACCCAAATGGATTCAACCTTATCCTCCATAGCACCGATGTCATCCCTTACTATTGCCCGGATGTCATCCTTAAATAACAGAGCAACACCACCTCCCTTACCATCCACTCTGTCCTTCCGAATAGTTTGATACCCTCGGATATTTAACTCCCAGTCGTGACCATCCTTTAACCATGTTTCAGTAATGGCCACTAAATCATAGTCATTTACGATGATTTGTGCCACCAACTCATTTACTTTATTCCGAATACTACGAGCATTCAGGTAAAGTACACTTATGTTGGTTTTTTTACCTCTGTTTTGAATCTTAACATCTCCAGTTTTATTCCTTTTGTTATTACTGGGCCTATTCACTGTGCTCCCCTCAGTCACTGTACCTTGTACTGTCGCCCTTATGGATTTCTGACTATGTCTTCTCTGCCTTGCACTTTTCCCCTTACTTCCTTTTGTTTCTGTCCCTGTTTTACTACCTTCCAACTTCCAGCATTGGTTCCCATCCCCCTGCCACATTAGTTTAAACCCTCCCCAACAGCTCTAGAAAACACCCCCCCTAGGACATCGGTTCCAGTCCTGCCCAAGTGCAGACCGTCCGGTTTGTACTGGTCCCACCTCCCCCAGAACCGGTCCCAATGCCCCAGGAATTTGAATCCCTCCCTCTTGCACCATCTCTCAAGCCACGCATTCATCCTATCTATCCTGAAATTCCTACTCTGGCTAGCTCGTGGCACTGGTAGCAATCCTGAGATTACTACCTTTGAGGTCCTACTTTTTAGTTTAACTCCTAACTCCCTGAATTCCGCTTGTAGGACCTCATCCCGTTTTTTACCTATATCGTTGGTGCCTATGTGCACCACGACAGCTGGCTGTTCACCCTCCCCCCCCAGTATGTCCTGCAGCCGCTCCGAGACATCCTCGACCCTTGCACCAGGGAGGCAACATACCATCCTGGAGTCTCGATTGCGTCCACAGAACCGCCTGTCTATTCCCCTTACGATCGAGTCCCCTATCACTATAGCCCTGCCATTTTTCTTCCTGCCCTGCTGTGCAGCAGAGCCAGCCACGGTGCCATGAACCTGGCTGCTGCTGCCTTCCCCTGGTGAGCCATCTTCCTCAACAGTATCCAAAGCGGTATATCTGTTTTGCAGGGAGATGACCGCAGGGGACACCTGCACTACCTTCCTACTCTTACTCTTTCTTTTGGTCACCCATTTTCTATCTCCCTCAGTAACCTTCACCTGCGGTGTGACCAACTCGCTAAACGTGCTATCCACGACCTCCTCAGCATCGCGGATGCTCCAAAGTGAGTCCATCCGCAGCTCCAGAGCCGTCAAGCGGTCTAACAAGAGCTGCAACTGAACACACTTCTTGCACGTGAAGGAGCCAGGGACAGTGGACGTGTCCCTGAGCTCCCACATCGCACACGAGGAGCATGACACGGGTCTGGGATCTCCTGCCATGTCTTAAACCCTTGGTAAACTTAAACAACTAGAATTTCAAAATAAAAATAAATAAATTAGACAATGAAAAGAGAAAGAGAGACTACTTACCAGTCACTTACCAGGGTTAAAAAGCACCTCCTCACACTCTGCACCGAATTACCTCACTGCACCAAATTACCAAGTTTCAATCCCCACTCTGTACGAGTCTCACTCCGGATGTGTCTCCTGGAAAAGTGCTCGCTTTTATGGTGCCAGAATGTAAGGATAGTGGGCCTGGTGGATGAACCGAAGGCAGGGACTCCATGGATTCTGTGGTCCAGATGTTGGAAAACCTGGTGGTAAGGGACAGCTTCCCCAACCCGCCAGAAATGGACAGAGCCCATCGGTTGCTCTGGCCGAAACCAAGGACGGATAGCAGCCAAGGGCGGTAATCACCAAAATGTACCGATGCCAGAACCTGCACTGGGTCAGGCAAACAAAGATCTGCAACTGGGAAGGACACCAGATCAGGAGTCATCAGGATGTTGGGGCAGACCTGACCAAGCATGGGCAGAATTCAACAGATTGAAGGCGGCTCTTTACAAGAGCAAAGTGTAGTTTGGGATACTGGACTTGGCCAAACTTTGGGTCAAATTCCACGGCAGGGAGCTTTTCTTCACAACCCCTGCAGACACGGTCAAATTTGTCCCGGTGTACGGTCTGAGAAAACAGCAACAAAGCAGCGGTGAAAAGATCACCCAAAGGGACTGAAATGATCTGAGACACACTTTGCTCTGAATCTGGGAGTCAAAATGGAGGAAGGAAGTGCGAGGGCAGCGGACCGCAGGAGAGGGTGAGGAGGATGAAAATAGAGGAATGCAGAGTGCGGGCGAAGGGTAGGCCCCCGCCCAGGAGGCCAGCACACTAGCGCGAAAGGTAGCGGCAGGAGTTACCGGGGGGAGGGCCGCGGCACATATCCCGCAGAGGAGAGAGCGCCTGGTGGCGGGGAAGGGGGGGGGGGCATACCACCAGTGGGGAGATAGCTAGGGAGGTAGATGGGCCAGGGGGAGTAGGGAGAAGGGACAACAATAGGATGGGGAGGGGGTGAGGACAGTGGGAGAAACAGAATCATAAGGGAAACAAGGGGAAAGGTCAAAGGGCCCTAGGCTGGCTACAACAGGCCACACGTGTGGATATGGAACAAAATGGCACTGCAAACAGTCACTGTAGAGGGTGGCCAAACAAAGGGCAAGCCCAAAGGGGCTCGCCTGCATAGCCTACACACAATTGGTGGCCATGTTGGATGGCTTCTGGACAAACGGACATCCCGAAGCGCAGGGACCTGACTGTATAATCGAAGGAGAGTAAATGGTTAACAAGATGATCATGTGTATCAACACTAGATGGCATCACTGAGTAGTCTTATAAAAGGCTGCGTCTCTAAGCATTCTAGGAGAAGCTGTTGGAGAAGTTGATAAAGGACAGTGTGAGATTGAGTTAGAGTGTCGGTTGTATTAGAGAGAGATAATTAATTACTGCAACATAGATTCATACTATTATTTTGTTAGCTGTTACTCAGCAGAGTTTGCGAACTATTTCAAGTAGTGTAAAATAAACTAGCTTTGGTTTAAACATGTAGCTTTGTTCTTTGTAAACACTACGACATTGGCTATCTTGGAGAACAATACAAGGAACATAACACCGACTTCATGGTGAGTACAGTGACCGCAGCCATCTTCGATGGCCCCCTAACAGAGGGAAACCCAGGAGTGTAAGGGCGCGTCCACAAGGTGAGTTTGGTCCATTCCCCAGGAGGGTTGGGGGGTCAAAAGCCTCCCATCAGAATAGTCACCCGGAATAGTCAGGGGACTTGACGGCACAGTGAAAAAAATCCAGAGTCTCCCCCACCTGAAAAGTATGAAAACTGACATAGTCTTCCTCCAAGAGATGCACCTGAGGGAGAAGGACCGACTGCAGGTAAGAAAGGGCTGGGTGGGACAGACCTACCATTCATGCTACAGGACGAGAGCCGGGCGGGGGGGGGGGGGGGGGGGGGGGGGGGGGGGGGGGGAGATGGCATAGCCATATGCTAAATAAGAGCACAGCATTTACTGCAATGAGGACAGTTATGGACCAAGCAGGACGGTATGTCATGGTCAGCGGTGTCCTGAAAGGGGTCCTGGTTAATGTGTACCCACCCACTTGGGACAACACGGAATTTATAAAAAAGACTAATGTGGAAATCTCTGACATAAATACCCACCAACTAATCATGGGGGGGAGGGGGCCACACGGCTTTAACTGTGTACAGAACCCACAGACAGACAGATCAAACCCCAAACCGAGGAAAACGTCAAATATGGTGAAAGAACTGAACACATTTATGGAGCAGATGGGGAAGTGACACATGGAGGTTCACACACCCAGGGGAGAGGGAGTTCTCCTTCTTCTCCCAAGTACATCGGGTATACTCATGCATCAACATCTTTGTAGTGGGAATAGAGGTGATTCCTGGGATTGTAGGAGTGGAATACTGCACGTTCGTAATCTCCAACCACGATCCACGCTACATGGTTGTGATGTGGAGATGGGCCGTACCCAATGCTCCCCCATGGAGGTTGGGTATGGTCCTCCTTGTCGATAAGGCATTTTGCGAGAAAATATCACAGAGCACAGTAGGGTACATCACCAACAACCAAAATGGGGAGGTCTCACCCTCCATGTTCTGGGAGGCGTTGAAGGCCATGATTAGGGGTGAGATAATCACATGTAAAGCACTCAGAGATAGGCAGGACAGGGCGAAGAGGCAACAACTGGTTGACTCCATACTGGAGGTAGACCGGTGATACTCCGGGGCCCCGACCATAGAGCTTCTGCCAGAGAGGAAAAAGGGACAAATGGACTTTGACTTGCTCTCCATGAGGAAAGCAGTGCACCAGCTCCACCAGACATGGGGACCTTCTATGAACACGGAGACAAAGCCAGCTGCCTGCTGGCTCACCAGCTGAGAAGGAATTAGCTCAGATCAGGGACAACAATGGCAAACTGGTAACCAAGCCTAAGAAGTACTTGATGGACTGGACATGCCAGTTGTGGAGGAGGACAGAAAGCAGGGTCTGGAAGCACCACTAGAACTGGGAGAGTTCATGGAGAGCATCAACATCAGTCGGGGAAGGCCCAGGACCAGGCAGATTCCCAGCAGACTTCTAGAAAACATTCAGACCACTGGCTCTGCATTTGCGGGAGATGTTCACAGACTCGCTAGCAAGGGACGCCCTACTTCCAATGGTAGCACAGGCCTCAATCTTGCTGATACCCAAGAAAGACAAAGACCCAACTGAATGTAGCTCCTATAAATGCATTTCACTGCTCAATGTAGATGTGAAAATACTGGCCAAGATCTTAGCTAAACAATTGGAAAACTGCATGCCAGAGATGGTTGCAGAGGATCGGACGGGCTTTGTTAAGAGTAGACAGCTAACCTCGAACATCAGGCGCCTGCTGAACGTGATAATAACCCCACCGGGAAGAGAACACCAGAGGTGATCATCTCTATGGATGCAGAGAAGGCCTTTAACAAAGTCAAATGGAAATACCTCATAGAGGTACTGGAGCGGTTTGGGCTCGGAGCAGGGTTTACCATTGGGTGAAACCCGTGTATAGTGTTTCCATGGTGAGCGTGCGGAGTAGCACCACCAGCTCTAAATACTTCCAGCTGCACAGGGGCACAAGGCAGAAATGCCCGCTGTCCCCGCTCCTATTCACCCTGGCAATCAAACCCTGGCAATCGCCCACAGAATGGCGAAGAATTGGAAGGGGATCCAGAGAGGGGACAAAGAGCACAGCATCTCACTCTATGCGGATGACCTGCTGCTCTACGCCTCGGACCCTCAAAGCAGCATGGAGGGGATCATGAAGCTCCTGAAAGTGTTTGGAAACTTCTCGAGCTACAAACTCAACTTGACCAAAGGTGAAATCTTCCCGGTGAACACGCAAGGGGCAGGGACAGATTTGGAGGGACTGCCATTTAAACAAGCCCGAAACACATTCCGCTACCTGGGCATCCAAATTGCCCACTGGATATGGACCCACAAATGGAACCTGACTAGCCTGGTAGAGAAGGTAAAGAAGGACCTGGAGGGGTGGGACACATTCCCACTCTCCCTGGCGGAGATGAACGTACTGTTCTTCCTCTTCAGATCCATACCGATCTACATCCCCAAGGCCTTTTTTAACACAATAGATAAACTGATCATGGAATTTGTGTGTGTGGAGGAGGAAGAATCCAAGGATCCCCAAAATCGATCTGCAGAGAAAGAGCAGCATGGGAGGCCTGGCCCTCCCAAATCTGCATATTACCACTGGGCGGCCACAACGGAAAGAGTGAGGGGATGGGTAAGGGAGCTGGAAACAGAATGGGTAAGGATGGAGGAGAGTTCCTGCAGAGGAAGGTCCCTCCGGGCTCTTTCCACAGCAACACTCACATTCCCGCCAGCCAAGCACTCTACAAGCCCAGTGGTATTAGCTATGCTCTGGTCATGGAACCGGCTAAGGCTACACTTCGGCCTGACTGAAATGTCTACCATGGCTCCCATCTGCAATAGTCACAGGCTCACACCAGCCATAATGGACGCCACCTGTACATGGTGGAGACAGGATTGGGTACATTGACAGTCAGGGATTTCTACATGGATGACAGACTTGCAATGTTAGAGGAATTGACAGAAATGCCCAACGGGAACAAACTATGACATTTACAAATCAAAAACGTCCTCCGCAAGGAGATGACAACATGCCAATGGATGCCGAGGTACTCAATGACAGAGGAACTGCTAGACGCGGGCGACTAGGTGGGGAAACTGCAGGGACATGTATGGATGACTGTTAGAAGAGACACATTCCTTGCTGGATGAGACACAAGAAAAATGGGAGGAAGAACTAGGGTTAGAAATAGGGTGGGAACTTTGGAGTAAGGCACTGAACAGGGCAAATTCCACCTCCACATGTGCAAGGCTGAGCCTAATACAGCTGAAATTGGTACACAGGACACGCCTAACTAGAACCCAAATGAGCAGGTTCTTCTGGGGTGGAGGCCCAACCAACCACGCCCACATGTTCTGAGCCGCCCCAGACATGACAGGTTCTGGACATCCTTCTTTGAGGCAATGTCCAAGGTTGTGGAGGGGAGGGTGGAGCCAAGCCCAAAAGTGTAATTCTTCAGGTTATCAGACCAGCCAGAATTCTTCATGGGGAGGGGGGGTTGACGCCTTTGCCTTTGCCTCCCTAATTGCCCACCAATTCTCACCTAGTTGCTCGGCTGCCGATCATCAGCACCACCCAAAGCTGCGGACTGGCTGTCCGACCTGTCGGAATCTCTTGAGTTGGAAGAAATCAAATTCTCCATCCGGGGTGTCGGAAGAGGGCTTCCACAAGACGTAAAAGCCATTCACCAATTGTTCCAGGACCTGTTTATAACCAACAGCCAGTAGAGCCATGGTTAACAAAAGGAAGAGAAGCTGGTCGGGGGGGGGGGGGGGGGGAGCAGAGAGTTTTGAGCTGAATGAAGTATTTGCATGGGTCTGACAGGAGTCAGATTTTATCTTTAAAGCAGTGTCAAAATATTTCTCTTTCTCGAAGAGCATCTCTATGAAGCAAATATTCCTATGTGCCTTTGGTAGTTAAAGTGGATTGAGAGCTGAGATTTCTTTTGTTTTAGTGGGAATAAAGATGGCAATTAGGAGCATTGTATTCACTGTATTGAATAGTACAGTTTAAGGGGTAATTGTATGTTACTTTCTGGTGTGATGGTAAAAATTGTTGCACTGTGTTAGTAATAAAGTTTGTCTTCAAATAGCACATCCGTATTTCTTCATGTAATCACGCCTGGAGCGTTGTATCCTTTCCTCACAGTACTACAGAATTAAAATAACACATTGGGGTTTTTGTCCAGTATCCTAGCCACTGTTGGGATCCAGTCTGGGATTGTAATAAAAGAGCTGGGCTTCATCACTGAGGATCCTCTCATGGCCAAAGGTGTTTGGATGGGTGGAAGGAAGCTGAGCAAGGCCTCCCTAATGTTCACAGAAGAGGTCTGTGATCTAGGTGCTCCTAGTCTGGCCAAGGGTAAGTGTGCAGAGCAAGGTTTGCCAGCAAGGCTTGCTCGCTGCATGGCATTCTGAGAGAACGCAGGACAATCATGCTGAGGGTGGAAAAAGCTTGGCGGGTTTGATGATTCTTTGGATGGAAGCCCTATTGGATTGTCAGTCTCTAGGGCGGCACGGTGGCGAAGTGGTTAGCTCAGCTGCCTCATGGTGCTGAGGACCCGGGTTCGATCCCGGCCCCAGGTCACTGTCTGTGTGGAGTTTGCGCATTCTCCCCGTGTCTACGTGTGTCTCACGCCCACGCTCACAACCAAAGATATGCAGGGTAGGTGGATTGGCCACGTTAAATTGTCCCTTCACTGGAATTAAAAAGAATTGGGTACCTTAATTTTTTATTTAGAAAAAGGATTGTCAGTCTCTCTCCTTCCCCTATTCCTTCCAGATAACACTATGTTTGCTGGTACTCCTTAGTTTCTGGTGAAGTCTGAACCCTGCCTTTCTGCTGCCAGCACACTCACACCCATTCTTTCAACAGGGTCTGGATCTGGGGCATTTCATCGAATCATAGAATCCCCACAGCACAGGAGGCAGCCATTTGGCCTTTTGAGCCTGCACCAATCCTCTGAAAGAGCACCCTACCATTGCCCATGCTCCCATAACCCAACCTATCCTTTTCGACACAATGGGGCAATTTAGCATGGTCAATCCACCGAACCGGTACATCTTTGGACTGTGGGAGGAAACCGGAAAGCTTAAAGGCACCGAAGCCACAACTGCCTGATTGACATTTAATCCTACCGGGATTATAGCCGCCAGAGGGTTGCCACCCGACCAGTGGATGGGGCTTTAGGCATTAAATTCAGCTCTGCAAACTACTGCATTCCAATCCAGCAACATCCTGAACTGCTGCTCCAGAGCGTATTAAACTGCTATCTGAAAAGGAAGAACGTGCAAGGTTAGAATCCCTACAATGCAGAAAGAGGCCTTTCAGCCAATCGAGTCTGCACCAACCCTCTGAAAGAGCACTCCACGTGGGCCTACTCTCCCACCCTATCCCTGTAACCCCACCTTATCCGCATATTTTTGGACACTAAGGGACTATTACCATGATCCAACCTGCACAACTTTGGACTGTGGAAGGAAACCAGAGCACCCGGAGAAAATCTATGCAGTCACGAGGAGAAAGTGCAAACTCCACATAGACAGGACAACCTGGGTCTGTGAGGCAGCAGTGCTAACCACTGTGCCACCATGCCACCCATTAAGGCGAGAAGGCAGGAAAATCGCAATAAATTAATTACTCTTTGGGGAGTAGATGCAGACATGATGAGTCGAGTGGCCTCTTTCTGCACTGTAACAATTCTGTGATTCTGTGACTTTGTGAAATGTACAATCATTTCTCAATGAATGAATTACATGTTATTTGCACAAATTTATCTCGCCTTGCCAGGCTGTCTCAATGGAGAGCCAACTATTATCTGTTTGTATTTTCTATAGAGAAACACTCTTTACCTTTCAAAGCTCCTTTAAGTAAATGAGGGATTGTGAGCTTCCTCATGCTATTATCTAGTAGCTAATGTTTTCTCAGAAATTTAGAACTATGATGATACAAAATAAGCATGTGTGATAACAAAGAGAAATGAATGCAAGTAATGACAACGTTGCCCACGACTGCCAAATTGCCTGTACAGACTCTCTGCCCCTTTAAAATAATGTGCTGGCTGTCACAAGCAGGGGCTGAGTCATGTCTGTGGTCATTGACAATTCTGGAGAGTTGTCGTGAAGGGTCTGGGTTGTACTCTTGCTTTTCCTTATTCTATCTCATTTTACATTCTCCATACCGGGTGCTGAAGCTGTGGTCACAGGCTTTTTAAAAATTCATTCATGGGATGTGGGTGCACTGGCTGGGCCAGCATTTATTGCCCATCCCTAACCTGGGGGTGGGGGGGGGGGGGGGGGGGGGGGGGTGGGGGGGGGGGCAGTTAAGAGTCAACCACATTTGTGCGGGTCTGGAGTCACATATAGGTACGGTAAGAGTGGCAGATTTCCTTCCCTAAAGTATATTAATGAACCAAATAATTTGTTTTTATTGAATTCAAATTTCACCATCTGCAGTGGATTTGAACCTGGGTCCCCAAAGCATTGCCCTGGATTTCTAATTTCTGGTCCAATGACAGTACCACTATGCCGACTCCTCCCCACTTAATGTTACATCATCACGCAGTCTTAGCTTTCAAACGTGAGCTCAGATACTGGCATGGTGCACAAGGCTAAAGGAGAGGTCTTCGCTCAATAGGCGCAATCACCAATGTTTTTGTCTTGTGTAGCCACCGAAGTTGGCCATTCCCTCAATACAAAATGGAGGAACGCAAAGCTTGCAGGTTAAAATGGACAAAGTTTGCAGCACAAGCAGGCTGCACCAAGCCAATGTGTGTTCTGTCTGCTAAGAGAGCAGACAGCACCGAAACGAACATTCCGCATACTAATGAGGCAATCTCCAGGATAGTTAACATAGTAATGGAACGATCCCAGGGACAATGGACACAAATAGAGAAGTGATTGCAACAGTGAATGGGAAACCAGACACCCCGGCACCAGCGGGGTTCGAAAACAAAGCACCTGAAGACCCGCCCAGTAACCGAGGGACAGCCTCAGTATTGGGGGGATTCAAACAAATCAATTGGGAAGAGACCCAATCGATTCCCAGCAGGTAAAGGGTCCGCCCAAAACGGCGCAAAGCCCTAGGACCTATAAAAGACAGGTCCCACACTTAGTTCGTTCTTCTTGACCAGCCCTCCTCTTTTGACCAACCCTCTCGACCAGCCTTTTACCGAAGAAGACCTTGACCGAGAGAGAGGAGAGGTTTGGGACAGCAGCCGCCAGCAAGTAAGTGTCTCACAACGATCGCTACCAGAGATAGACACTCCTGACCCCTTTTTAACCCGTACCAACCTGAAGTCTGCGGACCAGTGCAGAGCAAGAGGCCTTGTCCCCGATCCGGCAGTTCCTTTAAGATAAGTATTGGTTTATATATTGGTAGGAATAGTTTAGTCATTTTAGCGTGTGCATGAGTAGATTATAATTGTATTATAATAAACTCATTTGTTTGAACTTACTAATTGGTATATGGTTTTATTGCTTTGAACTTGACCTTGAAACTTGTGGCGGTATCTTAACGATACCTGGCGACTCCAGAGCTAAGTAACGAAACAGAGCCAAATTGAGTGTTAAGCACACTCACCCAGAATGAGCAACACTTGCAGCAGTTCACCCTCCATCTAATCTCTTCACCTATGGAAGGGTTATCTGCTGGATGTTCAGAGTCGAAGGATACCCATTTAAAACATGGAGGCTGATAAATCTCAGAAATTCAAGGAATGATGCACAGGCGTGATAGAAATGAAATCCATATGACCTTATGACAGCAGATGTGTCATTGAGATTTGCAACAATATGCAGAAGATACACTTCAGGTTCCTGGATAGATCAGGAAGCAATTTGATACGCAACAGCAATGATTGCTGTTCACTGTGCTTTGCAAATCATTGAGCAGCAGTGAGGTTTGTACCTGAGGGAGGAACAAGAAACAGAGCCTCTTCAGAGGATGCTGAGGAGGAGGATGAGGAAGGTGAGGTGGGCATTTCCACCAGCAGCACACATTGCCTGGGATGATCTCATTACTGATTGACATCCTCTGGGCATTGGAGCTTTTGAGGACCCCACCAAAGAGTATTCCATCTGCACCTGCTCATCAGAGTATAAGACAGCTTGTGGGTTATTGACTGGGAGTTGGTGGGGGAGGTATGGGGGGGGAGCTGCCAACAAATCAGAAGTGGGAGTACCTTGAACCAAGTTCTCACATGTATGTCTGCAGTAACTTCGCTCCACCAGTTAGGTACAAATAGCAAATGTTACACAACATGCTCTGCACAGAGGAGTGCAGCCACGATGCTGCCAGTCTGCCTCCTGGATCAAACGGAGCAAACATCCACGGTCTGCTCAGTGATTCCCATGTTCTGGCTACCGATTGGGCGAGGGGGTCACATGACCCTTCAGATGATCGCCCCTTAAAGGGGTCAGCAATTACATCCCGCTCTAAGTGATAATTAATCTATACAGTTCCCCATAATTTACAACAATGAATATTTTCAATCAGTCCATCAAAAGCTCAGTCTCTATGGTGGCTTCAACTTGCTCGTAGAGCGGTGCGACTCCCCCAAAAGTGTACTTCTGTTGGGGTACTTCCTGTAGGCACTGTCACACTAGGTTTCTCTTCTGGAACTGAAGTCTCAACCTCCTCTGTTTCAGTCAGAACAATACTCTCGTCTGTCACAGGCTATTGGCAATAATCAGCCCTTAACATTGGCTCCTGAGATGCCTCTCACCTACACAGATGGTCCACATGTTTCCTCAAAGTCCTGTCTTGTACGCTCACTTCATACGATAATGGCCCTGTCTTGGCCTGCAACCCAGTTTGGGCCACTCCCAAGATTTCTCACATAACTTGGGTTGTCCATTTCGAACAACCTTGCATCTTTAGTGGAATCGTGATTCCTCTTTTGATTGCACTGCCTTATCTTTATTCTCCCCACTAAATTTGGGAATATGAGGTTTAGCCTTGCCCTTTAATGTCTTCCTATCAATAGTTCTGCTGGAGATATACCTGTGGTTGAATGCGGGGTGGTCCTGTCGACTAAGAGGAAACAAACTACCCTTGTTTGCAAAGATGTATCTGGCTGTCTCTTTAAGCTGGCCGTGAAAGTTTGGGCTGCCCGCTCAGAGAGTCCACTTCATGAGTGATGATACAGTGCACTCTGACCTGCTTTATCCCATGGAAAGACATAAAACGTTGAAATTTGGTGCTTGTAAAAGCTGTTCCATTATCTAACTTGAGTACTTCAGGTAAGCCATGAAGCACAATGCACTGGTGAAGCTTTTCGACCATGGCATGTGTGGTTGTAGAACTCATCGCAAATACTTCCAACCATTTGGAGTGGGCATCTACCAAGAGTACAAACAAATTGCTAAAATAGTCTTACATAATCTATGTGGACTCGCCCCATGGCTGACCGAGCCATTCCCAAGAGTGCAAAGGAGCTGCAGTAGGTAACATCTGTTGTAACTGGAACTGATCGCAGTGCTTCACTAATCTCTCAATATCGGCATCGATGCCTGACTACCAAATAGCTTCTGGCAAGCATCTTCATTTTTACCATGCCTGGATGGGCACTATGCAAGTCTACAAGGAGCAAGTCTACAAGGAGCAAGTCTACAAGGAGCAATTCACATCCCTGCATTGGGACAATTACTCTCGCTCCCCATAGAATGATGCCGTCCTTAGAGTTAGTTTCTCTTTCCTAAAGTATGGCTTCAGTTCTTCAGAAATCCTCTAATTTGGCCAACCTACAAATATCTTGTGTCTTATCTTTGATAACAGTGGGTCTCTGCTTGTCCACAACTTTGCTGTACTAACACTGGCAAAGTATCTAGAAAATGGGACCAATTTGATCAAGGCTTTTGACTCAGTCAATTGGAAAGTGCGATTGAGGACCCTCTCAAAAGCCAACTCTCCAGAGAAGTTCATCAACATCCTCCAACTCTTCCATGACAAGATGTCGGTGACAGTCCTCACCCACAGAAATAAGATAGAAGTCTTTGAGCTCAAGATTGGAGTTAAGCAAGGCTGTGTCGTCACCAACATCCTTTTCTTCATCTTCATCGCCATCATCCTTCATCCTTCAAGAACCCGCTTCCTCATGGCGTGGACATTGTCTATAGGATGGACGGAAAACTTTTCAACCAGTTGAAATCTATGAAGAAACCAACACTGACATCGCTCGTGGAACATCAGTATGCGGATGACATTGCCATCTCCACTCTCTCAGAAGAGAATCTCCAAGCCATGCTTGAGGCCTTTGAGGAAGCATACGAGAGAATTGGTCTTAGCCTCAAGAAGAATTAAGTACTCTACCAACTCACCCCAGGGCAAGATCCGGTCTCTCCCTCCAGGATCAACGGAGAATCCCTTCCAAACCTGGAACATTTCCCCTACCTGGGAAGCCACCACTCATCGAAGGCTGACATCGATGTGGAAATTCAACAATGTATCCGATCCACAAGCACCTCCTTTGGACACCTAAGGATGAGAATCGTTGACAGCAACATCTGTGCAGACACTAAGACCCTCTTGTACAAGGCAGTCATCCACCCACCTTGAAGGAGCCAAGAGCCCCAACATTGAAGCCATGATCATCCGAAACCAACTCCACTGGGCCAGCCATGTGCTTAGGATTTCAGAATCCTGACTACAAAAACAAATCTTCTTCGCCCAGCACAGGAAAGACTCCCAAACAGGAGGAGGACAAAGGAAGAACTTCAAATACACTCTGAAGGCTTACCTCAGGAAATGCAACATAGACGTCAATGCCTGGGAGACGTTTCTCAGAAGAGACCTATTTGGAGGAACCTCCTGATTGAAGGCTCATAATTCTTCGAGGGCAGCCAACAGCAAAAGGAGGCCAAGAAAGGGAGCCTCAGAAAGGAATACCAGAGTCCAAGGACCAATCCCACCTCTTGTGAACACGTGCCAAGTGTGCAGTTGAAGATGCTGCTCTAGGATCGGGCTTATCCAAGGACCCACAGATCCCTTGACCAGTAACACAGAGTTTCTTAGATTGACAAACATACTCGTCAGTAAACGATCATTGAAGAATACTTTCTGGCAGTGGAAGGCGAATAAGGGCATCAGCGTTGGTTATCTGTGTTCCTGGTTGGTGTTCAAATGTATATTCATAAGCTGATAAAATCAATGCCCAGTGCTGGATCCTGGCCAATGCAATTGGCAGAATAGCCTTGTCCTGCTTGAAAAGACCCAACGGATGTTTGTGGCCCATTACAACAGTGAGATGCCTTCCATAGTTATACTGGTAGAATTTCCTCACTCCGTACACAACAGAAAGCCCCTCTTTTTCTATCTGTGAATAACCTTTCTCAGCTTTTGATAGGGCTCTTGATATGTATGTAATAGGTCTCTCTGACCATCATTCACTTTGCGACATAAAACTGCCCAACTCTTCCTGGGGAGGCATCACACATTAGCACTTCTTGGATGGGTCAAAATGTACCAATAGGCAAGATGATGGCAATAGTTGCTTGGCCTTATTAAATGCTTTTCTCTGCGGTGCTTCCCCAAACTATTTCTGGTGTTTCTTCAGTTACGCGTATCAACGGGCTAATAGTGTTGACAGATTTGGAAGAAAACACCCGTAATAATTAATCATCCCCAGGAATGATATAAGCTCTGAGGTGCTCTTCGGGGCCGGTTCCCTTTTATTGCCCCTACTTTGTCCTCCATAGGATGCAGTCCCTGAACATCCCCACGGTAACCGAGGTAAGCTACTTCGCTGGCTTTAAATTGCCTTTTTCTCTCCTTAGGCGAACTACTGCCTCCTGAAATCTTCTCAGTACTTCTTCAGGATTATTCAAGTGTTCTGCTTCGGTTGCACCAGTGATCAATATGCCATTCAAATATACATGACATGCCCAGTTATAAACTTTATATGGTTCTTTGAAATATGGCGCAATCTGATGAAATGCCAAAAGCCAAGCACGCAGGACCCAAACTTATATTTAATTCATAGTCTTATGTCCTCAAACGCACCCAATGCAATCCCATTTATAGAGATCGTGAATTTAGTAAAAGGGCACTACCACCCAAAGCTCCCTGTAACTTTGCAACGAATCAACAATATAGTCCTCTTCTTCCCCTCCTCCACAACTCCGACTGCTCTGAAGAAAAACTCTAGTCGCTCAACATGCCACACAAATCTTCAGTAGAGGAGTCAAAGAGGTTCACTCTACTGAATACAGGCATGTCTGCAGCTATCTCCAACTTTGCAAGCTTGACTTCGACTGGTCCAGGCTCTGAGCTGATGAGCTTGCAAGCACACTTGCTGCTTTCTTTTACCTTGTTGCCAAATGTAATAACTTGTTTCCAGCACTGAGGTACAAACAACAAACATTTATTGACACAACATGCACAGAGTAGTACAGCCACAATGCTGCCAGCCTGCGTCCTGGATTGAACTGAGAAAAAGCTTGCGCTCTGCTCGACGATTCCGCACGTTAACTAACGATTCGACGAGCTGGTCATATGATCCTTCAGATGATCACCCCTTAAAGGGACTAGCTACTACACTGTTCCCTTTTACCATCATCCCTCACATGTATTTCATTATCTTCTATTTGCTGTCTTGTGTCTTGTCACAATCTGATCATTTTTGTAACTAATATCATTACCTTCCATTTCTCCACATTCAAGAGAAATTTGAAGATAGTTTTGCTAGGAAAGGAATAAGGAAGCAGATAGGAGCAATTCTCATCATCTTCCCAAAGTATGGAGTAGAAACCTTGAATTAAGTTAGCACTTGCATTTGTGTGCGCATCTTTCAAGGTGGTAGCACAGGTTAACAAAGCATTTAATAAACTGTAGATTCTTGAATTCATGAAAAAGAGGAACAAGATGCAAAAGAATGGAACTTATGCTCATCATTATTTTTTAAAATCTCCCTTCCCCCCCCCCCACTAAATGGAATAGCATGTCCAATTCTGGGCATCAGACTTTACAAAGGCTTTGAAGACTTTGAGGGATTGCAATAACGTGGTTGGAATGGAGAAGCTGGGATTGCTCTCCTAAGAGTAGAGAAGGCAAAGAGGGGTGTAGATAACACTATTTAATATCAAGAATGGTTTAGATAGAGAATGTAAAGAAAAACTGAATCCAGTGTCTGAAGAGTCAATGAGCACAGATTTAAAGTGATTGACAAAGAACCAGAGAAACACATTGTAGGAATTGGAAATGCATTCACTGATGCACTGATAATAGCCTTCAAAAAGGAAAGTAAATAAGTAGTTGAAGGAGAATTATTTGCAGGAATGTGGGAAGTTAGCAGGTAAGTTGGGGTAATAACATTGCTCTTTGAAAGAGCCAGCACAGACTCCTTCTGTGTTGTACTATTCTATGGCTCCATTGTACGACTGAAACACTTCTTTATCTAAGAACATGGCATGTTCCTGTCACTTTCAATATGACTTCCTAGTGTCCCCAGTCAGATTCTTCCTCCTGTGGTTAGGAAATAGTAAATTCCTCTGGTCCTCATAGCTGCTGTGGCACATACAGAGAGGAGTCGCTGAAGCAGGACGTAGCCTTTGACCTTTTATCTTCTTTGGCAACACATCTTTCACTTTCATTCCCACCTTTTTAAACTTGCATGTTTGGAGTGTCCCTTTGAACAGTGGAGTTAAAATCATGTCATGTGGGTCATCATCATTCCCGGTGGTACAAATTGGATGGGCGCCAAGGAAATCATGGACTGGATCTTCTGATGTCAACTGCAGTGAGTTTTGATGGGTTTTCTACTGTATTGGCCTGCACACCTGCACGGTAATTGCCCGAGAGGTTTAAACTTCTGATGGGCATCCTTGCGCTGCCAGTGTCCTTCCTACAATGTGCCAGGTGCTACATCACTGTCGGGAATATATTGCTGTTCCTTCACTCCCATGGGATCAAATTCCTGGGACTCCCTTCCCTGCAGCACTGTGGGTGTACCTGCAGCACATGGACTGCAACAGTTCAAGAAGGTCACTCATCATCTTCTCAGGAGCAATTAAGGATGGGCAACAAATGCTAGCCATGCCTGAGATGCCGAAATAATGTAAAAACCTGATCTCAGTGTTTAGGACTTGGATCTTTAGTGCGATACTTACCCGGCTACTCACCCTAGTAATCTACTGCAGTTAATTTCTGGTGTAGGCCAGTGCTTAGCAGTGAAGCCCACTCACAACCTCCCTAACCAATGCCCTCCATGTCCCCTGTCCACCCACCCCCCATGCACCTGCACACACATCCCACCCTCCCACACACACCCCAACCACTCCAAAACCCTCCCATCCCCTTACTACTCCCCCAATATCCAACCCCATAACCCCTCACACATTTACACCGATGCACCCCTGAACATCCCCATCCACTCTCTTGACTACACACCTCCTGCCTAGCACCGACCCAAGTACCCCTCTACTAACTAGCTCCCCCCGATTACCCCCTCCGCCCCCACTGACTACCATTCCCCACCAGCCTGACCTACCCCCACTCCAGATTAAGTAACCATAACTACTCACCTCCTCACCCACCCCATGGCCTTCACCCACCTAAGGGACCCAACGCCCCCACTCAACTACTCAGTCACCCACTCACTCACCACATCCCCACTAAACCCCAAACGTTTAAAAAGATACCTTGGTGTAAAAAGAGGATATGACATCTCCACTAGCTCTCTCCACCTCTCTGTGGATAGCTACACCGAGGATAGCTGTTTCAACTGGTACTGGAAGAAGACCTGCCTGAAAGGATGGGAAAAGGTTCAAATGAAATTATCCTCACAGTCGGCGGCGTTCGCCCCAGCCCAGGAAACTCTAGCCCCACACATTATTAAAGCGGATGGTTTAAATAACAACTGACTGGTGTGATTCACAAGTCCACTGTTCTCTGCTACCAGTACGTCTGGACATTAGATTCATGCTGAAATCTCCGTTAATTGTTAAACATGGATGGAATTGAATTGCTTGATAAATACATTTACTTTCTGGATTGGTAAGCATTTCATATTTGCATAAAGTGAAAGGCTGAAGGAAAGCAATGGATGGTGGTAGTATAGATGATGGTAAGAATTGTCGGTCTGTTGGTGTATTTGAGATGTCAGGGAAGGTTCACACGAAGAGCAGTTTGGTGAGCTGCTTCAGTAGCTATGAGAAATTCTGATTAATGTCTCTCCTGCCCATCATCTTTCTGTTCCTCTTTCTGCATCAGCGGCACTTCCTGCTGCCCAAATGGCGGGAAGGTCTGGTCCTTCGTGTTGGCAAAGTTATGGACTATGCAGCAGATGATCACAATTCTGAATACCCACTTGGAGTTCACTGCAAAATTCCTCCAGAATAGTTCAGGCTGTGGACGTGTTTCCAGAACATGCCAATTGTTTACTCAATCAAGTATCTCGGCAATGTGTCTCTTATTGAAGGACAGCCCGACAGCAGTACCTGGATTCCTGATAGGAGTTAGGAGCCACTGGTTAGTCCCAGCCACCCTGTTGCCAGCCTGCACCTTGGTAGACTGATTGGAATAAAGGTGACACAGAGAACTGACAGAGCACAACCATCCCTAATGGCCTATGTTCAACACCCCCACTCCTCAACTTCCAAAATCCGACCCGCCCTTTCTCTAATTTGCAACCCATGCTCTCACTCTGACCTATGGGGCGGGATTCTCCGACCCCCGCCGGTGAATCCTGCCCCGCCGCCCCGATGCCTGCTGCCGCATTCTCCGGCGCTGTTTTTCGGGCGGAGGCGGGACTCATGCCACACCGGTCAGGAGCCGTTGGCAGCGGCCCCCTGGCGATTCTCCGGTTCCCGATGGGCCGAGCAGCCGTCCGTTTTTGGCCAATCGCGCCGGCGTGGGTTACGCATGATCCCACATGGCGGGAACTGGTAGATAAGTCGGCGTGGGTGGACTTCGGGAGGGGCATGGGGGGATCCTACCCTGGGGGGACCTCCACGGTGGCCTGGCCTGCGATCGGGGCCCACTGCCATGGCCGGCACGGAGAAGAGAACCCCCTGTGCATTAGCGAAATCACGACGGCCGTTCCGCGCATGCGCAAACTCACGCAGTCCCTTCGGCGCTGGCTGGAGCGGCGCCATCTCCTCCGGCTTCCACATAGCCCCCGTGACAGGTGAGAATTCCTCACCTTGGGGCCCGTTGATGCCGGAGTCGTTGACGCCGGTTTTCCCGCCAGCGTGGTGACTTAGTCCCTGGAAAGGAGAATCCCGGCCATGATGTGCACCTCCACATTCAGATATGTCCAACTCACCCGACACCATGGGCGGGATTCTCTGACCCAGCGCCGGATCGGAGAATCGCTGGGGGAGTCGTGGGGGGGGGGGGGGGGGGGGTGTTGCCGCGAATCCCGCGTCACTGCTCCAACTCCGACACGGCACCACTGGCGCTCAACTCGGCCCCCCCGCCGATTCTACACGCTCGACAGGCCGTGTGCCCGCAGAGTTAGGCCGAGTCCCGCCGGCGTCATTCGCGTGTGGTCCTACCCGGCGGGACCTCGGCGTTCATGTTGCGGGGGCCGTCCTGGTGTGGGGGAGGGAGGATCTGACTCTGGGGGGTGGGGGCCTCCACGGTGGCCTGTCCCGCGATCGGGTCCTACCGATCTGCGGGCGGGCTGATCCCGACCGTGGCCTATGTTCCTCCACGCCGGGTCCCTGTAGGCCTCCGCCATGTTGCCCGAGGGCCGGCGCGGAGATGGCAACCCTCGCGCATGCGCGGACTCGCGCCACCCGTGCTGGCACCCGTATCAGCAGCTGGAGCTGCGTTAGGTGCTGATCGTAGGGGAGAATCCCGCCCAATGTTTGACTCCCGCACTCAATTATACTTGTCTGTCAAACACCCAACTCTCCTTCACTGGCTGATTACCTGCAGGATGACAGCGGGGGTTCAAGAAGGCAGCTCACCACTGCCTCCTCCAGCACAGATAGGAATGGACAACAAATGCTGGCCTAGCCAGCGGTGCCCACAACCCATGAACGAATATTTTTTTTAAACTGTCTAACTGCCAGCCAACATCTCAATCTGGCTGGCTGCAGTTGGTGAGCCACTTGGAAAAATAATTAAATCAGGTTCTGCCATTAAAATTGGCTGATCCTACAGGAAGCCCCGACTTCTGGGTCTCCCTGGAGCTGATTCCTTCCCATCTCCCTATTGCTATCAGGGCCATAGAGTGATGAGACCGTGAAGGAATCTGAAAACAAAGAAGCAAACTTTAAAATCAAAGCATTATCAGTACTGGGACCAATGGAGGTCAAATAAGAATGGGGTGATGGGTTAATGGATCTTGATACGAACAGACGCTTAGATGAACTCATGTTTACAGAGGGTGAGATGCTAGTCAGGAGTGTATTGCAATAGCCAAATCAGGAGCTACAAAGGCCTGGATGAGGGGCAGATGAGCTCAGACTGGGGCATAGATTGGCAGTGTTGTGGAAATGGAAGTGAGCAGTCTTGATGATGGAGGGCGTTTGGGGTCAGAAGCTCATCGGCCAGATAGGACACCAAGATGGTGAACAGGCAAATTCAGGGACAGGAATACAGGAACAAAGTTTCTGTCAGGGATCAGAGACAACGCTCTTCCAAAAATACATTTCTGTACATCTAACACGGAATGCCACATAGGCATCATGCAAAATTGAAGCAGCAGCGATACCAGGTTAGGTGCTGGTGGGGTAGAGTAGATGTTGTCAGTTTATATAAAGAACCTGACCTCGGGTTTTTGAACTATGCCTTTGATGGGAAGCTGGTAGATGTGAAATCAGAGGAAGTCACGGATAGGTACTTATGGGACTCCTGATCAGGTATCAGTATCGAAGGGGAAAGAGAAGCAATTATAGGAGATTCTCTGGCTATGACTGGCTAGAAAGACATGTAACCATTTAATGCTCCAGTTTCCCCCCACACTCCAAAGATGTGCAGGTTAGGTGGATTGGCCCTGATAAACTGCCCTTCGTGTCCAAAAAGGTTTGGTGGGGTTATTTTGTTACGGGGATAGGGTGGAGGTATGGCCATAGGTAGGGTGCTCTTTCGAAAGCCGGTGCAAACTCGACGGGCCAAATGGCCTCCTTCTGCGCTGTAAATTCTATGATTCTATATAACCAGTTGAGTGCAGTCCCAGGCAGCTGGACGATGGAGGAGAGGTGCCCAAGGAGGATGGTGTGGTCAAGTATGTCAAAGGCTGCAGACAGGTCAAGAAGGCTAAAGAGGGATAATTTGCCATGGTCACAGCCATACAGGATGTCATTTGTGAACCAGTTCAATACTGTTGTAGGGGCTGTGTATTTTTTTGTTCACTTTGAGGGCCACCCTGGTACAAACCTTTTGCTTTCTGGCTGTGAGCCCCTTCTAAATTCTGGGAAGATCTCTCTCATTCACCATGGAAAACAGTAGTGCTGGCACTCCCTGGTAGTCTTAACTGCAATTTTGAGATCACAACATTTTCTTTAAGAGCTGCATTCCAAGAGATTCACCCCCCCAGTTTATCAGTTTCCCCTATGGGAGAGTAGCTAATCTGCACTTGTTTCCCTCCCAACAACCTGAATGAGACGGGGAATCGCAAGGGTCATGAATCAGCGTCAGTACAGCAACCCCCTGTGTCGCCGGGACGCCCTGGGCACTGAGCTTTTATGCACATCATCTCTTTTACTTTCCATTGGAATGTAGGGCAGGATACACAAGATTGTTCCTCTTTGAATATCTGTCAGTGTTTTATCCTGATTCTTTTGAAGGTTCGCGGCAATCCAGTAGCTGGGAAAAAAAAGTCAAAATATTGACTAAATGAAGGAGAGCTATTTTATGAATGCTATGGAATAGCGTTCACTTCATTGGATGTGCTGTGGTTCATCTTACGCAGAATAAAAATGAGGCCAGAATTGAAAAGGGAGTCTGCCATCTAGAGCACCACTGGTACATGACACAATGGAGTAAACAGAAACAGGCTTGGCCTCTGTGGGGGAGGGGGGGGGGGGGGGATGGAGGGGTGGGGGTGGCATGGGGAGTACTCCCAGCTGCTTCACAATTAAGTAGCGACCAGGAGGAATTTGAAAACAAATCTTCTGAAGTGGTACATTTTCCAATTTGGCTTAATTTGCTTGTCACTGTATTACAGCATCTTCCCGACAGTCCCTGCTCTTCAGTCCTCTCTCACACTCCCAAGGGCATCCATGGCTAGAGGATTTGAAATTGATGAAGATGACCGCAGTCTGACACGGTTTGAGGGTTGCTGTACACTGCACCATATTCACGGGTCACATTTTTACCTTTCAGTTTTCTAAACCGCTGAGACAAGTGAGGCGGAGAGAGGTTGAAGGCCCTCTTTACTGCCGACAGGCTACAGTACATGGAAATGATAACATAGGGAAGATTATATATCGTTTTGCCCACAGGAGCTCCCAGGAATTAACTAAACATCGGAGCTGTCAAACTCCCATTCTATGCCAAGGGCACTGACAAAAGATTTTTGCAAATGAGCCTTTAAATCCCTTAGCAGTCAATGCATAATGCGTGAAAGAATGTGGGTAAGTACAAAAGGCAATATTCACAGCATATCACAGGGTGATGGATAGGAATTGACACATGAACCTGGGTTTGTTGTTGTTGGGACTGAGTGGGCAGTGAACTCCAGCTGAGACCTCCAAGGCCTCTCTCTATAGCCTCGTTTACATTAAAGCTGTACATTTGCATTTGTTGTGAATTTGCAGCTGATTACCATCCAGGCACTTGCATGCAAATAGCACGTTTGACCCACCTTCATATGCTTTTCCCTTAAGAAACAGGGTTCATCTCAAACTGGAATACTAAGCAACACAAACAAATATATAAAAAAGAACAATGCATTCAAATCCTAGAATCTCTCAACCCACTAAGCAGCATTTGCATTAGGTAAAGATAAATAATCTTGTCCAGCCTATGTTTTGGCTCACAACAGCGATGCATAGACTTTTGGATGTGGCGCACCCTGAGGTCTTAAGGAACAGGGTATTATGGGCAATGGAATTGATGGTGAATCGAAACAGGCAGATGTTGTATCATTCAGAACAGGAGAAGCTTACTAAATGTCACTCATAGAGAAACAACGTCTCATTTTACTTTAAGATTTTGACCTATTTTGATTATCGTTCTTAAAAAGAGATGCAGCTCCATATTTTGAAGCAGTTCTTATCCGTGCAACCTTTGCTGACCACATCAACCATTCTCAGTGTCGATATTTCTACCTGCGATTTCGTACAATATGCCACCAAATAAAAGTGATATTTATGTAACCTTTCCACATAAAGAGTTAATCCAAGAGTATTCCCGCGATTCTTCCTGGAAGTTCTTATTAAAAAGCGGGGTTGGGCCGAACTGCAGAACATTGAGCTCGGAACAGAGTTTCAGTCTCGGTGCTGTTGGGGTTAGTAATGCAGCATGATGATGCTTGCGGCTAGAAGTGTGGTTAGTGGTTAGTGCGAGAACCTGATCTCACATTTTATTATCACTGGGGAAAAGAATACATAAGCTGTTTTCCCAATGGTGTGGTGGCACTTGTGCTGCTGATTCGCAAAGCGTGGGTCTTTACTGTGTCTCAGTGCCAATTTGCCAGACCTGCTAACCCTGACCACTGAAAAGCCTCGTATTCGATAGATAAATAGATAGAACTTATATTTATATACCACTTTACATGACCTCAGAACATCCCAATGCGCTGTACAGTTAATGCAGTATTTTGAAGCATATTCACTCTTATGATGTAAGAAATATTTTACCTGATGTTCACAGGATGAGGCTTTAAGTGAATCAATCAAGTTTACATCAGGGTCAATGCCAGGTACTTGAGACAGTGCACCTTGGACTATCAATGCACACATCCCTCTAACATCAGTGTGAAACCAGCTACAGCTTTCCTGGAGACAGTGTTTCTTAAATAGATAATAAATGGTCCCCATTGTTAACCCATTACATTCGTTTTTGAAGAAAAATAACAGAAAATGTTGGACTCAAGTAGCAGATCAGTCAGCATCAGTGTAAATTAATGTTTCAGACTGCAACTCTTCATCCCAGACATTTCCCACAGAGGTCACTGTGCCTATTTCATGGCTCTGTTGAATTAAGTGTATTTATTGGCTGTGAATATCCCAGAATCCGTAAGCGCTTCTGTTACACAAAATTCTCATCAGGAATTTTAACTCTTAAAATGTGGGTGGGATTCTCCATCCAGCGAATCGTGAATCGTGTTTGGACGGAGAATCGCGCATCAGACGAAAATCGAGGGCAGCGCCAGGTGCCTAACGGAGCCCCATGCTCTGGCGCCTAGATCGCGGCGTGAATGCGTTCCCACCCCCCCCCCCCCCCCCCCCCCCCGGGGCACGGGCATGCAGATTGTAGTAATGGCCATTAGTATATCATTATATCACCGGGGTGGCATGGCGGCACAGTGGTTAGCACTGCTGCCTCACAGCACCAGGGTCCCGGTACAATTCCGGCCTCGGGTCACTGTCTGTGTGGAGTTTGCATTTTCTCTGCGTGTCTGTGTGGGCTTCCTCCGGGTGGTCTGGTTTCCTCCCACTGTCCAAAGATTAGGCAGATTGGCCGTGCTAAATTGCCCTTTGTGTCCAAAAGGTTAGGTGGGGTTTCTGGGTTACGGGAATAGAGCCGAGGTAAGGTACTCTTTCCAAGGGGCGGTGCAGACTTGATAGGCCAAATGGCCGCCTTCTGGACTGTAGAGATTCTATGATTACCAGGCCTGAGCCCGTAGTCTCTGGCCTCCCTTGTTGTTTTTGCCTCCGCAGGCAGAAGGAACTCCAGCGTTGTTCACTTGTGGTATTTATAAACGGGAACCGGGAGCCATGGCTGCTTAGGGTGAGAGGAGGGAAGACATGTTTCTAAAGGCACAACGTGGGCTGCTAAGTGTGTCGCTGGCGGGGGGGGGGGGGGGGGGGGGGGGGGGGGAGGGGGCGCTGGGAGGGGGGGCGGCAGCGACTGCCAGGGAAGATTGCGGGGGACAATCAGGAGATGGGCCATGGGCCCGCGTGCCGCCCGGGACCGAGGTGTCTGAGCACGGACTGCCATTGCCACGGCCTGCAAAGAAGCCATCTGGCTGCGCACTCCACTGACTGCCCACTGTGACCCGTAAATGTGCAGAGCGTCACTGGTCATATGGGTGCCTCTCTGCCCCCAGGAACTGCCAGCCCCCAGCTGCCTCATCAGAGGGATGACCGTGATCAAACGACCAGTGGCCCACCATGTGTTGGCAGCCCTCAGTGCACCCATCCAAGGCATTGACCAACTGCAGGGGGAGCAGGGTGCAGAGGACAGCATGAACAGCGGATGCATGCACCAGTGGGACCATCAGCCAGCCCACTCTGCAGGAACACCGGCCAGAACCAAGCCCCGCCTGACCACTGAGCACCTGCTCTTATCCACCTGGCTCTGGACAGGTAGGTGCAACCCGTACGTCGTAAACAAAACCCACGGCACGCCACAGCTACGGGTCCAACAGGCACCCAGCCCCCGCCCAGCCCTTTCCACGTTCCCTGTCTGCACACATGCCACCAGAGATGGCACGTGGTGCCCGCTGCAACCAGGTGGCACCCTTCTGGCAGGGTAACACAAGGCCTGGAGGGCACCCATGGTACACCACACAGGAGAGTGCAGGACAGGAGCTGCAGAGCCTAACGCTGGCAGTAATAGGTTGTGGGGCAGGAGGTCCCCCTGGTGACAGGCACCACCGGGATCAGCGGGCCCAAGGGTGCGGCACGGATGGAAGAGTGACCGGAGATAGGGGATGGCCGAGATATGGATCTAGGATTGGCAGGGAGGAAGGGGGACATGTGAGGGCAAGGGCTGCAGTGCACGCCAGAGCTACCGTGTAGCCTGTTTGGGCATGGGAGTACTCACCATGTGAACATGTCTGCCTTTTACCGCCTGTAGAAAATGGATTTCAGTGCACAGTGTGGTTGGCGTCTACCTAGCCGCCGCAGCCCTGGTGTATCCAATGAGGCTTTTTGAGCAAGAGCTGTTTGGAGAGGACCCTGTAGAACAGGAGCCTGCCCCAGAGGAGCAGAAGCCAGCTGGTGATGATGGAGAGTTGACCACCCAGCAGGCCGAGGGGGAGGTGGGAAGGAAGCGTCGCATCAGGCCTTGTGTGTATCAGCAGCGCCTGTCGTACGAGGACCTGCCGGACCGGGCGAGTCGCCGATGTCTGTGGATGAGCTGAGAAACCCTGTGACATCTGTGCCGGATCATAGCGCATCTGCAACTGCGGGAGTGTGGGGGAGGACACCTGCTCCCAGTGGCCATCAAGGTGAAGGTCGCCCTGAACATCTATGTAACGGGTCCCTGCAGGTGCCGAGTGGGGACCTGTCTGAGATCTCCCAGATCTCCATACACAGGTGTATCCACGCTGTAACGGATGCCCTGTATGCCAGGTTGGCATAATACATTACCTTCGATGTGGACTGAGCCTATCAGACTGCCCAGGCAGTGGGATTCTCCCCAGGTCCAGGGGATGATCGACGAGATGATGTCCCCCTGCAAGCACCAACGGATGAAGAGGTGCCCTTCATCACTCGTAAGGGACGTCACTCCCTGAATGTGCAGTTAGTTGGTGTGCGACCACCGGCTGCACATTGTGCATGTCTAATCCCCGCATCCGGGCAGCGTGCAAGACACCTTTGTCCTTGCACACTCAACAATGCCTAACACATTTGAGGCACTCGCCCGGGTGAGGGGCTAGCTCCTGGGCGAGGGGTTATTTGCTGCGGTTCAGGCTGATGAGGCCTATATGGAGGCCTCAGACCGATGTAGAGAATCACTATAACGATGCCCATGCTGGAATCAGGGGCACCATTGAGCGGTGCATCGGCGTGCTGAAGACACAGCTTAGGTGCCTGGACTGCTCTGGAGGGGCCCTTCAGTACAGCCTGAGGAGGGTCTCCAGCATACATCTCCCGCGGGTCTGTCCTGCATGCTCCATAATATCGCGCAGCAGAGGGCTGAGATGCTGGAGGGGATGGGGGAATGGCATTCCTCGACTGACAGGAAGGATATGGAGGACATGGGGCCCGGGCAGGCACATGAGGCCGCATGTGTGTCCACCAGGGCCTCCGCGCCTGGGACACCTTGATCGCCTCCAGGTTCGCCGACTAAGGGTCCTGGCCACCAGCAGCTCAACCGTCCCATCTCGCCCACACCCGTGCCCAAAGACACCACCCCCTGCACTCTGTCCTCACACCCCAGCACCATCCCCTCCCCTCAGAGCGTTCCACCAGCTGCAACACAGGGTGTTGGCCCTGGATTGTTATCATCAGCTGGTCAGGTCCAAGAGGTGGAAGATGATGATGCTCCACAACGTCTGACTCCTGCCCCACTGTCACATACCACTGTCCGTCCGGGTGATCCCTGAATGCATGCTGGTCACTCCATCACACGGGCCCACAGACATTCACACACCCCTACACATCACCCACTCCCCCCCTCACCCTCCCATCCCCACCTCACCCTTCCATCCCCACCTGGCACACCCTCTGCACCCAGACCAGCCCTCATACCCTGCGGACAGAGGGCCAGGGCAGGTTGGAAAGTCAGTGAACATGTGTTTATGGTGCTAGTGCTGTGTATAACATCTGTGCTTCAGTCCATAACGCTATCTTATGTGCTGCACCTGTGCCAACTTAACTAGTTCTAACTTTCTAACCACACATGCCAAAACACTCCTTCAACAAGTTCCTCCAGGTGGTATATGTGGTGATATGATTTGCATACCTGTCTGTCATTGGGGCAGAACACCGGCTTACCATTGGCCCTGGTCGGTCATGTGCCTCTTGACCGATTGGTCGAGAGGCTGAGTTAACCATGCCTCCTTGCCGAGGTATAAATAGTCAAACGCCCGGCGGTCGTCCATTTTATTGTAGACAACCGCACGGCTAAGTTCTAGTTTATTAAAGCCTAACTTTTGTAAAGCAACTCGTCTCTCGTGCAATTGATGGCACATCAGTATATCACCAGTCAAGACAGCCTGCTGCATACCCCACTCTGTGACCGGTCCTTTGATGGCCATCCTCTAGAGTGACTGGGCCTGGATGGGACCGGCAGGCTTCCGGGTGTCACAGGTGGTGCCACCCTGTTCTGCCCGCTGCCCATCGGATGTGCTAATGACCGATGCGGGAGATTTAGAGGTACTGAGGTGTGCCCCTCCCCCCCCTCCAGTGTCACCAACACTGGCCCCATCACCTCCTCCTCCCTCGGATTGATTGATAGCTCCCGGGCTACTCCTCGGGACAGGGGTGGTGACTGGAGCGAGCTCCAGGGCTCCACCTTTACATGGCGTCGCCAGTCCTGGAGACCTGCTCTCGTCTTGACCAGGGTCTTCATGCCTGCGGCCATGGAGCACAGAAACTGCGCTACATCGCTCTGGGAATGGGCTCATCCCTCCAGGACTGTGCCACATCCCTCTGGGACTGCGTAACGTCCCTCTGGGACTGCGTCAGGTCCCTCTGGGATTGCATAATGTCCCTCTGGGACTGCGCCACTTCCCTCTGGGACTGCGCCACATCCCTCTGGGACTGCGCCACGTCCCTCTGGGACAGCGCAACATCCCTCTGGGACTGCGTCACGTCCCTCTGGGACTGCGCCACGTCCCTCTGGGACTGCGCCACGTCCCTCTGGGACTGCGTCATGTCCCTCTGGGACTGCGCCACGTCCCTCTGGGACTGCGTCACGTCGCTCTGGGACTGCGCCACGTCCCTCTGGGACTGCGCCACGTCCCCTGGGACTGCGCCACGTCCCTCTGGGACTGTGCCATGTGCCTCTGGGACTGCGTCACGTCCCTCTGGGACAGCGTCACGTCCCTCTGGGACTGTGCCATGTGCCTCTGGGACTGTGCCACGTGCCTCTGGGACTGCGCCACGCCCCTCTGGGACTTTGCCATGTGCCTCTGGGACTGTGCCAAGTGCCTCTGGGACTGCGCCACGTCCCTCTGGGACTGCGTCACGTCCCTCTGGGGCTGCGTCACGTCCCTCTGGGACTGTGCCATGTGCCTCTGGGACTGCGCCACGTCCCTCTGGGACTGTGCCACGTCCCTCTGGGACTGCGTCACGTCCCTCTGGGACTGTGCCATGTGCCTCTGGGACTGCGTCACGTCCCTCTGGGACTGCGCCACGTCACTCTTGGACAGCGCCACATCCCTCTGGGACTGCGCCACGTCCCCTGGGACTGCATCACGTCGCTCTTGGACAGCGCCACATCCCTCTGGGACTGCGTCACGTCCCACTGGGACAGTGCCACATCCCTCTGGGTCTGCGTCACGTCCCTCTGGGACTGTGCCATGTCCCTCTGGGACTGCATCACGTCCCTCTGGGACTGCGCCACATCCCTCTGGGACAGCGCCACATCCCTCTGGGACTGTGCCATGTGCCTCTGGGACTGTGCCATGTCACTCAGTGACGGTGCTAAGTCCCTTTGTGACTGGCTCAGGTCAGCCAGCGCCAGGCCAATGCTCTCGACAGCCGCAGCCATGGCCCATTGAGATTGGTCAATGCTCTGGAGCGCCGCAGCAATGTCCATGTGGCCCTGGGACATGACTGCCTGTGACATGGCTGTCCTGTGCCTTGGCCACCGTCCGCCCATAGTATCCCAAGCTATGGACATCCTGACCATGGCCGGTACCTTTGCACACAAGACCCCCATCCCGTACTCCACCGGTTCAGTGTTGGCCTGAGTGACTTGCATGGTCGGCACCGTCTCCTGCACCATCTCCAACTGCAACTTCAGGCTCTGGCTGGTTGCTGACAGCCCCTCATGTAGGGTTCTGCACCTGTATCTCTGACATTGATGGGGCCACCCTTTCCAGAATCACTAGATATGTCTGGACGGCAGCTAGTCCCTGGGGCTGGGACACCCTCCAAACTTCCGCCCCCGGGATTCCTACCTCCACAGATGTACCGCTGCATGTGTGTCGTACCCCAGGTGCCCATTCACTAAAGTGCCCAACTGAGGTGAGTGTCTCTGGGATGGTGGAGGGTGATGCTGACAGCAGTGACGTGAAGTCACTGCCATCGCCAGACATGTGCTCCAGGATGTCATGGGGTTGCGTCTGGGGCACCGAACCTTGGATCGCTCCGCCTCGCAGTCCGGTGAGTCACGGGGTTGCAGCTGAGGTGGGGGAGACACTGGCCGGTTCCTCATCGTCTGGTGGTGACCCTGAAAAACACAATCCAAGCCGCATGGGTAGGCGTGGGGGGGGGGGAAAGAGGGGTGATTCACGTGCCATAGGGACGTTACAATGCACTGGGGTTCACTTGGTCCCATGTTGACCTCCGCCTCTGCGACTGCCCACTCTCCCGTCCCGCTGACCAGGTCCAACATCCTCTGCTTCGAGATGGTGATGGGCCGCAGGTCCTATGGGATCCCTCCGGCTTTCTCCCGCTCCCGGCGGTTGTGGGCTGACTTCACCTGTGGGGACAGATAATGCACAGTGTGAGACGGCCGGCCGTGTGGGGTGAGAGGGGGCTGCCGGCAATGGGTGTGGGGGGGGGGTGAGGGTAGTGCGGTGTATGGGATGGGGGTGGTTCCAGGGGCCCGGATGTAGTGACTCAAATGGGCGGCCCTGAAGAGGTCATGCAGCTTTTTCCAGCACTGCTACCCAATCCTTGTGGTGGGGCCCATGGTGCTCACAGCCTTTGTCACCTGTGCCCAGGCCCGGTTAACTTCAACAGGTGACAGCTGCCTTCCCATCCCGAAAAACAGGGTATCCTGCCTCTGCTCCACAGCAGTATCTCCAGCTCTGCATCCGTGAATCTCAGGGCTGCTCCCCAGGGTGGAATCTTCTTGGCTGGAATGAGAGTGTGTGGGGAGTGGCGTGCTTATATGCAGCTCCAGCTTATCAGGCTCTCCAGTGCCAATCCCGACCTCAAAGGACCTGACGTCGGTATGAGTTGGAATTGCACTAGTTCCACGTTGTGCAAGTGCTAGACCATTCGGGATCAGCACCATTCGGGATCATGGAACACCCACCATTCAGTCCCGGCGTCGGCACTTCGTCTGTCAAACAGACAATCCCGCCCTCTATTTGGGTCAGTTTAGCTCAGTGGGCTAGACAGCTAGTTTATAATGCAGAACAAGGCCAGCAGCGCGGGTTCAATTCCCATACCCGAACAGGCGCCGGAATGTGGAGACTAGGGGCTTTTCACAGTAACTTCATACTTGTGACAATAAAAAAGATTATTATTATGCCATTGAATCAAAGAGTGATACAGCACAGACGGAGGTAATTCAGTCCATCATTCCTGTACTTTGGGCATGGAATGCACTGCCTGTGGAAGTAGTTGAGTCGGAAACGTTAGGGACCTTCAAGCGGCTATTGGATAGGTACATGGATTAGGGTAGAATAATGGAGTGTAGGTTAACTTCTTAAGGGCAGCATGGTAGCATTGTGGATAGCACAATTGCTTCACAGCTCCAGGGTCCCAAGTTCGATTTCGACTTGGGTCACTGTCTGTGTGGAGTCTGCACATCCTCCTCCGGGTACTCCGGTTTCCTCCCACAGTCCAAAGATGTGCAGGTTGGGTGGATTGGCCATGAAAAATTGTCCAAAATTTTTTGATTAACCTAGGACAAAAGTTCGGCGCAACATCGTGGGCCGAAGGGCCTGTTCTGGCTGTATTTCTCTATCTATCTATCTACTGGCTCTTCGAAAAGGCCACCCAATTAGCCCTACTCTCTAACTCTTCCTCCATTTCCTTCTTTCCCCACCACCACCTCACTGCTCCTACCCCTGACCACTGAAGTATTTCCCCAATTCTCTTTCAAAAGCTACAATTAATTCTACATTCGCCACTCTTTCGGGCAGTGCCAATTACCTCTGTGATTTCTCATTACTGACTCTTCTGCCACTTGAACATTTCTCTGTCAAAACCATTCAGAATTTTGAGCACCTCCATAAAATGTCTTCTTAAATAACTCTGATCTATGGAAAAAAATCGAAGTTGTTCCGGTCTCTTCACATAACTGAAGTCCTCCATTCTGGGAGCCATTCTATTAAATCTTCTGTGTACCATCTTATTAATCAACTTCTACGTGCCAGCTTACTAAAATGTGGTGCCCATAATTGCATACAGTACTTCACCAGGTATCTAAACATTGGGGATCATTTTGAGCCCGCACTAGCTGTCCATGGGATCAGGGAAATGTGATTCCTGCTGGAGAGATCACGTTTCCCGCTCCTGGCCAGCAACGTCACGAGATTTGCACCCACAAAAGGCATGAACCCCGTTTTAATGCGTTTGCATAATTTAAATCTAATCCGCCCTTCGCTACGTATTGATATGTCAGGAGGTTTACAACAGGTTTTGCCAGATCCACTATTCAATCGAGGGGATTCCTCCGGGGGTGAAGATGTAAGCATAGCCCCGGCGGTGGATGGGGAGGAGGCGCAAACCCCAAATAACTCCATGATGTGCGTTGGGGGCTTTTTTGCCGCAGAGCTGATTAGACTGCCTTTCAAACATGGCACCCCGGTTGTGGCTCTAGGAGGCCCCGTCCCACCAGTGATGGTGTAAACCTTGTCAACTCATTTTTGTTTGTCTACAAGGCTCAAGATTGGGTGAGAAAACTAGTCTGCGCAAATGGAGAGTTACACGCCAGTTTTCTGTCTGAGCTGACACTTTTAAATTCTGGTACGATTCTGCCCATAGCTTTTAAAAGGTTTAATAAATTCCTTGTCTCTATATGCTATGGCTGAAATGTTACACTCCACTCAAGGGTGGGCTGGCAGGCTGGCTGATGGGGCGGATGTAAAATTGAGTACCATGACAATGGCTTCATGCCCACTGCCTACCTACCCCGTGCCCTTGTGGGTATTTTACCTACAGTGACGGTAACTCATTCACTTCCAGGGTTAACTGAGGCCATTCAGTTGTAAATTAAGGCACTTAAGTGCCTCCTTCTACCGTCTTTGGGATTTTATCCACAGCAGTGCAGTCAACGTCAAGTGTCCAGGCCACCCACCACCATCCGTTAAAACGAAGTGAGCCTTGTGACCGGGATGGTTGCCTTCTATTTGGGCACCCTGTTCCCGTCGGATGTCGCTCCAAGGCATTCCCTTTCCGCTTTTCCTCTTGCCCCATGTTCTGTCAACTCTGGCACTCCAGCTCCCTCGCTGGGGCCTACTAGGCTGCCCCCACCAAGACCCTGACCTATCTGAAAGTCTGGGCTCCATGGCTCTTCTTTGAGGACTACCTGCAATCCCAGAGGTGGCCACTGTTCCAAGTCTGATTGACCGGCAACTCTGAGGCAGGACTTCCTTACCAATGGGATCAGGAGGCCCTCCTCAAGTCAAGTAAAGGCCCAACAGCCATTAAATTGCAGCACAGGAAGCCGGCCAAGCATGGGTGGTCTCGCCACTGACTTTTTTGCCGGGGGAAGGGACCTTGACGAAGTGTAAAATTCCGTTTTTGAGTATAAAATCAAATAGAGAGGCAAGGGCAAAAATAAAAATATGTCAACACTCCATTGTAAAAAAAAATCACACAGCTAAAACTACATGATGTCTCTTGGTAAGATCATTTGAAAGTATAGCAGTAGTTTCCACACGTAGGCTGATCACACCCAGCTCTACCTCACAACCCCCTCTGTTGACTAGCCACTGTTGCAAAATTCACAGACTGACCATGCAACATTCAATATTGGATGAACCAAAATTTCCTTCAATTAACAGTTGGGAAAATTCAAACCATTGTTTTCAGAACCCACTCCAAACTCCATTAGTTGGCTACCAACTCCAGCCCTCTCCCTGGCAACTGTCTGAGACTAAACCTGTCTGTTTGCAACCTAGGTGTCATTTTCAATGAGCTCTCAAATGTACATTCACAGCATCACTATGACCGCTTATTTACACCTGCTGGACTTTGCGCCTGCATTTGCGCATCTGCTGCTGAAACCCTCATTCACATCTTGTTACTTCGAGATTTGACTGTTCGCATCAAATACCATTCATCATCACCCCTGTGTTTGCTGAAATACACTGGCTCCCAGTCAAGCCATGCCTTGATTTTAAAATTCTCAACCTTATTTTCAAATCCCTGCATGGCCTCTGTCCCTTTGTAATCTCCATCCTAAAACCCTTCTAGATATTTACGTTCATCTCATTCTATCCTTTTGAGTGTGATTAGTTTTAATTGCTCCGCTATTGGTGGTTGCACCTTCAGTTCACTAAACCCCAAGCTGTGGAATATACTCTTACTATACCTCTCTGCTCCTTCAACTTGTTTTCCTACTTAAAGGTGGTGCTTAAAATCTATGTATTTTGCCGAGCTTTTTGATATTTAACCTAATATCGCCTTCTGTGACTCAGTGTTATTCTTTGTTTTATAATGCTGCCTTTGAAACACTTTTGGATATTTTATTAGATTATAGATGCTATAAATCATAAATTGTTGTTGTATGTTCGTTAATGGGACTACATCTAAAAGGTCTTGGAGTTTCCCTGGGAATTAGGTGTATTGTGTTTGCCACGGAAATATTTTTGATGGTATCTGTGGGTTTGACTGCTTTCAAAACAACAAAATGCTGCCTTGACCCTAGTATGGGTCAATTTTACAGAAGCTTGCTGTGTCCTTGAGGACTTGTGCAACCATTACTGGGATTCAAGGCATGGACTCATACCAAGTTTCTTTTAAGGACTTTCATCTTAATGGCAGTAAGCTATCTCCAGATGTCTGGGAAATCTGTTTCAACCATGATTTTATTTCACCCCTTGTTTTATTTTAGCAATATCAATTCTCGTACCTGTTCTTTCACCATGGCAACTGTGCATATATTTATAAATGCTTATTGCAACAGGAAAAAACTGCAGATTCTTCATTCAAATCATACCCGATCATTGAGTGCTGTGATACGTATGATCAAATATCAAGCTAATGGCCATTCTTCTAAAAGTTTTACACTGCGTCCGTGTCTTCATCAGGCAACAAAGATGGCATCAAACTGGTGCAATAAGTTTAATATCAATATGGAAACCTCATGAAATTTATCAGCAGTTTTACATTATAAAATGGAGCCATGCTCAAATGGAGACCTGCGCATGCGCAATTTACTTTCCTGTTGACTGTTTCACCAACAAAAGACCAGAGACACATGTGAGGGAATACTTAGTGAGGGAATTTGTAGTTTAATCCAGGGACCTGATGGTATCTCACAAAAATATGGGTCTATGATGTGATTCAATTTGGATTGGATTGGATTGGATTGGATTTGTTTATTGTCACGTGTACCGAGGTACAGTGAAAAGTATTTTTCTGCAAGCAGCTCAACAGATCATTCAGTACATGGGAAGAAAAGGGAATTAGACAGAATTCAAGAAAATACATGAGAATACATAATAGGGCACCACAATATATACAATGTACTACATAAGCATTGGCATCGGATGAACCAGACACGGGTGTAGTGTTAATGAGATCAGTCCATAAGAGGGTCATTTAGGAGTCTGGTGACAGTGGGGAAGAAGCTGTTTTTGAGTCTGTTCGTCCGTGTTCTCAGACTTCTGAATCTCCTGCCCGATGGAAGAAGTTGGAAAAGTGAGTAAGCCGGGTGGGAGGGATCTTTGATTATGCTGCCTGCTTTCCCCCCGGCAGCGGGAGGTGTAGATGGAATCAATGGATGGGAGGCAGGTTCGTGTGATGGACTGGGCGGTATTCACGACTCTCTGAAGTTCCTTGCGGTCCTGGGCCGAGCAGTTGCCATACCAGGCTGTGATGCAGCCCGATAGGTTGCTCTCTATAGTGCATCTGTAAAAGTTGGTAAGGGTTAATGTGGACATGCCGAATTTCCTTAGTTTCCTGAGGAAGTAAAGGCGCTGTTGTGCTTTCTTGGTGATAGCGTCGACATGAGTGGACCAGGATAGATATTTGGTGATGTGCACCCCTAGGAATTTGAAACTGCTCACCATCTCTACCTCGGCTCCATTGATGCTGACAGGGGTGTGCACAGTACTTTGCTTCCTGAAGTCGATGACCAGCTCTTTAGTTTTGCTGGCATTAAGGGAGAGATTGTTGTCGCTGCACCACTCCACTAGGTTCTCTATCTCCCTCCTGTATTCAGACTCGTCGTTATTCGAGATCTGGCCCACTATGGTCGTATCGTCAGCAAACTTGTAGATGGAGTTGGAACCAAGTTTTGCCATGCAGTCGTGTGTGTACAGGGAGTAGAGTAGGGGGCTAAGTACGCAGCCTTGCGGGGCACTGGTATTGAGGACTATTGTGGAGGAGGTGTTGGTGTTCATTCTTACTGACTGTGGTCTGTTGGTCAGAAAGTCAAGGATCCAGTTGCAGAGTGGAGAGCCAAGTCCTAGGTTTTGGAGCTTTGATATGAGCTTGGCTGGGATTATGGTGTTGAAGGCGGAGCTGTAGTCAATAAATAGGAGTCTGATGTAGGAGTCCTTGTTTTCGAGATGCTCTAGGGATGAGTGTAGGGCCAGGGAAATGGCGTCTGATGTGGACCGGTTGCGACGGTATGCGAATTGAAGTGGGTCAAGGCGTTCCGGGAGTATGGAGGTGATGCGCTTCATGATCAGCCTCTCGAAGCACTTCATTACAACTGACGTCAGGGCCACCGGGCGGTAGTCATTGAGGCACGTTGCCTGGTTCTTCTTTGGTACCGGTAGGATGGTGGTCTTCTTGAAGCAGGTGGGGACCTCGGAGTGGAGTAGGGATAGGTTAAAGATGTCTGTGAAAACCTCTGCCAGCTGGTCCGCGCAGGCTCTGTGTGCACGACCGGGGATCCCGTCCGGGCCCAGCGCCTTCCGTGGGTTCACTTTCAGGAAGGCCGATCTGACTTCAGAAACTGTGATGGTGGGTATGGGTGAATTATGGGTTGCTGGGGCACTCGATAGCGGATTGTTGGTTACCTGCTCAAACCGAGCATAGAATGCATTAAGTTCATCTGGGAGGGGTGCACTGCTGCCAGAGATACTGCTCGGCTTCGCTTTGTATCCCGTTATGTTGCTTAGTCCTTGCCACAACCGCCGAGAGTCTGTCTGTGACTCTAGTTTAGTTTGATATTCTCTCTTGGCATCTCGGATGGCTTTGCGGAGGTCGTACCTGGATTTCTTGTATAGGACAGGGTCGTCTGCCTTGAACGCCTCAGATCTGTCCTTCAGTAGGGAGTCAATCTCGCGGTTGAGCCATGGTTTCCGGTTGGGGAACGTACGTACTGCTTTCTTTGGCACGCAGTCGTCCACACATTTGCTGATGAAGTCTGTGACGGTGGTGACATACTCATTTAAGTTAGTCGCTGAGTTCTTAAATATGGACCAGTCCACTGTCTCCAAGCAGTCACGTAAGAGCTCTTCTGTCTCATCGGACCAGCACTGCACAACCTTCTTAGCTGGGTTCTCCCGCTTGAGTTTCTGCTTGTAAGCCGGGAGAAGGAGCACAGTCTTATGGTCTGATTTCCCAAAGTGTGGTCGGGGGATGGAACGGTAGGCGCTCTTGATTTTTGAGTAGCAGTGGTCAAGAGTGTTGTCGCCCCTGGTGGTACAGGAGATGTGCTGGTGGAATTTTGGCAGGACACTCTTGAGGTTGGCTTTGTTGAAGTCTCCGGCCACATTTCCAGAATCACATTGAAAATTTAATTGATAGCAGCATTGGCACAATGCAACTGTTGTTGACAGCACTACACAAATGTCCAGCTGTCTCTAATTGACAGTTTTTCATTCCTGTCCAACATAATGGTTAGCAGTGACCACTAAGGGCAGCACGGTGGCACAGTGGTTAGCATTGCTGCCTACGGCGCTGAGGACCCGGGTTCGAATCCCGACTCTGGGTCACTGTCCGTGAGGTGTTTGCACATTCTCCCCGTGTCTGCGTGGGTTTCACCTTCACAACCCAAAGATGTGTAGGATAGGCGGATTGGCCATGCTAAATTGCCCCTTAATTGGAAAAAATAATTGGGTACTCTAAATTTTTGTTCAAATCGGGGAAAAAAAAAGGAAAAAAAAACAGGGACCACTGAAATCATCCATGGGTACTCTTTTAAACAACGTAATTTAAATTTGTTACATTTATTTAATGAGAGCAACTATGAAATCCAATAGAGTGCACAGCCACCTAATAATGAGACACCTTTTTAACAACAATATCGGGCCATCGAGGAATTAAAAAGATCCAATTGGAAATGAATGCAAGGTTGGAATTTTCCAGACCCACCCCGTTCCTCTGTCAGTCCCCCCCCCCCCCCCCCCCCTCCTTTATATTTCGATGTTTCTGCAAAGAGAAAAGGTATGGAGGTGCCGACACTCTGGATTCTTGCAAAACACGATGAGAGGTTTACTAAGGGTGTTGCTCAAACAATCAAGATGGTGATCTGCTCAAAGCTCGTGCAAACACTCTGCTGATGCTAAACCAGCAAGAATGTATTCCCAGATACATAATGCCCCTTCCTCTTCACTTTATTAGTGCAATGACAATTAGCATTTATACAACAGATCATTGTGCATTATTTCTATACATTTAAAAAAAAATGTATTTTATTAAAAACATGTATCAAAACAGATTCCAGGAAACATACTTCCCAACAATCAACGATACAATCTGTACAGATTTTTCCCCATTCCCCCCCCCCACCCCCCCCCCCCCGCCACCACCACCCCACCCCAACCCTGCGACGAACAGCTCCTCAAACACAGTCACAAACATCCCCCACCTTTTCTCAAACCCCGCTGCAGAGCCCCATAACTCATACCTTATCTTCTCTAATTGCAGGAATTCGTATAGGTCACCGAACCAAGCCGCTACCCCCCCGGTGGCGATGCTGACTGCAACTCCAGTAAAATCCGCCGCCATGCAATCAGAGAGGCAAAGGCCATGACATCGGCCTTCCTCCTCTCCATGAGCTCCATCTTCTCTGAAACCCCAAATATTGCCACCAAAGGTCCACCTCCTCCTCCCATTTTGGCTAAGACAGCGAACACCCCCACACAGAATCTTGCCAATTTTTCCCAACCCCAAAACATGTGCGTGTGATTCGCTGGCCCCTGCCCACACCTCTCGCACTCATCTGCTATCCTGTGAAAGAACCCATTCATTCTCGCCCAAGTCATATGTACCCTGTGCACCATCTTCAACTGTATCAGGCCCATCCTTGCACAAGAGGAGGTCTCGTTTATCCTACGCAGTGCCTCACTCCATACTCCCGAATTGATCTTCCCTCCCAACTCCGCTTCCCAGTTCTCCTATTATTTCTATACATATATACAATTCAATAAGACAGTCTCTGTGATGGACTTTTATTCCTTTTTAGTAGAATTCGGTGTTCTTGAACTTGGCTAATTGAGATCTTGGAAGCATCCTCATGCCTTTCTGTAGATGGTTCTTCTTGAGCTGATATTTCAGTATCTGTCACTATATGTATTGAGAAAGTCCCCAGAAAAAGAATCTGAATTCATCACTGTACCTGGTCTCTGTTCTGAAGCATTGCTCACTAGATTTTCCAAGGGCAGAACCTCTCAGGAGTTTCTGCAAACTTACTTTGTGCAGCAAGTGACTGATCATCACGATATTGCCAAACACTTTCATCGTCCATCTGTATGGTGTATGATCCTTTGCTGGGACCATAGCAGGTACCCATTTCTCAGGTGGCGGTGTAGCTCCTAATTAATGCTCTCTCTCCCTGGTTGAATACTTGCATTGTAGAATTTTTCACCATCCTAAACAATTGTGCTTGTTGTTGTCATTTGATAATTTCTGAAGTATCATGTCGAGTTAACAAATCAAGTTGTGTTTGTAGTTTCCTCTTGAACAACAGCATTGCCGGTGAACTTTTCTTGGCAGCATATACAGTGTTCCGGTAAGGCATTAAGAATTTGATTACTCCTCTTGCCAGTATCCCCTAGTCCTTCAGTGCTGTGATAGAATGCTTTAATGATTGCACAAAAGGTTTTGCCAATCCATTTATTGCTGGATGATATGGAGCTAACTTGATATGCAGTATACCGTTCCCCTTCAAGTAGTCCTCAAACTCCTTCGAAGTAACAATCTGTTCTGGTGTACCAAATCATGCCAAAATTTCATCTAGTTTCTCAATGGTCTACTCAGTCGTCGTTGACTTCATCATCGCGACTTCTGGCCATTTCAAGTTTGCATCCACAATCACTGGGAATATGTGACCCTTCAATGGACCAGTATCATTGATGCATATTCTCTGCTGTGCTGTTGGACATTCCCATAGATGTAATGGTGTAATGATGGAGTGTTTCTTAGTTTTGCACAGGGTTGACATTGCCCTACTTTCTCTTCAATTTGAGCATCTAATCCTAGCCACCAAATATAACTGAGTGCCAATTCCTTCACCTGTACCACACCAGGATGTCCCTCATGCAATTAGTCAAGGACTCTACTACGTAAGCACGAGAGAATAATCACTCCACAATAGATCTTGGGCGCGATTCTCCGCTCCCCATGCCGGGTGGGAGAATCGCGGGAGGGCCCCCCGACTAATTTCACGACCCCCTGGCGCCCCCCGCGATTCTCCCACCCCCCACTCGGAAGAATCGGCACTCGTTATTTTTCACGGTGACCAGCGATTCTCCGACCCGGATGGCCGTTTGCGACCGTTTCACGACGGCGGCAACCACACCTGGTCGCTGCCGTCGTGAAATCGCCGTGAGATGCCCATTTTGGGGCTTGTAGGGGGCCTGGTGGGGAATGAGCACCACGACTGTGCTCGGGAGCACCGCGATCGGTGCCCACCGATCGTCAGGCCGGCGTCTCAATCGGACGCACTATTTCCCCTCCGCCACCCCGCACGATCAAGCCGCCACGTCTTGCGGGGTGGCTGAGGGGAAAGACGGCCACCGCGCATGCGCGGGTTCGAGCTGTCAGCCGTCATGACGTCAGCCGCGCATGCGTGGGTTGGAGCCGGCCAACCTGCGCATGCACGGCTGATGTCACATAGGCGCCGCCGTCGCGTCACTCGCGGCGCGCCGCCCGGCGGCCGAGAGTTACGGAGCGCCGCTCCTAGCCCCGCCGGGAGGGGAGAATAGGGGGCGAGGAGCGGCCTTCGAGGCCGTCGTGAAACTCGGCCGAGTTCACAACGGCCCTCCCGATTTTTCCCGGGAGTGGAGAATTCCGCCCCTCCATTCTATCCTGCCAACTCAAGTGTTCGTGTGATATAAGGCGTGAGGTCTGGATTTTTCTTATGAACATTTGACATTGTTCCTTATTGGACCATGTCCATCACTGGATCTAGTTCTTGAACTGAGATGAAGTCACAAGTACACAATCCATGATCGAGAAATACAAATTATTGATGAAATGTTCTTCCGGGTCATGCTTGACTAGCAATGGCAATCATGATAAAGCAGCAGTGTTGGCTTGCTGCTCGGACTTGAGATATTGGACATGGTATGTGTTGCAAACAATATAAATGACCATCTTTGTAATCTACTTGCTGCCAAAGAAGATATACCTTCATATGGCCCAAAGATTGTAGTCAAGGGCCGATGATCCGTCAAAGAGTAAAATAAAGTCCGTAAAGGTAATCGTGGAACTTACATACACTGAAAATGATGCTCAATCCTTTTGTTTTCGAGCAAAGAGTAATTCATTTCTGCGATAGTAAGAGTTTGTGAAGCAAATGCTATCGGTCATTCCTCTGCTAAAGGCATAATGTGTGATATGACTGCGACAGCTCCATAATGTGAGGCATCGGAACCAAATTTAAACTTCATCTTAGGATTGTAATAAATCTCCAGCTCTGGGCTGTGATTGAATGGTCTGGTCGCACCTGACTCGGTGATGCAAGAGGACTCTCATGGGATTTACGACCCTCGGAACGCCTCGCAGGATCTAATGAGATCTCATGAGACGACGTGATCTGGATCTTGCCCAGCGAAGGCGAGATCCAGATTTACATATTTAAGTGAGCCATTAGGCATATTTAAATATGTTGCCGCCCAGTTCTCTCAAGGCCCGGGAACGAACACCTGCACCTGGGAGTCCTTGCCATGGCGCCATTTAGTACTGGTCCACACAAATGTGAACCAGGCATAACGACACCTGTGAAGTCTAACCGGCCATCGGAGGCCCCTGTGTGGTAGGGCTCTAGGCAGAGTGGTGTAGCCACCTAGGGTGGCCACTGCCCAACACAAAATGGAAGATTACAAAGAATGCAGGGAAAATGGACATGTTGCAAAAGCAAGCAGCTTGCAAAAGCACTTGTGTATTCTGACTGCTGCAGAAACCAGACAGCACTGTGAAAGAAAACAAGTTAGCATACTAATGAGGCGATACCGGGTGATTCCCAGGTACAATGGAAACAAGTTAACACAAATCGCTACAGTGAATAGAAGGCCAGACTTCTCGGCGCCAAGAGAAGTCCAAAACAATAAGCCCCAAGAACCGCCCAGTGATCGAGGGACTGCCCCGTTATTGGGGAAATTCAAATCAACCGATTGGGAAGAGACCCAATCGATTGCGAGTGTATAGAGGGTCCGCCCAGGTGGGCGTGAGACCCTGGGAGAGGTATGAGACGGAGACCCCGACCCCAGCTCGCTCTCTCAGCCAGCCTCCTCTTGACCAGCTCCTTGTAGCCAGCCCTCTCCTTGACCACCATTGCAGCAGAAGACTTTGAGAAGAGGAGGCTTGGTCAGCAGCCGCCACCAAGTAAGTGTCACACAACGCACGCTACGAGAGTAGACACTCCTGACCCCTTTAGTCCACACCGACTGGAAGCCTGCGTATCCATGACAAAGCTAGAGGCCGTTGTTCCCTGATCCGGCAGTTCCCTTATTCCAGATAAGTATTGGCCTGTTAGTGGTAGGATTAGCCTAGTCTTGTAGTTTTATATGCATAATTAGTAGATAACTGTATTATAATAAACGTGTCTTGTTTGAACTTACTAACTGGTGTATGGAGTTATTGGTCTGAACTTGAACTTGAAACTTGTGGCGGTATCTTAACGATACCTGGCGACTCTAGAGCTAAGGAACGAAACAGAGCCAAATTGAGTGTAAAGCACACTCACCCAGAACGAGCAACAGTGGTACCCCGGTACTCCTGGCGTCTGGGCACTGTGGCAGTGCTAGTGACACACTGCCAGGGTACCTGGAAGACACTGCCAGGCTGGCAGGGGAATGCCAGGGTGTCAGAACGGAAGTGCCCGAGTGCCAGGCTGCCCACGCCAGGGATTGGGCCTGGGACCGGGAACACCCAACCCTTATGAGGTGAGGTGAGGGGGGGACTCAAGGACTCCCTAAGAAGTACGTTGGGGCAATGTGGAGTCCGGAGGCTGCACTTGTCGTGTCCGGCGGTTATTTAAAAATGGCGTCCTGATCTCTTCCTGCACTGACGAGCTCACTTGTTAGTGCAGGAAGTGAGGTAAGTGCAGCCTCTGCAGAGAGTTCCCAACCGAGCCCCAAGAAAAAAGAAGAGTCCTGTTTGATAGCGGGGTTGTTATTGCCGCTGAGAAAGACCCCCACTGTACGCGTCCAAAACAGGACTCTTTTAAATCGCGTCTCTGACTTCTTTAAAACTTCTTTCACTTCATCATATGCATTTTCACATTCTTCTGACCAGTGCCATGCCTGTTTGCCACATAGCAAAGTTTGTAAAAGCTTCAATTGGGTTATCAGAATTTACTTTTACCACAAATATTACATAGGTAGGCACCTGTTGTCCTCCACAGACAGTTCATGCATTTTAAGTGGATGGTCGCAGCCACGCTTCATGGCCCAGCCGAGGGAGGCGAAGGCGCTGACTGGGCTCATGAGAGAGATGTGAGGAGTGGACCCGTGGAGGTTCCTGCACCCAAGGGAGCAGGTGTTTTCGTTTGTCTCCCCGGTACATGAAGTGTATTCAAGAATAAACTTTTTTGTGGTCGGGAAGGAACTGGTTCACTGGCAGCAGCCCTAAGTTGTGTCCTGTGTTGGGTGAAGTGACAATCAGTGATTGGAAATCATTGATACCATGGAGTTGAATTGAGCACTCCAGCTTCATCTGGTTCCATGACAACACTAAAAAAAAGAAGGCTTTTAACAAAGTCCAGCATGAGAGATTAGCGTGTAAAATTAAAGCGCATGGAATTAGGGGTAGTGTATTGACATGGATAGAAAACTGGGTGGCAGACAGGAAACAAAGAGTAGGAATTAACAGGTACTTTTCAAATTGGCAGGCAGTAACTAGTGGGGTACAGCAGGGATCGCTGCTCGGACCCCAGATATTCACAAAATATAATAATGATTTAGATGAGGGAACAAAATGTAATGAGCTGGATTCTGCGCCCCTCCACGCCACTTTTCAGCATCGACCCACCGGCGGGATTCTCCATTATGCCAGCCGGTCAATGGGGGTTTCCCATTGTGGGGCAGCCACACGTCATCGGGAAATCCCCAGGCGCCAGTAAAATGGAGAATCCCGCCGGCGGAGAGTCCTTCCCAATATCTCCAAATTTGCAGATGACACTAAGCTGGTCAGGAAGGTGAGCTGTGACGAGGATGCAGAGAACCTTCAGTCTGATTTGGACAAGTTGAATGAGTGGGCAACTGACTGGCAGATGGCAGTATAATTTGGATAAATGCGAGGTTATCCACTTTGGTGACAAAAACAAGAAGGCAGACTATTCTCTGAATGGCCATAAATTAAGAGAGGAATGTGCAACAAGACCTGGGTGTCCTTGTACACCAGTCACTGAAGGTAAGCATATAGGTATAGTAGGTGGTAAAGAAAGGAAATGGTATGCTGGCCTTCATTGCAAGAGGATTTGAGTACAGGAACAGGTATGTCCTGTGGCAATTATACAGGGCCTTGGTGAGACCACACCTGGAATACTGTGTGCAGTTTTGGTCTCCTTATCTGAGGAAGGATGTTCTTGCTCTAGAGGGAATGCAGCAAAGATTTACCAGACTGATTTCTGGGATGGCGGGACTGATGTATGAGGAGAGATTTAGTTGGTTGGTATTGTATTCTTTGGAGTTCAGATGAATGAGTGGGGAATTTATAAAATTCCAGCAGGACTGGATAGGGTAGATGCAAGAAGGATGCTCCCGATGATGAGAGTGTCAAGAACCAGGGGTCACAACCTGAGGAAAAGGTAGACAATTTAGGAAAGAGATGAGGAGAAATTTCTTCACCCAGAGCGAGGTGAGTCTGTGGAATTCATTAGCACAGGAAGTAATTAAGGCCAAAACATTGTGGGTGGAATTCTCCATTTGAGAGAGTGTTGATACCGGGACTGAATGGCAGGTGTTCCACGGCCCAGATGGGCGGACGACTGCCGGAGCCAATCAGGACATGCTAATGGGCCAGCACTCTCGCCACGTGGAACTTGTGCAATTCCAACCTATGTTGGCTTGTGATTCGCTGATATCAGGAATGGCATTTGAGAGCCTGACAAGCTGCAGCTGCGTAGAGGCACTCCTCTCCCCACACACTCTCACTCCAGCCTGATGGCACCTCGGAGAGGAGCCTCTGGTTCTCCGACGCAGTGCTCGAGATACTGCTGGTTGCTGTGGAGGAGAGACGGGACATCTTGTTCCCCGAGGTGGAAAGGAGGCTGTGACTGCTGACATCAATCGAGCATGGGCAGAGGTAGTGAGCGCTGTGGGGCCCACCACAAGGAACGGGCAGTAGTGCAAAACGAGGCTGCAAGACCTCCTCAGGGCTGCTCGGGTGAGTCATTGAAGAATAGATGAATCTCTACAGTGCAGAAGAAGGTTATTGGGCCCATCGAGTCTGCACCAACCCTCTTAAAGAGCACCTTACCCAGGCCCACTCCTCCCGCCTTATCCCCACAATCCCACCTAACCTGTACATCCCTGGACAATTCAGGGAAACTTAGCATGGCCAATACGCCTAAACTGTACATCTTTGGACTGTGGGAGCAAACCGGAGCATCCGGAGGAAACCTAGGCAGACACGGGGAGAAAGTGCAATTCCACACAGTCACCCAAGGCTGGAATTGAACCCATGTCGCTGGCATCACCCCCCTCCCTCACACTCCACCCCCAGCTATCCCCAACCCCATGCGGCTCCCACCAGGCAACGGGTAGTCAGTGCTGGGTGAGGATGGGCAATCCCCCAGGTCAGCCAGGGTGAGTCACCAGCTCCGTGCCCTTGGCACCACCCCCGTCCCACACACCCCACACCCATGCGGTTCCCACCAAGCAGATTGGTAGGCAGTGCTAGGTAGGGTGGGCAACCCCCCAGGGACAGCCATGGTGAGGGATTTCCGGTGGTGGCATGTAGCTGTAAGTCGCACATTGGGTGACACGAGGCTCATTTTTTGGGAATTTAATTCCTGGTCCCGGGGGCAGTTTTTGGATGAGCTGGTGCAGGAAGACATAAGGAAGGAAGGAAGGGAATGTCGAAGAATCAGAAAAAAGCCGTCGGGAAGAATGGGGTGAGTGAAGTTTCGCTGTCGAGCGAGAGGGTCAGCCCGGCTGCAGGAAAGATGGCAGAGGCTGGATCAATAGTTAATAGTAGGGGGGGGACTGGAAGGTGCAAGAACAGAGGGTGAACAGGTCGCAGCCACACTCGATGGCCGAGTTGGGGGAGGCAAAGGCGCTGACTGGGCTCATGAGAGAGATGTGAGGAGTGGACCCGTGGAGGTTCCTGCACCCAAGGGAGTGGGTGTTTTCGTTTTTCTCCCCGGCACATAAAGTGGATTTGAGAATAAACATTTTTGTGTTAGGGAAGGCGTTCCTGGCTGTAGTCAAGGAAGTATTCTGCGATAACGATCTCGGATCATGCGCCGCATTGAGTGAGTGTGGTCTTGGAGAAGGGGGCGGCCAAGAGGCCAGGGTAGAGAATGGATGTGGGATTGTTCGGGGACCGAAGTTTTTCTGATAAGTTGGGAAGGTTATTAAGGAATATGTAGGATTCAATTATTTCTTTTTAAATGTATTTATTCAAAGTTTTTCAATAGGTTTACAAAACCATCCAAAAAGGAAAATAATACAAAGAAAGAAGGGCAACATGACAACAGAACAGAACAACTTAACCCTCTAAACGATAAACAGTTTAGCAAATTAACACCCAATTCAAAACAGGATAGAGCATGTGCCTCTTACAAAAAGGAAAATAAATTGCCCCCCCCCCCGGGTTGCTGCTGCTGTTTTTCTTTAAAATAAGGTTTTGAAAAATTTTCCATATTAAATAGTAATAATCTTAACACAGCAAATTAGTGAACATTAACATAGTGCATAAAGAGAATATACATCAGCAATCCACTAGACGTTACCCCATGCGCCTCAGTCGTCCCACCCCCTCCCATCGGGGCACTCACCCCTGCCCCCCTCCCCATGGGTCGCTGCTGCTGCTGAAGTGTTCATTTTCCCCGCAAAGTCAGCGGGCGGTATTGTGCCCCCGCTCAACAGCGGCAGCTCTGTACCCTTGGCAAAGTTATTTACACACATATGTAGGCATCCGTTCGTGGTGTTGTCCCTTGCTTCTTCCGGACGGAGTTCGCTGACGTTGTCGTCTCGTGCGCACTTCCGCTTCTGCGGCCCTCCCCTCTTCCCCATTTTCTCTGTTCCTGTGGATGCCAAGTTTGTTAACGTATCCCTGCCTCCCCCTCCCCTTCCCTGGCTCTCCTCTATTGTTCCATGTCTCTCCCCTCTGCCCCCCCCCCCCCTGTCCCCGCTTCTCCCCCCCCCCCCCCCCCCCCCCCCCCCCCCCCCAGTCCTGTGGTTCACCTTTCCTTCCTCTTAGATTTAGCTGTCCCTCCCCCCCTCTCCCGGTCTATCTCTCCCTCTCACGCTTTGGCTACTTTCCCGTTTCTTGGCTACCTGGCTGTTCTTCTGCTTGTTTGTTGGCCACAAGCAGGTCCCGGAACAATTGGGTAAACGGCTCCCACGTTCTGTGGAAGCCGTCGTCTGACCCTCGGATGGCGAATTTGATTTTCTCCATTTGGAGAGATTCCGAGAGGTCGGACAGGCAGTCTGCAGCTCTGGGTGGTGCTGCTGACCACCAGCCGAACAGGATTCTACGGCGGGCAATCAGGGAGGCAAAGGCAAGGGCGTCCGCCCTCCTCCCCAGGAATAGATCTGGCTGGTCTGAAACCCCGAAGACCGCCACTTTCGGGCATGGCTCCACCCTCACCCCCACCACTTTGGACATGGCCTCAAAGAAGGCTGTCCAGTACTCCACAAGTCTGGGGCAAGACCAGAACATGTGGGCGTGGTTGGCCGGGCCTCTTTGGTACCGTTCACATCGGTCCTCCACCTCTGGGAACAACCTACTCATACGGGTTCTTGTTAAGTGGGCTCTATGTACCACGTTTAGTTGCGTCAGGCTGAGCCTTGCGCACGTGGAGGTGGAGTTGACCCTATGCAGTGCTTCGCTCCAGAGTCACCACCCTATCTCCATCCCCAGGTTCTCCTCCCACTTCCTTCTTGTTGCATCCAGTACGGTGTCGGCCCTCTCTACCAGTCGGTCGTACATGTCGCTACAGTTTCCTTTATCTAATATGCTTGCGTCTAGTAACTCTTCCAGTAGTGTCTGTCATGGTGGTTGTGGGTATGTCCTTGTCTCCTTTCATAGGAAGTTTTTTAATTGCAGGTACCTTAGCTCGTTCCCCTGGCTAGCTGGAATTTCTCTGTCAGTTCGCCCAGTGTTGCGATCCTGTCGTCCGTGTTCCTGACTGTCAGTGTCCCTCCGTCCTGTCTCCACCTTTTGAAGGTGGCGTCCGTCAGTGCTGGTTTGAACCTATGGTTGTTGCAGGTGGGAGCTTTGTCCGATATTTTGGTCAGGCCAAATTGCTGCCGTAGTTGGTTCCAGGATTGGAGGGTGGCTATTACCACCGGGCTGCTGGAGTGTTGTTTGGGTGGGGATGAGAGTGCCACCGTGGCGAGGGCCCGGAGTGAGGTCCCCCTGCAGGAGGTCTCCTCCACGCGCACCCACTCGGCTTCTGGCTCTTTGATCCATCCCCTTACACGCTCAGCCGTCACCGCCCAGTGGTAGAGTTGTAGGTTTTGGAGGGCAAGCCCCCCCCTGGATTTTGTTTTTTGCAAGACCTTCTTTGGGATCCTAGCATTCTTCCCCCCCCCCCCCCCCCCCCCCCCCCCCCCCATCGTCTGGACTCTCCCCGCGAGGGAGAGTGGGAGTGTGTTCCATCTTTGCAGGGTCCTTTTTTACTTCCTCTGTCAGATTGGTGAGGTTCCATTTGTGGATCCCTTTCCAGTCATGGGCTATTTGGATCCCCAAGTAGCGGAATTTGTGTCGGGCTTGTTTAAACGGCAGTTCCGTTAGTGCTGCCGGATTCAATTGTGATGGGGAAGGTTTGCAGGCTCTGAAGGCAGTGATAGGGGAGGTGATTTAATTTAGGCAAAGGTGGCAAGGGAGGAGATGAAGGAGCGCCAAAGGTTGATAGAGGACATGCTGGAGGTGGATAGGAGATATGCAGGCGACCCGGGTCCGGCCCTCCTGGACAGGAGGAAGGGGCTTTAGGCAAAGTTTGACCGGTTGTCTACATGGAAGGCGGTGCACCAGTTCAGAAGGGCGAGGGGCAGTTTTCGAATATGTGGAGAAGCCTATGTTGGACGGACAGCTCCAGAGAGAGGTGGCGGCGAGGGAGATAGTCCAGGTACGGGACAGGATAAGTTAGTGGTGACCCGAAGCAGATTAATAAAGTTTTTGAGGAGTTTTATGGAAAGTTGTATAGGTTGGAGCCACCTGGAGAGGAGCAAGAGATGAGGGAGTGTCCAGACAGGTTGGAGTGCCTGATGTTGAGGCAGGAAGATAGGGCAGGGCTGGAGGGGCAGGAGGTAAAGGAGGCAATCGGGAGGATGCATCAGAGAAGGTGGCAGGGCTGGATGGGTTCCTAGTGGAATATTAAAAGTTAAGGACATGTTGGCGCTGCTGATTGTGGGAATTTTTGAGGAGACGATATGTAAGGGGGTCTTGCCACAGATGTTAAGGCAGGCTTCGATTTCTCTGCTGTTAAAGACGGATAAGGACCCGGTGGTGTATGGGTCATAGAGGCCCACATCCCTACTGAATGTAGATGCCAAGATACTGGCAGAGGTACAGGCTGCAAGTTTGGAGGGGTGCCTCCCGAAGGTGGTAGGAGAGGATCAGACAGAGTTCATGAAGGGAAGGCAGCTTCTCTCGAATGTTAGAAGGTTGGTAAATGTGATTATGTCGCCGGTGGATGGGAAGGAGACAGAGGTGGTGGTGGTACTAGATACGGAGAAGGCATTTGATCGGGTGGAGTGGGGCTACATGCTGGCGGTCCTGGAAGGATCTGGGATCGGCCGAGGTTTATAGCGTGGGTACGGCTGCTGTACAGGGAGCCGATGGCAAGTGTTCGCACAAACAACATGAGTTTGGGGTATTTTGCTCTGCACCGAGGTACTAGGCAGGGGTGTCCTAAGTCCCCCCTACTGTTAACATTTGCAATAGAGACATTGGCCATTGCTCTAAGGAGCTTGGGGCTGTGGAAAGGGATAGTGAGAGGGAGGACGGAACATAAGGTATCTTTGTACGTAAAAGATTTGCTATTGTACATCTCAGAGCTGAGCACGTCGGTGGAGAATATAATGAGGTTGCTCCAAAGGTTCAGGTCGTTCTCGGGTATGAAATTAACCTGGTTAAGAGCGAGTATTTTATGGTGTCCCAGCTGGGAGTGGGGGCTGCCATTTCGTAGGGCGGCAACCCACTTCAGGTACTTGGGGGTGCAGGAGGCAGGGGATTGAGGTGTGCGGGGTTGGAGGAGTTGGGAGAGAAGTACAGATTGGCACGGCAGGAAGGGTTTTGATACCCTCAAATCCTAGATTTTGCGAGGAAGGAGTTCCCTACCTTCCCAATGGTGCTGGCTCCCTCGATGTTAGAGGAGGTTCTGTCGGCAGGAGGGGGGGGGGGGGGGGGGGCGGTTGGAGAGGGGGGTGGTATTGGCAATCTTTGGGAGGGTTTTGAAGGAAGATAGGGTGTCCATGGTAGGGGTTAAGGTGAAGGGAGGAGGCGATGGAAGGGGGGTCTCTGGTGCTGCAAAGGATGAATGCCTCAACTTCATGCGCAGGTTTGGGACTGATACAATTGAAGGTCATGTATAGGGTGAGCCTCACAGAGCAAGGATGAGCCAGCTCTATGAAGGGGTGGATGATGTGTGGGAGGGGCCCCGCAAACCAAGTGAATATGTTTTGGTCCTACCCGAAGCTGCAAAGGTTTGGAGGGAGGTATTTAGCACTATCTTGGGGGTGCTGCATAAGGATTTGGAGCCTGGTCCCCTAGAAGCCATTTTCAGGGTGTCGGAACAGCCCGAGTTGCAGGCGGGTGCGGGACAGGTATTTGAGCTTTGTCTCACAGATCGCCCGTAGGCGGGTCCTGTTAGAGTTCAGGTCAGCCTCTCTGCCCTGTGCCTTGGTGTGGCAGGGGCACCTGCTGCAGTCTTTGACCTTGGAGAAGGTGATGTTTGAGCTAAAGGGGCGGGGGGGTCGAAGGAGGGGTTCTAAAATTCATGGGGTTGTTTATCATGCACTTTCGGGAATTGGTTGCCATTGAACAGTAAGGGGGGGGGGGGGGGGGGGGGGAGGGAGGGAGGGGGCGTTTGGTTTGTTGTTTTCGTTTTGTTTTTTAACTTGTTTTGAAGTTGCGATTCGCTGGAAATCACCGGGGCGTTCTGCTCAATTTTCAGTACATTCGGATCTGTGGTGATATGCATCACTGTAAATACACAAGGGGTTAATGTAAATACACTACGACTAAGTAAACACCAGAGGGAGCACCAGAGATGTCATGACATGCAGACATACAGCTAATGAACACATGGAATAGGTCACGACCAATGGGCAGTCAAGACACCCGGAGGTGACACTACCACAAGGGGGCATTACACAACCCATATATAAGGACAGGGCACACATGCTCTGTCTCTTTCCACAGGTGACACTTCGAGATTAGGACAGGGGCCGATCAGAAGCATCACACCCATCACGAGGCTTAGATCATAGATCATAGATCATAGAATTTACAGTGCAGAAGGAGGCCATTCGGCCCATCGAGTCTGCACCGGTTCTTGGAAAGAGCACCCTACCCAAGGTCAACATCTCCACCCTATCCCCATAACCCAGTAACCCCACCCAACACTAAGGGCCATTTTGGACACTAAGGGCAATTTATCATGGCCAATCCACCTAACCTGCACATCTTTGGACTGTGGGAGGAAACCGGAGCACCCGGAGGAAACCCACACACATGGGGAGGATGTGCAGACTCCGCACAGACAGTGACCCAAGCCGGAATCGAACCTGGGACCCTGGAGCTGTGAAGCAATTGTGCTATCCACAATGCTACCGTGCTTGGAGCAGACTGGTTAGTTAGACTGAGTTACTATAGCAAGATTAGCAGGAGAGTCAAACTCATAGAGAAATGTGCTAATGGTTTAATAAATCACATTGAACTTACTTCAAAGTCCGGAGTATCTTTTGGCCCAAGCTGCATCGAGTTGCTGCCTGTGTTATCCCAGAGTACATAATAACAGGATCGTGCCCATTTTCTTTGCTCATATCTGCTCCTGACAGGTGAAGCTCATCAGAGCGCTTTTCCAAAATTAGATCATGTTTGGATGCAACCCTTTAGCAGAATTAGGTAAGGGTCCAATTAATATTAAACTTCTGAGCAACTCTGTTCCTTGAATCCTGTTTTGAGCACTAGATTTACAAGATATGCAATAGTCAGTGCGGTGGAGAACATGTTCTGGCATGTTTATAGATGAGCTCTTTTCTCCACCGAGATTGACAAGGAATTCTTATGACATTTCAAGGTACAGTTGTTTGCAGCGGTTCCTCATTCCAGAAGGATCAGGTGTAGTTTAAGATATGCAATGGGCTGGAACCAATGATGGCCTAACCCAGAGGTGCCAAAGTTGCTATTCAACCAAGCAGACACTAAAAGCCGAAGGGCGAGATCTTCCGGCAATTCATGCTGATGGGGTCTTCCGGTCCCACTGACAGTGCATCCTCGCCGCGAGTTGGGGGGAATTCAATGGGAAATTTCATCGACAGAGGCAGGGCCAGAAGAGCCTGCCACCAGCCAATGGCGGGGCCACCTCCCACCATTGAGAAATGTGCCGCGGGAGGCCAAAGATTTTCGTCAAACCTGAGAGAGAGTATTAATTAATTTCAAAACTGAAATGTTATCCCATCATTAATCTAGAACAATTGATTCAAATGTACCATTTGAATAACTTGCGAAGAAAGTGAGATTCAGATCATGGCCTACCCACAATCTTTTTATTTGGGAACCCAGCAGTAGATATGAGTAGAATTTAAAGTACGAGGTAAGTATGATAACCACATTTATGGTTTGACCATTGTCACTAGTAAAACTTTGACTAAATCACAAATTATATTTGCAATATTTAGTGTTAAATACCATTGCCTACTCATTCAAACTTATTCTTTCCCAGGGCATCAAATCTGTGAAACTCCTTGCCTATTTAGGTCTTTGATTCCCCATGCACACTTTTGCCAATAACAAAAAAGAATCTCTGGATGTGAGGGTAGATTTTATAGATGTGGACTCTTGCCTGAAGCTTCGACAGCTGGGAGTACAAACCAGGAACTTGGGTGCAGCAACCAGTGAATTCTTTAAGGGTTTTCACCCAGTTAACAAACAGAGTGGACGGTGAATGTCAAGATAAGCTTTCTCGCTGGCCATATTGGTATATTAGGGAGCCATCTAGTGCCCTAAAAACATGAGCCGTGCAATAGAATTTCCAGACCAATGAATCTAACTGTCACCTGCTATCATTTAGCTAGTTGGCAGAATAGTAATCTTCCTGCTCATAAGGGATGCAAGATCCACATTGGCATGACCAGCGATCATGATAGAAAGGGAATATCTAAACTGGACCTAAAATTGTAGCAAGGATCATATATGATAAATTGCATTTCCACCTGTATTCTTATCTTCACTGCTGTCTAGAAAACCCTGGAAAAGTCTTTGCGATACAGTCAAAGGGGTGTAGGACTTCATTCGTCACAAAGATATATGCACTTCCATCTTTATATTTCCAGAGGTACATATGAACATATTAAATTTGTGGGCTGTGAGTATGGCAACGGTGCCCACATTTTAAATATGATTTCCTTAGTGTGCCCATGGGTGCCATCGTTCAAGTCTTTCAAGTGGCTGAGCTACAATAATAAACAGGAAAGTATTTGAGGATAATTTCTATTCATTAAGATCGCATTAATCTGAGATGGTTTTTTTATGTAAAGTGGACGTGTGACTGTGATGGATTGGTGCTGCTTAAGACTAGATCACTCCGCAGTAAACTTGAACCCAATGACGATGGCAGCTTGCCAACTTCCTGCCTTTTCAATGCAGGTACATGACAGTTGGACAGAAACAATGCAGCACAGTTTTGGCATCAACTGCTTTTTTCATTCATTGGTTCCGCTGTGGCAATTATGTCACATTCTAAAGGCTCTTTGTCTTAAATGTGTAATTAAGTAAAACATTACCGTTAGGTTAAAAGACAAATTCCTCAGAACTTTAAGTTACTTTTCAAATGAGGTATTTGTTCCTCACCTGAAAAAAAGATTGCTTCAAATGAGATGGCAGTCTATTTAGTTAACTTTCAAGGGCAAAGAGGTTAAACTCAACCTTTCCAATCTCAGGGTTACATATTAACAGACTGAAACTGCACATTACATTTCCCAGTCTTCACCTCTGCCCCCCACTTGATGGACTAACAGATTGCAGTGTAACACAAAGTTAATAGAATAATTAACCCTCAATTGAGCAAATTATAGCTGTACTATGATTCAATAATGAAATGCGCTAATTGGATTCCTCAACATTTTGATTCAGATATCCGTGCTCAGGTGGGTCACAGGCGCATGCAGTGAGTTTGACAATCATTTGTAAAGAAGCACTCACCACCATCATCAAAGCCAGCAAACCTTTTCCTTCTTTGGGGTGGGAGAGGAGTGGGGAAAATCGGTGGGTTGTGTCATGATGACGATACCACCAAAAGTGATGTGAAAATGCATTTGAATCGATTCTATACAAAACAAAAGCGAAAAATGTAAGTCCCAAACATGTTTTCATAAAAATGGTGCTCCTCTGAAAGTGAACGTGGTTTTGACTGCAGGTAATTGAGTTACAGTAATATCCATTAGAGTAGACTATGTACATTTTATATATCTGTTTAATAGTTTTTCTGATAATTTTCAAAACATTTTCCTTATCCACCTTTATAAAAGTGAAGGTCTGCGAGCGTGCAAATACGATTGTCCCAATTCATTATGTGCTCACAATGATTTTGTCTGTTAACAAAGCAAAGATTCCCCCCCCCCCCCCCCCCCCCCACCATGTTAAATACCATGCCAACCAATTAGAATTAAGGATACAAATGGAACTATACAGCATTTCTGTACAGGTAGTGTTCTGAATAGAGTTGAGAAAATGACTGGTTTGCAACCTTAACCCTTAAAGAGTTGCAAAACAGCCTGTGCACCTATGTAGGCTCCATACTAATCTTATTCTTCATAATACACAGAGTAAAGTTGTAGTGAGGTACATGCGCTTCACGTCGTAAAGCAAAATACTCAGCAGGCCAATAAAAGTGAAATGTAGCCTGACATGTTTTAATGGGCAAGGAAGGTAACTGGGGATAGCAGAGTGTGTGAAGCAGAAAGCAGTCTGGAAAAGTTCTGAATGAGGCCACCATCACTGCGTATGATCTGCTGTGCCTACTGACTTCAAGGACCTTTCTTCAAAGTGTTCTGATGTATTTGAAAGTTCGCAGCATTCAGGATCGCTTGATTTCGCTTTTGTCCGCAGTCATCAGACGAGAGTGACATCTTGAAAGCCTCAGAAGATTAAATAGCAAAGCTCAGTCGGAAGCAAAAAAGAAAGGGCCAGGTCGGCCATTAAGGAGCAGGTCCTTTCTTGTCTGTGAAAGAGCTTTCAAGGAGCACTATTGGAAGCAGAAGGCCTGATAAAGAATACAATGAGGGGGAGAAAAGGAGAACCCAGAGTGGAACCAGAGGGAGGGGGCACTGTGAATGAGGGATTAGTGCAGCTTCGCAGCAAAGAATGGGGAATCCTAGTTGAGATGAAAATGAGGTATTAGAGTTTGGGAGAATTTGGTTCACTGAGCAGCAACAATATATGTTCGGGCAGTGGGGGGAGGGTGGGTGGGTTGGGGAGACTTGACATTGCACACCACTAAGCTATGTTGACCCTCAGCATCGGCCATATTAAAACAGTTTTATTTAAGGTCTTTAGGATAGTTAGATTAAAATATCTAATTGAACTGTTTGAATATTGTTTTAAAATGTGGCAGTACATTCCACTATACACATTCACATTTTAAACATCGCTCACTTCAGAGCTTCTAACTGACATATAAACGAATATATATAAAAACGAATGCAACAATATCTATGGCATTTACTCAAATTTGAGTTGTGTAAAAGCAGAACAAATTATTTAACTAGAAGCATTAGGTGGGATTCTCCAGTCTTGTCCGTGGTGGGACCCGTTGCGAGCGAGAAGGGAACATTTTGCATTCCAGCCAAAACTCTATTCACTCTTAATGGTACCGGAAAATTCCAGCCGCGAGCAAGGATGGAAGATTTTGGCCTTGTGTGAAGGCTACCATTTTATAAAGCTTATTACCTCTGCTAATATTTCAATATATCTTAGGTTGTACTGTCTTTTTGAAAAATATATTTTAATTTTACACATGGTTGTATTTTATGTTTCATATGTACAGTACGTGTGGTTCTTATACATACATCCTGTTAGCTCCCCCTTCCCCTTCTTCCCACCCCCCAGCCCCCCTCTTGGTATCCTCCCTCTTCATTCAGGGTGTACTATCCCCTGGCTAGGTTATATTGTCTTTATGTACTCAACATACCGTGGGGCAGCACGGTAGCATTGTGGATAGCACAATCGCTTCACAGCTCCAGGGTCCCAGGTTCGATTCCGGCTTGGGTCACTGTCTGTGCGGAGTCTGCACATCCTCCCCGTGTGTGCGTGGGTTTCCTCCGGGTGCTCCGGTTTCCTCCCACAGTCCAAAGATGTGCAGGTTAGGTGGATTGGCCATGATAAATTGCCCTCAGTGTCCAAAATTGCCCTTAGTGTTGGGTGGGGTTACTGGGTTATGGGGATAGGGTGGAGTTGTTGACCATGGGTAGGGTGCTCTTTCCAAGAGCCGGTGCAGACTCGATGGGCTGAATGGCCTCCTTCTGCACTGTAAATTCTATGATCTATGATCTATGAACAAGTATCTACTGGGTGGAATGGAAGTGTTTGCACCCAAGATCTTCCTTGTAGCAGCCATGCTCCCACTGCGGAGCACAGCACCAATTAAGTTAGGCTACTTTCTCATAGGAAGCATGTGAACGTATGTGGAAAATTCTCTCTGGTTTGCTATGTGCATTGATTCTAAACAAAGACTTGGATGATAAGAACGGTCATGCTGTGAAAGAATGAATGGTGGAGACAATTATATTCAACTAATTTTGGGGATTAGTTGATATATACACCTAACCACCCTCAGGAGATTGAATGGGAAGGGTAGATTATGCATGGCCTGCGGAAACAGCAGATTCAATGCACCAAATGGCTGGTCCTCTTTCCAAGTTTTCTTATGACATTTGGCAGAGACCTGGGAACATCCTATCTGACTGCCCTCTGGCCAAGTGAATAGCCTATTACACATGCCATATTACAGCCACATACCGATGATCCTTCTCACTGATCCAGTGATCACGTTTATGTCTTTGTGTTGTGGCTCCGAAGTATGTTTGAAACAGTCCTACTATTAACATCACTGAGCTGCTGACCTACACATTCATAATGAGGGAGGAAAATCCATGGAATGGTTAAGCCTGGGATTTCCAGCGGGCAGTTTGGAGACATGGGAGTTCAACACCTTCTGTCTAATAACACATATATTTAAAACATTTTCATGTGATACCAGCATTGCTGGAAAAACCAGCATTTATTATTAGAACAATTCCAGGTTTTTGACTCAGCGACTGTGAGGAATGGCGATACAGTTCCAAATCAGGATGGTGTGTGGCTTCGAGAGGAACTTGCAAGTGGCATTGTTCCTATGTATCTGTTGCCCTTGTCCTTCCAGGTGGTAGAAATTTGGAAGGTGCCGTTGAAGGAAGCATGGTAAGTTGCTGCAGTGCATCCTGCTACCACTGGGGTGGAGAGAATGAATATCTAAGGTGGGTGGATGAGCTGCCAGTCCAGTGATAAGCTTTGTCCTGAGTGGTGTTGAGCTTCTTGAATGCTATTGGAGCTACACTCATCCAGTACATGTTTTTCCCACTCCTGACTTGTACCTTTGCAGATGATGGGCAGCCTTTGGGGTGTCAGGAAGTGAGTTACTCGCTGAAGGACCCCAAACTCTGACCTGCTCTTATAGGCTCAGTATTTATATGGCTGGTCCAATTCAGTTTCTGGTTAATGGTAAGCCCCAGGTTGTGAATGGTGGGTGATTCAGCGATGGTAATGCTGCTGAGTGTCACGAGGTTAGATTCTCTCTTGTTGGAGATGACCATTTCCTGGCACTTGTCTTGTACAAATGTTACTTAATAATGCTGAGAGACTAAGAAAATAGAAGAGGATTTTTAAAAAAAATTGTGGATATCTATCCTTTACAAAATTAATGTTTTTATTATTAGTTTTTAATTTCATCCTCTTTGGTATTCTATTTTCTTTTGTTAAAATGTTTCTCCTTTTTGTTCAACTGTCCAAAGTAATGAGAAGATCAGTCAACAGAGAAGAGCAATGCTGAATGGTGGTGGTCAATGGTTTTAATATTTATGTCACCACTTTAGTTTTTACTTTTAACTGGGAAATATATGAATTTAAAGAAATTATGTACTTGAAAGTAGGGTTCTCACCAAGCCTTGTGTACTTCCATCAGAAGGAAAAGCCAATTCAAAATTGTCAAATCCCAGTAAAAATCAGTAATACTGGCACGGTTCCATTTAATTCTTCAGGTGAGCGATAGGGCAGGGAAGTTGGTGGTGGCTCCAGAGCTGATTAACAAGGTTTTTAAGGAGTTTTATGAGAGGTTGTACAGGTCAGAGCCACCCGGGGGAGACCGTGAGATGCAGGAATTTCTAGATGGGTTGGAGTACCCGAGGTTAGGGGAGGGGGCCAGGGCTACATTAGAAGGAGCAATAGTGGAGCAGGAGATAAAGGATGCAATTGGGAGGATGCAGTCGGGGAAGGTGGCAGGGCCGGACAAGTTTCCGATGGAATAGTATAAAAAGTTCAAGTATACGTTGGCACCCCTGATGGTGGGGATGTTTGAAGAGGCGATAGGGGAGGGGGTGCTGGCACAAACCTTGGGGCAGGCATTAATTTCACTGTTGCTAAAAAAAGATAAGGATCCAATGAAGTGTGAGTCGTATAGGCCCATATCACTTCTGAATGTGGACGCAAAAGTATTGGCGAAGGTACTGGCGGGTAGGCTGGAGGAGTGCCTCCCGAAGGTGATAGGTGAGGATCAGATGGAGTTCGTGAGAGGGAGGCAGCTTTTTTCGAACATTAGGAGGGTTTGAACGTCGTTATGGCACCGGCGGAACGGAAGGAAACAGAGGTGGTTGTGGCATTGGACGCCGAGAAGGCGTTTGACCGGGTAGAATGGGAGTACCTGATGGCAGTTCTGGAGCGATTTGGGATTGGACCAAGATTAGTGATCTGGGAAAAGCTATTATATAAGGAGCCGTAAGGCGAGTGTCCGCACAAATAACATCAGCTCGAGATACTTTTCTCTCCACCGTGGGACGAGGCAGGGATGTCCTATGTCCCCCCGTGCTGTTTGCACTTGCGATTGAGCTGTTGGCCATTGCATTAAAAAGTTCGGGATCATGGAAAGGACTAGTGGGGGGGGGGGGGGGGGGGGGGGGGGATAGAGCACAGGGTGTCCTTATATGCCGATGACTTGCTGCTGCATGTGTTGGAACTGAGTGCGTCGATAGGATGTTTATTGGAGCTACTGCGAGTATTTGGATCTTTCTCGGGGTACAAGCTGAACCTGGACAAGAATGAGTATTTTGTGGTGTCTCAGCCGGGGGTGGGGGCAGGGGTGGGGGGCTGCCATTCTGTAGGGCTGGGACTCACTTTAGGTATCTGGGGGTGCAGGTTGCCCGGGTGTGGGGGGGGGGGGGGGGCTCCGCAGGTACAACATCACTAGTTTGATGGGCAAAGTGAAAGCTGATCTGGCAAGGTGGGATGGTCTCCCTCTGTTACTGGCAGGTCCGTTACAGGCGGTTAAAAAGAATGTGTTGCCTCGATTTCTGTTTATTTTTCAATGCCCACCGATTTTCCTGCCAAAGGCCTTTTTCAGGGAGATTGAGGGAAGGATTACTTCATTCATATGGGGAGGGAAAGTGGCCAGAGTTAGAAAGGTGCTGCTACAGAAGGGAAGGCAGACAGGAGGTTTGGGTCTCCCGAACCTGATGTACTACTACTGGGCGGCGCAGAGTGGTTGATTCCCAGTGGGTCAGAATGGAGGAGAGTTTGTGCAGGGGGTTGGGACTGAAAGCACTAGCATCAGTGCCGCTCCCGATAGCTCTGGGGAAATACACAGGGAGTCCAGTAATAATAGCTTCATTGAAAATCTGGAGGCAATTTCGCCATCAATTTGGGTTGGGGAGAGGGTCAAGGGAAATGCCGATTCGGGGGAACTACAGATTTGAGCCAGGGAAGTTGGATGGAAGTTTTCGGAAATGGGAACGGATTAAGACGCTAAAAGATTTGTTTCTTAGGTGTCGGTTTGCAGGATTGAGGAAGCTGGAAGCAAAGTATGGGCTGGAGCAGGGAGAAATGTTTAGATACATGCAGGTTCGAGATTTTGCCAGGAAGGAGATACAGAGCTTCCCGCAGGAACCGGCCTCCACATTGCTGGAGGAGGTGCCGACGACAAGGGGACTGGAGAAGGGGGTAGTGTCAGCGGTGTACGGAGCTATTTTGGAAGAGGATAAGGCACCACTGGAAGGGATCAAAGCAAAGTGGGAGGAAGAGTTGGGAGAGGTTATAGAGGAGGGGGTCTGGTGTGAGGTGCTCCGGAGAGTGAACACCTCCATCTCATGTGCGAGGTTGGGGCTGATACAGCTGAAGGTGGTATACAGAGCACACCTCACGAGGGCGAGGATGAGCTGATTCTTTGAAGGAGTAGAAGATGTGTGTGAGCATTGCGGGGGGGCGCTAATCACGTTCATATGTTTTGGTCCTGTCCAAAGCTTGGGGAGTACTGGAAGGAGGTGATTAGGGTAATTTCCAAGGTGGTGCATGTGAAGCTGGACCCGGGTCCCCGGGAGGCCATATTCGGGGTGTCGGACCAGCCAGGATTGGAAACGGGTGCGGAGGCAGATATTGTAGCCTTCGCTTCGTTGATCGCCCAAAGGCGGATCCTGCTGGGATGAAGAGCAGCCTCTCCACCCTGTGCCCTGGCGTGGCGGGGGGACTTGTTGAAATACTTGACCCTTGAGAAAGTTAAGTTTGAACTGAGGCAAAGGACGGAGGGGTTCTACAATTCATGGGTATTATTCATTATGCACTTTCAAGAACTGGATAACATCGAACATTAGTTGGGGGGGGGGTGGGTGGGAGGGTTTGTGGGGGGGGGGGGTCTGTGTATATTAAGGGTGACGATGGGTAATCCCTGATTCCTTTTTGTCATTTTAAATGTAAACATGTGGGCTGATGTTTGGGGGTTGGTGGGAGGATGGGATCGTTGTTATTGTTATGGGAATTGACATGTGTGTTGCTGATTATTGTTCATTGTTGGTGGGTGTAAATTCGGGAAAAAATGTGAAAAAGGAGAATAAAAATATATTTTTTTAAATACTGGAATTCCATTTTAAGGTATACAAGGCCAGTTCAGACAAGTTTTACTGGTATCCTTCAGTTCAAAGTTTTATTATTTTTTTTTGCCCTGGTTACATTGGACAACAACGTTTTATTGACCTTTCCAAGTTAGCTTGCTTGAGACAGAACCTCCACCATTACTAAGAATGACAATCAATGTAGATTAGGGCAAGGCGGGGATACCAAACACCCAGAATCTCCATGTCTTCAACATATATTTTATGGAGGTACACTGATTTAGATAGAGTATACCAGCTGAACAGTGAAGTAGAATCTGTCGGTCCCCAGATTAAGAACTGGACCCTTGATTAGGGCTGAAATGCTTACTTTTCAATTAGACAATCGTCTTTCAAAGGGCCTGGGACAGTTTCCTCACATGCTTAATGGCGGAGGCCCCACCATGACAGACTTTCCCGCACGGTATGCAGGCTAGGCAAGTCTGTGGGCAGCACAATAGCACAGTGGTTAGCACTGTTGTTTCACAGCTCCAGGCTCCCAGGTTCGATTCCAAACTTGGGCCACTGTCTGTGTGGAGTCTGCACATTCTCCCCGTGTCTGCGTGGGTTTCCTCTGGGTGCTCTGATTTCCTCCAACAATTCCTGAAAGACGTGGGGCGGAATTCTCCGCTCCCCACGTGGCGTGGGAGAATCGTGGGAGGGCCTCCCGACATTTTTTACGCCCCCCCCTGGCGACCCCACGATTCTCCCTCCCCCTCGGAAAAATCGCCGCTCGCCGGATGCCTGTTTGGGGCATCCAGGGGCCCGGTTGGGACGGGAGCACCGCGACTGTGCTCTGGAGGGGACAGGCCCACGATCGGTGCCCACCGATCATCGGGCCTGCGTCCAAAACGGACGCACTCTTTCTCCTCCGCCGCCTGGCAAGATCAAGCCGCCACGTCTTGCCGGGCGGCGGTGGAGAAAGACGGCACCGTGAGTTCGCGTTGTCTGCGCGCTGATGTCATCCGCGCATGCGCGGGTTCCTGCGCATGCACGGATGACATCCGCGAAGCGCCGTTCGGGCGTCATTTCCAGCGGCCGAGGTTGCGGTCAGGAACGACGGGGGCCCGCTCCTAGCCTAGCCCTCCGGGTGGGGGTGAATTAGTTGCGGGTAGCGGGCCCCGAGGCCGTCGTGAACCTCGGCTGAGTTCACGACGGCCTCCACGATTTTGGCCACCAGCGGAGAATTCCGCCCGTGCTGTTAGGTGATTTGGATATTCTGAATTCTCCCTCCGTGTACCTGAACAGGCGCCGGAATGTGGCGACTAGGAGCTTCTCACAGTAACTTCATTGCAGTGTTAATGTAAGCCTATTTGTGACAATAAAGATTATTATTATTAAAAGTTTGGTAATCTCCCCTTGACTCCCAAAAGATTGTTGAGGTCTGCAGTGGGGGTTCCCATCTTGGCACTTATGCTCAAATGCACTCCATTAGGAAGCTTGAGAGTAGTTCCTCACCATTCCTGGTATACCAGCAGCCTAACATTCATGAGCACTGCTCTCTCCTGGGACAGGTCCCGTGTTAACTCTCCCTCTGACTTCCATTCTGCCTGGGAAAGCACCTTGCTTCAGCCTAGCCTCTACCCTTCAATGACACATCTGAGTGGCCAGAGGTTCACCAATATCAACCTGTATCCCATTGATCTGCTATTATGTCCAACAAGCTTAAATTATTTTCTACAAAAGATTTGTTTGGTTAATTTTGTGCACAGGCTGCGCTAATGAATTACTTGGAATGGGAAAATAATGTGAACAATGTCTTGCTTCCAACACCAGACCTTGTTTGACAGGTGAATTACAGTCCTCCTACGCATAAGATAATGTAAGATTATTTGTTGGCTGCAGCTAAAGGAAGAAGCTATTTTAAGATGAGTAATTTGCTTGTATTTTGACCGGGGTAAGGAGGAGTGAATATCACTGTCAGAAAGCCGGCATTTCTGATTCTTATATTTTAAATGCAAAGTCGTGATATACATAGGCCAAACACAGGAGAAGTTCAAACTGACATGGTTCAAACTTGCGGGAACAAACTGTTGCACTGGCTTGTGAAGCCTAAGGGGTCGTACCATATTCCCCCTTCTCTCGTTGCCCTACGGACAAGCTCTGAGAAACCTCGGGATAATTTTCATCACAATTTGTTGACCTGGCGAATTCTTCCATGTTCCTCTTGGTGCAATTAGTGGCCATTCCGATGGAATTCCTATAGGAAATTCACCCCGAAGCATCAGATAATTTAAAGAGTTTTTTTTTTGTCTGTCAACATTGGATAATGCAATCCTGGATCCCAGCAGAACAAAAAAATGTAAAGGAGGTTTGCTGCATTCGGAATGTTAAGCTGCACAGAAGTTGTGAGCTTTGTTTTTGGGGCTCTCATTCTGGAGGAGGTGAGGATAGATTATAATTGTACCACGAGACTTGAACAGAGAACCCCTGTAGGTAGAGTGGGCCTTTCAATCTACTGATCAACGGACCTGAAACAAGAATGCAGGAGGGCTGCTTTCCCACGTTCTTTGACAGTTTGCTCCTGAAGATAGCGTCCTTTCAGATCTCACTTGCACTTCTTTTATGCTGCTAGAAAAATGAATAATTTGTCCTCCTCTTTTGATATGCAGTCAGATTTCATCGACTAAAAGAGGTTTTCGGGGGCCCCATCCTGCTAAAATGATTTTGATGGGCTTTTGCAGGAAGGGAATTTTTTTTAACCAGTGACATTTACTGTCGAATCACAACATAGCAGTTAGAACCAATAAACCAATCTGACACTACGATTATTTCAAAACAAGTGTGTCAAGACATTGAAAGTAATTCAATGCACCATATAATCAGAATTTACCCCATCTTACTAAAGTCTTCAACCATAACCCTCAGATTTTCATATTTTTCACAGTGATATTTAACATTGTTTTGTTGTAGTATTAGCTTTTCTTTGCTGATTCTTCATAGTCTGATCTTATTAAAATTACCTCGGATGCTCCCAGTAACCCAAGAATGTGATCATGTTACTTATACTCAGTCTGAAGTAAATGGAACGTTGAGAAAGACTGTTGTGTGTGTTGTGATTTAAAAGACAAAATTGGGGCTTCCCATTAGATTTTTTTGGTAAACGCATACTTGAGTTCTATTAAAATCATAACATGGTAATTTGCCCATTTGGCCTCACCACCTCCTAAATGCTCATAGGTCGCATGAAAAATAGTCCTGTCCTGTTCTGATGCCTCTTTACGCCCCTTACCTCCACATGCCTAATCTATTTGGGGCAGCAGGGTAGCATGGTGGTTAGCATAAATGCTTCACAGGTTCAATTCCCGGCTGGGTCACTGTCTGTGTGGAGTCTGCACGTCCTCCCCCTGTGTGTGTGGGTTTCCTCCGGGTGCTCCGGTTTCCTCCCACAGTCCAAAGATGTGCGGGTTAGGTGGATTGGCCATGCTAAATTGCCCGTAGTGTCCTAATAAAAGTAAGGTTAGGGGGGGGGGGGGGGTTGTTGGGTTACGGGTATAGGGTGGATATGTGGGTGTGAGTAGGGTGATCATGGCTTGGCACAACATTGAGGGCCGAAGGGCCTGTTCTGTGCTGTACTGTTCTATGTTCTATTAAATACTCTCATGGTCCCTATTTTAATCACCACTTTTGTAAGGCAGTCTGCAGCTCTCATATAACCAGGCATTACATAAGGACCCAGGTTCATGTGGTCGGGCTAGAGTTAGCTTGATGCCCCCTTAAGTTGAATAGCCTCCCACAGAACCTTGAAAGTTGAATCTTCACTGCTGAAGCAAAGCATGGGAGAGTTGTTGATGACTCTGGGACGGTGCCTCAGGAAGAATTAGTACCTTCAAGAAAAGAAAATGAAGAAAATTGAAAATACAATTCTGGGTACCAAAAGACAGGATGGTAATGCCATTGAATGCCAAGGAGCGATGGTTAGATCCTCTCATGTTGGAGATGGGCATTGCCTGGCACTTGTGTGGTGCAAATATAACTTGCCACTTGTCAGCCCAAGCCTGGACATTGTCCAGGTCTTGTTGCATTTGAGCATAGACTGCTTCATTATCTGAGGAGACTCAAATGGTGCTGAACATTGTGCAGTCATCTGCGAACATCCCCAATTCTGACCTTATGATGGACAGAAGTTCATTGTTGAAGCAGCTGCAGATGGTTGGGTCTAGGACACTCCCTTGAGGAACACCTGTAAGAAAAGTCCTGGAGCTGAGATGACTGACCTCCAGTAACTACAACCACCTTCCTTTGTGCCAAGTATGATAGTAACCAGCAGATAGCTTCCCCCCCTGATTCCCATTGACTCTTTGCCTGGGTTCCTTGATTCCATGTTAGGTCAATTGCGGTCTTGATATCAAGGGCAGTCACTCTCACCTCACCTCCAGAGTTCAACTTTTTTGTCAATTTTTGAACCAAGGCTGTACTGAGGTCAGGAGCTGAGTGGCCCTGACAAAACTAAACGGAGCATCAGTGAGTAGGTTATTGCTGAATAAGTGTTGCATGATCGCACTGTTGCAAACGCCCTCCATCACTTTACTGATAATTGAGAATAGACTGATGGGGTGATAATTGGTCAGGTTGTATACAGGTTGCAGCTGGACCATTTTCCACATTGTCAGGTAGCTGTCAGTGTTGTAGCTGTACTGGAACAGCTTGGCTAGGGGCACAACAAGTTCTGGAGTACAAGTGTTCAGGCCTATTGCCAAAATATTGTCAGGGTCCAAAGCCTTTGCAGTATCCTGTGCCTTCAGCCATTTCTTGAAATCACACATCTGTAATGCTGGGGATTTCTGGAAGAGGCAATGATGGATCATCCACTCGGCATTTCTGGCTGAAGATTGCAGCAAATTGACGTCCATTATCTGATGTGCCACACTCTCCCATCATTGAAGATGGGGATGTTTGTGTCGCCTCCTCCTTCATTGAGTTGTTTAATTGTCCACTGTTATTCACAGCTGGATATGGCAGGACTGTTGGTTATGAAATCACTTAGCTTTGTCCATCACTTGCTGCTACTGCTGTTTGGCATGCAAGTCATCCTCTGCTGTAGCTTCGCCAGATTCACACCTTATTTTTAAGTAAACCTGGTGCTGCTCCTGTCATGCCCTGCTGAACTCTTCATTGAACCAGGGTTGATCTTGATGAGGTCAAGTATGTTTTCCCTCTTGTTGGTTTCCTCACCATATAGTCTACGCAGGCAACTTTGTCCTTCAGAATATTTTATTCTCCTTTTTCACATTTTCTCCCAGATTTGCACCCACAACAATAAAAAATAAGCAGTAATGAATATAATGTCAATCCCCATATCAATAACAATAATCCCATCCTCCCACCAACCCCCAAACAACTGCCCACATGTTAATATAAACAAATAACAAAAAGGAATAAGGAATTACCCATAGTCACCATTAACATACAGTCCCCCTCACCCAACCCCAACCCCCAACTAATGTTCAATGTCATCCAATTCTTGAATGTGCATAATGAATAACGCCCATGAATTGTAGAACCCCTCCATCCTTCCTCTCAGTTCAAACTTAACCTTCTCAAGAGTCAAGAATTCCAACAGGTCCCCCCGCCACGCCAGGGCACAGGATGGAGAGGCTGCTCTCCATTCCAACAGGATCTGCCTTTGGGCGATCAATGAGGCGAAGGCTACATCATCTGCCTCCGCACCCGTTTCCAACCCCGGCTGGTCCGACACCCCGAATATGGCCTCCCAAGGGCCCGGACCCAGTTTCACGTCCACCAATTTAGAGATTACCCTAAACACCTCCTTCCAGTAATCCTCCAGCTTTGGACAGGACCAAAACATATGAACGTTATTTGCAGGGGGCCCCCCTCGCAACGTTCACACACATCTTCTACCCCCTCAAAGAGTCGGCTCATCCTCGCCCTTGTGAGATGTGCTCTATACATCACCTTCAGCTGTATCAGCCCCAACCTCGCACACGAGGTGGAGGCGTTCACTCTCCGGAGCACCTCACACCAGAATACCTCCTCTATAACCTCTACCAACTCTTCCTCCCACGATACTTTGATCCCTTCCAGTGGTGCCTTCTCTTCTTCCAAAATAACCCTGTAAACCGCCAATACTACCCCCTTCTCCAGTCCCCCTGTTGTCTGCACCTCCTCCAGCAACGTGGAGGCCGGTTCCTCCGGGAAGCTCTGTATCTCCTTCCTGGCAAAATCCCAAACCTGCATGTATCTAAACATTTCTCCCTGCTCCAGTCCATACTTTGCTTCCAGCTCCTTCAATGCTGCAAACCGACCCCCAAGAAACAAATCTTTTAGTATCTTAATCCCCTTCTCCTCCCATTTCCAAAAATTTCCGTCCCACTTCCCTGGCTCAAATCTGTGCTTCGCCTGAATCGGCATTTCCCTTGACCCTGCCCCCAACCCGAAGTGTTGGCGAAACTGCCTCCAAATTCTCAATGAAGCTATTATTACCGGACTCCCTGAGTACTTCCCCGGGGCCATCGGGAGCGGCGCTGTTGCTCGTGCTTTCAATCCCGACCCCCTGCACAAACTCTCCTCCATTCTGACCCACTAGGAATCAACCCCTCTGACCCAGCTCCGTACCTTCTCCACATTCGCCGCCCAGTAATAATACACAGATTCGGAAGACCCAAACCCTCTGCCTGCCTTCCCCTCTGTAGCTGCACCTTTCTAACTCTGGCCACCTCTCTCCCCATATGAACGAGGTAATCATTACTTCAATTCTGCTACAAAATGCCTTATGCAGGAAAATCGGCAGGCATTGGAAAACAAACGGAAATCACGGCAACACATTCATTTTAACCGCCTGTACCTGGCCTGCCAGTGACAGAGGGAAACCATCCCACCTTGCCAGATCAGCTTTCACTCTCCCCACCAAACTAGAAATGTTGCACCTACGGAGCCCCCCACCCACTCCCGGGCAACCTGCACCCCCAGATACCTAAAGTGAGTCCCTGCCTACGGAATGGCAGCCCCCCCCCACCCCCGGCTGAGACACCACAAAATACTCACTGTTGTCTAGATTTAATTTGCCCCCCGAGAAAGACCCAAACACCGGAACCAGCTCCAATATTCCCCCTATTGACACACTCAGTTCCGACACGTGTAATAAGTCCTCGGCATGTAAGGACACCCTGTGCTCTATCCGCCCCCCCCCACACCCCCCCCCCCCCCCCCCACACCCCCCGCACTATTCCTTTCCATACCCCCGAACTTCTTAATGCAATGGCCAATGGCTCAATCGCGAGTGCGAAAAGCAAGGGGGACACAGGACATCCCTGCCTAGTCCCACGGTGAAGAGAAAAGTATTTTGAGCTGATGTTGTTTGTGCGGACACTGGCCCTCGGCTCCTTATATAATAGCTTTACCCAGTCCACAAATCTGGGTTCAATTCCAAACCGTTCCAGAACAGCCATCAAGTATCCCCATTCTACCCGGTCAAACGCTTTCTCGGTGTCCTTTGCCACAATCACCTCTGTTTCCTTCCCCTCCGCTGGTACTATAACCACGTCCAATATCCTTCTAATGTTTGAAAAGAGCTGCCTCCCTCTCACAAACCACATCTGATGTTTACCTATCACCATCGGGAGGCACTCCTCCAGCCCATCTGCCAGTACCTTCGCCAATACTTTTGCGTCCACGTTTAAAAGTGAAAAGGGCCTATACGACCCACACTCCGTCGGATCCTTATCTTTTTTAAGCAACAACCAAAGTTTGTGGTAACACCCCCTTCCCTATCGCCTCCTCAAACATCCCCACCATCAGGGGTGTAGCTTAGCCTTGAATTTTTTATAATATTCCACCAGAAACCCATCCGGCCCTGCCACCTTCCCCGACTGCATCCTCCCAATCGCATCTTTTACCTCCTGCACCACTATCACTCCTTCTAATGTAGCCCTGTCCCCCTCCCCTAACCTCGGGTACTCCAGCCCATCCAGAAATTCCTGCAAAGACCTTGTTAATCAGATCCGGAGCCACCACCAACTTCCCTGCACTATCCCGCACCTGAACAATTTCCCTTGCCGCCGCCTCCTTCCGAAGCTGACCCACTGACATGCTCTCTCTATGCTCGTAAACTGCACTCCTTGCTCGCCTCAGTTGGCGCACCGTCTTCCTGGTAGATTGTCAGTCAAAGCTCGCCTGTAGTTCCTTCCACTTTTCCAACTTCGCTCGGTCCCCATCTTCTGCATAACTCCTATCTACCTCCAGCATCTCATCTATTACCCTCTGCCGCTCCAAACTCTCCTCTTTGTCCACCCTGGCCTTGAACGAGATCACCTCACCCCTCACCACCGCCTTTCGAGCCTCCCAGACAACTGCCTTCGACACCTCACCCGTACAGTTGAAACCTACATATTCCTCAATTACCTTTTCTATTTTGTCACAGAACTCTTGGTCCCCAACAGTCCCACATCTAATTTGTCAGGCCTCTGTGCTACCCCCTTGTCCAGTACCATATCCACCCAATGCGGAGCATGATCTGATATTGCAATTGCCGAGTACTCTGACCCCTTAACCCCAGCCAGCAAAACCTTCCCCACCATGAAAAAGTCGATCCGCAAGTATACCTTATGGACGCCGAGAAAAATGAGTACTCCCGCTCCCTCGGGTGCAAAAACCTCCACGGGTCCATCTCTCCCATTTCCACCATTAGCCCAGCCAGTGCCTTCGCCCCCCCCCCCCCCCCGACGGGACCAGCGAGCGCGGCCGTGACCTGTCCAATCTTGACGCCTGCACCAAGTTCCCGTCTCCTCCACACTATCAGTTTGTCTGTGTCCAAGTCGGGGATGGCCCGAAACACATCCATCACAAATCCCACATCGTCCCAATTGGGACCATATGCACTTACCAGCACCGGTAACCTCCCCTCCAGTGCCCCTGTCACAATCACATATCTACCCCCCTGATCTGCAACCACATCCTCCACCTGGAACCGTACTCTTTTGCTGACCATTACCGCGACCCCTCGAGCCCTTCCGTCAAATCCAGAGTGAAACAGCTGACTAACCCAGCCCTTATTAAGTCTCACCTGGTCCTTCACCCTCAAGTGAGTCTCCTGCAGCATTGCTACACGGCTTTCAAACTTTTAAGATGCACAACCTCCCTTGACCTCTTGACTGGACCTCCTAACCCCCTCACGTTCCACGTGACTATCCTAACCGGAGGGTCTCTCACCCCCCCCATTCATATCCACCATCATCATATCACCGGGTCCTGCCCCATGAGCCTGACCCGCCCTTATTCATTATTAACATCGAATCCCTTCCCCCCTCCCAAAATCTACCCCTGCACTCCCTCTTGAAAAATCGTCTCCCAGTATCGCTCCCTTCCCCCCCGCCCCCCCCACCTTTCTTGGACTCGGCAAGCTTGGTCAGTAGTGGTACTACTGAATTACTCTTGGTGATGTTAAAGTCTCGTGCCCTTAACATCCTCCAAGTGGTGTTCAACATTGAGAAGTACTGATTCATCGGGGCTGGTATGTGGTAATCAGCAGGAGGTTTTCATGCCAATGTTTGACCTGATGCCTTGAGACATAGCATCGATTTTAGGGGTCCGGCATCAATTTTAGGGCAAATCCGTCCAGACTGTAAACCATTGTGCCACAGAGCTGGCACAGACCAGGCGACGGTAGTGTCTGGGATATTGGCTGAAAGATATCCGTTTTGGAGACTAAGTCCCCACGCCATCGTGAAAACTGTGGTCTCTTATGCCACGAAAACTGGTGTCAAAAGGCCACAGATTCCCCATTTTGCTGGGGCCCCCAGGGAGCCGTTGTAGAGCTTGCAGCTCTAGCTGCCGATACGGCCCCGAGCACTTCCGGGTCAGAGGCCACGCCAGGCTACATGGCGGATCTGGACTGGCAAAGTAATGCCCTGCAAAGGCCACTCTTGTGCCCACATTGCCCGCAGCCCCGAATGAAGCCCTCGCTGCCGCCGATCGTCCCTCCCCAACTGTGGCGGCCTCGGACTGAGTCCACAGCCGGCTCGCGAGGTTCGTGTATGGCTGGAACCATAAGAGTCCCATGCCATGTCGGGAATTCGGCTGGTCGGGGATGGAGCATCGAAGGGCGGGCCTCAGACAATGGCCTGAGGTGGTGGATTATCGGCAGGGTGTACTCCACGCATATGCCTATTTTCGGTTGGGGGGGGGGGGGGGGGGGGGGGGGGCAGAGAATTTTAAAACCGGCACTGCTCCTGATTTCGGCATCAAAACGGGCTCTCTGCCCCGTCGCCGAACACAATTTCACCAACGGGGCGCGGAGAATCCAGCCCATGATTTAATCAGTCTGAACATGTCAGGCTGTTGCTTGACAAATCTGAGACAATTCTCCCAATTTTGGCACAGGCCTGCAGATGCTAGTCAGGAGAAATTTGCAGGATCAATCAGACATAGCTTGCTGAGAGGCCACATCTAGGTAAAAATGGCAGATTGCTTTCCCTAATAGGGCAATAGTCAACCTGATCGGTTTTCTACGACAATTGAGAATGGTTTCATGGTCATTATTAAATTTTCTATTGAATTCAAATTCCACCATCTGCTGTGGTTGGGTTTGAACTTGGGTCTTCAGTGAATTACATTGGCGCTCAGGATTACTCGTCTAGCGACAATACCACTACACCACCCCTTCCTTACTTCAATGGACTGACCAGCTAGTAAATACGGAGACAATTATGAAGGCCAATTAAAGGCTGTGGGGACAGGAAAGGAGCCAAGCCAACTCATGTACAGGCCCAACTTAAACTCAACCACTGTAGAATTACCGGAGCTGCTGTTTCACCGATGTGACTGCAGAATGAAGAAAAATGCGTGCTAGATTTTACATTCGAATTAGGATTGCGGCCCTAACCCTAATGACGCCATAATACCAGAGGCCTGGAGCCCAGGGCAGAACAACCCCATGTTTTCTGCGGAGTCATTTAAGATCATGCTGGAGGCATTCCTCAGAGGATGAAGGGCAGAAACAACCCTGCCCAGCTGGGCACTGCTGCAGGATCTCAGGAGATACAGGAAAGAGGCTGTACATAGACCATCAGTGACAGATGTGCTTCCACATTTTGGAGTTTCCTGAGGAAGTTCAGGGTCTGAAGGCAGAAGGTGGAGGTGCCTATCCAGCTCACACACACCTTGAGCGCTAAAACTCCTCCATGAAGAAAGAGGTCAATCGCAAGGAGAGCCATATGTGGCAGTGTTTGGAGTGCATATAGGAACTGCACATGCCATACACTATGTATGTGTCAGTAATCTGTGAGATACAGTGGTTATGAAACTCTCTTCCATTCTAACTCCAGCTTCGCCAGTAAATCATGTCCTCTGTGTCCTTCCTGCGCATTATTCCTTTCCCCTGCCCCAATGACACCTTGGCCCCTGCCTTTCCTTCTGGCTTTCCTTTATTCCTGCTGGCACCTGTAAGTGAGAGAAGAGAGAGCAAGTGACTGCATGAACTGCCTCCAACATGGAGCAACACATAATTCTTAGATTTTTAAGTGCCATTATGCCTGGATCCTTCCTGGTTTTGGCTGCCCATCCACCTCTGTTTCAGTTCCTCTCCAGCTAGCTTGGCTGGCCGCTCCTCAAACTCAGTAAGGTTCTTGAGGTCAGGCTAGATCCTCCCATCTTCTCTCTCTCTCTCTCTCCCCTCTTATATTTTAATGTTTCCTGCAGAAAGAGAGAAGAGGTTTCAAGTATCTCTCTCATGATTCCAGTCTTATAAATAATCCACTGGATTGTGAACCATCTGATTGATGCACTGCAGGTTGTCTACTAGACTTCTGGGGAAGCACCCCCCAGAGTGGTGAGCCCATGCAGATAGAAGGATATGACTCACAGAGGCAGGTATTAGCGGTGCTTGCCCTCAATATCGAACCCCTTTCCCATCAGAACATGTGAGCTCCCTGTGTGGAAGGGTCGGGGACCAGCAGTGGACTCTATGCTGCAGATTGACTGGACTGCAGTGGGGTTATGAGGCATTTGCGTACCATGTTGAGTAGCTCTTTTATGAATGGGCCATGGGGTGGTGTCCTTGCCACTGAGGCCCATGTCCCTTCCACCATTCAGTGAGGTGAGTGTGAGCAGTTGAGGGTTCATTTACCCTGGCAGTGCAGATGAGGTCATTCATCCATAGCCAGGTCATGGACATTGGACATCCTGGTGACTTTCTCCCATGTCGGCTTGGTCACACCACGGAGTCTCCTCCTCAGATATTTGACACCCCCCCCCCCCCCCCCCCCCCCCCCCCTCCCCGGCTTCCACTGCATTAAGGGTTCAAGCTCTCTGGAATCAGCAGGTGATCTCCTCCATCAATGTGGATATGTGACAGAAGTTGATATCTAGGTGGGTGCCCATCTTTATGCAATACCCCCGGGCTCCACGGCAGGAAACATTCCCAATTCCCACTCACACCATGGGATTTAGCCTGGAATGGAAAATTCTGGCCACAGCCTTGGCTGAGCCGTGAAAAATGGTCACTTGAGAGAGAAAACATGTGGCACCAATGGAACTATACCCAGCAAGAGTCAGTGCCAACTGAAGATTTAATAGTACAAAAAAACTGGTTGAACAAGAGGAAATATCCACAATAATCACATTGAATTTGAGTAACTGTTTGTATAATACGTATATTAGAGGTAATACGGTAAGGCTCCTGTACTACAGGTACGGGGATAGATGCTGGCTCCGCCCAGTAGGTGGAGTATAAATGTTTGTGCTCACCGAGCTGCTGCCATTTCGGTAGCAGCAGCAGGAGGCTCCACATCTCTGCTTAATAAAGCCTCGATTACTCTCTACTCTCGTCTCGTCGTAATTGATAGTGCATCAATTTATTAAGCAGAGATATTACAGCGATGGAACTACGCATCAAGCCAGATCGCCTAGAGCTGCACCCTCAAACAGCCAATGCCACGTCGGCCTTCGACCACTGGCTAGCTTGCTTTGAAAGCTACCTCGGATCAGCGACTGAACAGCCCTCGGACGCACAGAAGCTTCAGATCCTGTACTCACGGGTGAGCTCCGAGATTTTTCCCCTTATCCGGGATGCGCCCAACTACACTGAGGCCATGGCGCTTCTGAAAGGGAATTACATCCGGCCGATCAACAAACTCTACGCCAGACACCTCCTGTCCACGCGGCAACAAGTCCCCGGTGAGTCATTGGACGATTTCTGACGTGCCCTGCACGTCCTGGCGAGGAACAGCGATTGCCTGGCAGTTTCGGCCGTTGAACATACTGAACTCTTAATCAGGGATGCTTTCGTTATGGGCATGGGGTCGGCCGTACATCCGCCAGCGCCTTTTAGAAGGGGGGTACGCTCGGCCTCGCGGCGACCAAACAACTCGCAACCTCAATAACGGTAGCCTCCCATAATGTACAATCGTACGCCCCCGACCACGCTGCGCCCCCCTCATGGACATCGTGGGCCCCACCAGCAGCCGCCCCCAGCCAACCCCAAGCCTGCGCCGCGTGGCAGCCAGCCAACCCTGGGGGACCCAAGTGCTATTTCAGCGGGCAGACAAAGCACCCCCGGCAGCGCTGCCCAGAGCGGAGTGCAATCTGCAAGACCTGCGGGAAGAAGGGACATTTCGCTGCAGTGTGCCAGGCCCGGTCAATCACTGCTGTATCCAGGTCCATTGTTCCTGGAACCCCCACGTGCAACCCGTGGGCACCGCCATTTTCATCCCCGCAGCCCATGTGCGGCCCGTGATGCGCCGCCATTTTCCTCTCACCAGAACACGTGCGGCCTGTGGGCACCACCATCTTCCCCCCATCAGACCTTGTGCAGCCCATGGGCGCCACCATCTTAATGCCGCCCGCCACGTGCGCCCCATGGGCGCCGCCATCTTCAGCGCCATTTTGGATGGCGTCTCAGGACCCCTGCTCATCGAGCACCTCATCTGGCCGCTCATCGCCCGCCACCGCCGCTGACCAGCCCGGGGCCCACCAACACCAGCCGCAGCTCGCCTCCATCACGCTCGACCAGTCCCCGTCGCACAACCTCGCAACCGCGATGACGATGGTGAACGTCGATGGCCACAAGACACCTTGCCTTCTCGACTCCGGGAGTACGGAGAGCTTTATCGACCCCGTTACCCCGAGAATCTCCCTGGCCTCTGGATCCCACTCCATGGAAATCCGGGTGAACTGAATGACCACCCTCACCATCCAGGGTGTAGAGTTCAGCAACTTCCGGCTCTACGTCCTCACCAACCCCTGCACTGCCTTGCTACACGGCCTGGACTTCCAGTGCAACCTCCAAAGTCTAACTCTAAAATTCAGCGGACCCCTACCACCCCTCACCGCATGCGGCCTCACAACCCTTAAGGTCGACCCACCCTCCCTGTTTGCAAACCTCACCCCGGATTGCAAACCCGTCGCCACCAGGAGCAGACGGTACAGTGCCCAGGACAGGACCTTCATCAGGTCGGACGTCCAGCGGCTACTGCAGGAAGGCATCATCGAGGCCAGCAACAGCACCTGGAGAGCTCAAGTGGTGGTAGTAAAGACTGGGGAGAAACACAGGATGGTCGTTGACTACAGTCAGACCATCAATTGGTACACGCAGCTCGACGCGTACCCCCTCCCACACATATCTGATATGGTCAATCAGATTGCACAGTACCGGTTCTTCTCTACTGTGGACCTGAAATCTGCCTACCACCAGCTCCCCATTCACAAGGAGGACCGCCAATACACTGCGTTTGAAGCAGACGGCTGCCTTTACCACTTCCTTAGGGTTCCTTTCGGCGTCACTAATGGGCTCTCAGTCTTCCAACGGGAGATGGACCGAATGGTTGACCGGTACGGACTGCAGGCCACCTTCCTGTATCTAGATAACCTCACCATCTGTGGCCACGACCAGCAAGACCACGACGCTAACCTTTTCAAATTTCTTCACACCGCCAAACTCCTGAACCTCACGTATAACAAGGGGAAGTGCGTGTTCAGCACCAACCGCTTAGCCATCCTTGGCTATGTGGCGCAAAATGGAGTTCTAGGCCCGACCCCGACCGCATGTGCTCCCTCATGGAACTCCCTTCTCCCACTGCCCCAAGGCCCTCAAACGATGCCTGGGATTCTTCTCATACTATGCCCAGTGGGTCCCTAACTATGCGGACAAGGCCCGCCCACTCATCCACTCCACAGTTTTCCCCCTGACGGCTGAGGCCCACCAGGCCTTCAACCGTATCAAGGCCGACATCGCCAAGGCCGCGATGCACGTGTTCGACGAGACCCTCCCCTTTCAAGTCGAGAGCAATACATCAGACGTTGCTCTGGCCGCCACCCTCAACCAGGCAGGCAGGCCCATGGCATTCTTTTCCCGCACCCTCCATGCCTCCGAAATTCGGCACTCCTCTGTCGAAAAGGAGGCCCAAGCCATCATAGAAGCTGTGCGGCATTGGAGGCATTACCTGGCCGGCAGGAGATTCACTCTCCTCACTGACCAATGGTCGGTTGCCTTCATGTTTAATAATACACAGCAGGGCAAGATGAAAAATTATAAAATCTTGAGGTGAATTACGAGATTTTGTATCGCCCCGGTAAGCTCAACGAGCCCCCTGATGCCCTATCCCGAGGTACATGTGCCAGCGCACAAGTGGACCGACTCCGGGCCCTACACGATGGTCTCTGTCACCCGGGGGCCACCCGGTTCTTCAACTTCATAAAGGCCCGCAACCTGCCCTATTCCATTGCGGAGGTCAGAGCTATCACCAAAGACTGCCAGGTCAGCGCAGAGTGCAAACCGCACTTCTACCGGCCAGACCGAGCGCACCTGGTGAAGGCCTCGTGTCCCTTTGAACGCCTCAGCATGGACTTCAATGGGCCCCTCCCCTCCTCCGACCGAAACCCAAACTTCCTGAACGTGGTCGACGAATACTCCACATTCCCCTTCACCATCCCATGCCCCGATATGACGTCTGCCACAGTCATCAAAGCCCTCAATAGCATCTTCACCCTGTTCGGTTACCCCGCTTACATCTACAACGACCGGGGATCCTCCTTTATGAGTGATGAGCTGCGTCAGTTCCTGCTCAGCAAGGGCATCGCCTCGAGCAGGACGACCAGCTACAACCCCCGGTGAAACGGGCAGGTGGAGAGGGAGAATGGGATGGTCTGGAAGGCCGTCCAGCTGGCCCTACAGTCCAGAGATCTCCCGGTCTCCTGCTGGCAAGAGGTCCTCCCCGATGCCCTCCACTCCATTCGGTCGCTCCTGTACACTGCGACTAACGAAATTCCCCATGAACGTCTTTTGGCCTTCCCCAGGAAGTCCACCTCCGGGGTTTCGCTCCCAACATGACTGGCAGCTCCAGGACCTGTTCTCCTCCGCAAGCACGTGCGACTCCACAAGGCGGACCCGGTGGTTGAGAGGGTACAGCTACTCCACACGAACCCGCAGGACGCCTACGTAGCGTACCCCGACAGACGCCAAGACACAGTCTCCCTCAGGGACCTTGCACCAGCTGGTTCCCCACCCCCCCCTCCTCCAAACGCCACCCATCCTCCCCCCAGCACACCTCATTACAGTCCCCGCTCCAGGATGATCCGTCCTCCCATTGGTTCCTCCCAGGGATGAAGATGAGGACTACACGCTCCCGGAGTCACAGGCGACCAAGCCGGCTCCTGCATCACCACCGGGTCTGCGGCGCTCACAGCGGAGGATTAAGGCACCCGACTGGCTAAATTTGTAAACTTTCTCCAAAACTGTACACCTTAAAATTCCTCAAATACCATGTAAATAGTTTTTCCACCACCCCCGCTGGACTCTTTTTTAACAGGTGAGTGGTAGTCACCACTGTTTGTATCATAGAATTTGCAGTGCAGAAGGAGGCCATTCGGCCCATCGAGTCTGCACCGGCTCTTGGAAAGAGTACCCTACCCAAGGTCAACACCTCCACCTTATCCCCATAACCCAGTAAACCCACCCAACACTAAGGGCAATTTTGGACACTAAGGGCAATTTAGCATGGCCAATCCACCTAACCTGCACATCTTTGGACTGTGGGAGGAAACCGGAGCACCCGGAGGAAACCCACGCACACACGGGGAGGATGTGCAGACTCCACACAGACAGTGTATAATACGTATATTAGAGGCAATACGGTAAGGCTCCTGTACTACAGGTACGAGGGTAGATCCCTGCCTGCTGGCTTCAGCATGGGCAGCACGGTAGCACAGTGGTTAGCACAGTTGCTTCACAGCTCCAGGGTCCCAGGTTTAATTCCCGGCTTGGGTCACTGTCTGTGCGGAGTCTGCACGTTCTCCCCGTGTGTGCGTGGGTTTCCTCCGGGTGCTCCGGTTTCCTCCCACAGTCCAAAGATGTCCGGGTTAGGTGGATTGGCCATGCTAAATTGCCCTTAGTGTCCAAAAAGGTTATGTGGGGTTACTGGATTGCAGGGATAGGGTGGAAGTGTGAGCTTGTGTAGGGTGCTCTTTCTGGGGGCTGGTGCGGACTCAATGGGCCGAATGGTCTCCTTCAGCACTGTAAATTCTATGATTGAGGCTTCGCCGAGTAGGCGGAGTATAAATGTGTGTGCACACCGAGCTGCTGCCATTTCGGTAGCAGCTGCAGGAGGCAACACATCTCTGCTTAATAAAGCCTCGATTACTTTCTACTCTCATCTCGTCATAACTGATAGTGCATCAGTAACCATGAAACTTCAACAAAAGTTTTTCTTCGTGAAGTAATTTTCATCATAGACGTCCAATTCCTTTGCAGCCTTCGGGCTTTCCGCTTCCCCCTTGAAAGCAAATCCAACCCACCCCTATCCATCACCCTCCTCTGCCTGCCTCGACTTCTCCTTCATCTCCACGCATTTCCTGAAGCAAAAGGTGTCACAATGGGTAGCAGCATGTGACTGAGCTCTATCTGCCTTTTTGTGGGCTGCATACAACATTCTTTCAACCACTGCTCCACAGGCCCCACCCCACCTCTTCCTTTTGGTTCTGAATAGGAGCTTTTCCTGCTTTCATTCTGAACTGCAAAACTTCATTTACTTTGTTTCGAATTTCCACCATTCTCTTGTCTTCACACGGTTCAACTCTTCTCTTCCCTCCCTTGCCTTATGTGTGCCAGTTGTTGGGTAGGCTATTAACCAATATTAACTATAAGCCCACTGACTCCCACAGTTACCTTGATTGCACTTTCTCACTTTACTTCCTCTAAGGACTTTGTTTTCGCAGTTTCTGTGCCTCTGGCGCAACTGATCAGAAGATGCAACACGCTGATACTCAAGAATCCACAGAATCCCTATGGTATAGAAGGGGCCATTCGGCCCATCAAGTCTACACCAACTCTCCGCAAGAGAACCCTACGTAGGCGAACTCCCCCGCCCTATCCACGTAACCCCAACTAACCTGCACATCTTTGGGCACTAAAGGGCAATTTAGCATGGCCAATCCACTTAACCTGCACATCTTTGGTCTGTGGGAAGAAACCAAAGCATCCGGAGGAAACCCACGCAGACAAAGGGAGAATGTGCAGACTCCACACAGATAGTCACCCAAGGCCAAGAATCGGGTTCCTGGTGATGTGAGGCAGCAGTGCTAACCACTGTGCCGCAGTGCCACCCCCTTCTAACATGCCTTCTTTTGTCTTCAACAGAGGATTTCAGGGCCCTTGAAGAAGTCTATCCTATTTTACATACTTTTGCTCTCCCCCCTTCCCTTCCCTCCAAGAGCATGATAAGAGTACCCTTGTCCTCACCTTGACAGCACCAACTTTCTCATTCAACGGTCAACCTCCATCATTCCTGCAACCTCCAGTTTGGTACACCAAACCCTACTTTCTCTCCCCTCTCCTTACAGCATTCAAAAAGGGACCGTTCCATCCACAACACGTTGGTCCATACTTCAGTCACCACCTACCTTTCCTAACGCACCTTGTAAGTGCAGGACACATAACACCTGCCCTTTCACTTCCTTTCTTCTCAGATCCAAGGCTCCAACTTTTCTTCCAGATTATTGAATTTATTTGGGCTTCTTTCAATTTAACATAAAGTATTCACCGTTCACAATGTGGCAGTCTCTACATTGGGAACGAAGACTGCATGACTGCTTTGTGGAACTCTTCCATTCAGCCCACAAACACGACCGTGAGCTCCCTGTCATTTGTGATTTGCCTTACTCCAGCTCTGACTCGGTATGTTTGAGATGTGGGGAGAGCGCGTGAAATTGCATGGATGGAATTCGCTTCGGAATACCGCCATTCCTGAACTTAATTTTACGGTCAGGCCTCTGCCCCTACTAAGGTCCTTAAGTGATCAATCAATGGTCAATTAAGGGCCTTTTCCCGCCCTGCCTTAATTTTCAGGCCAGCAGGTGCCAGACAGCTCAGGGTCAGGAACAGAAAAAGCCACTGCCCTCAATCGGCAGGATGTGGCGTGTGGGTGGGGCGCTCCATAAGAAACATCCTTCTGACTGTGGCGCCCACCCCACATGGACCAGACACCTCCAGATCTCTCTCCCCCCCCCCACCTAGCCGACCCACAATTAGCCAGTTGTCCCCTACCTCCCCCCCATCACCGACTCCCCAGGGCATCCTCTACCCTTCCCTCCCCTCCCCTTGCTACTTACCTCAAACCGTCTCCCTGTACTTAATCCCAAGCATGGTACTGCAGTGTCTCTTCTGGTCAGGGACAGGAGGAGAGGGAAGAGGAGGAAGAAGGGATGAGCCAGCTGATGCTTCCCATTTCTGCTAGGCTGCACATGATCTCCACATTCAACTAAAGTTCCAAAGAACACAACCCCAAATCTCCATTGTACTATAATCCTACACTTCACCATTCCTTGGTGTGAACCATAGATCATAGAACGTACAGTGCAGGAGGAGGCCATTCGTCCCATCGCGTCTGCACCGGCCCATGGAAAGATCACCCTACCTAAGCCCACACCTCCACCCCATCCCTGTAACTCAGTAATCCCATCTAACCCATTTGGACACGAAGGGAAATTTAGCATGGCCAATCCACCAAACCTGCACATCTTTCGACTGTGGGAGGAAACCAGGGCTCCCGGAGGAAACCCACGCAGACACAGGGAGAATGTGCAGACACCACACAGACAGTGACCCAAGCCGGGAATCGAACCTGCGACCTTAGCGCTGTGAAACAACTGTGCTAACCACTGTGCTACCATGGCACCTGGTCACTGCTTCCTCAATGTTGAAATAAAAACCACCATAAAACATTCATTCCAAAGCCACTTTATTTACCAAATCACCGAATATTCTATACAAAATTCAAATATTCACAGTTGTACATTCCTTTCATGCCCGTTTTAGAGGTGCCTTTTCCTGTCCCTGTGCTCCTGTGCAGTGCTACCCCAGTGGCTTCAACATAGCTGATAGAAATCTGCCATTAATCAGCACACGGCATAGCAGGTCCAGCTTCAGTCCAAACCATTCCGTCATGGCGATAGCAGACTGGACTGACTGGCTGAGAGGCAACAAAGGTGCCACTGGCAGAGTGGCAATGGTGGGAGTACAAGTGCCGTCCTGCTAAGAGAGGACAACATGTTTGTGTTCCATAGTGCCAATCCCCTGGGGTGGCACCCCCTCACTCCTGCTGGAGTACAGATTGCTGGACTGCTGTGAATGGTTGGAAGTTCCACTGAGCACTGAATATCTACAGCCTGCTGACAGCAGCCTGAGCAGAGGTGGCAACAGCTGAGACTTCATGAGCTCAGTCTGAGCTCCCACTGCAGCACTCAGATGTTGAGTAATTTCTGCTTGCATTGCAATGGAAGCTGAGACATTAGCCATCAAATGTTGTACCATGGAACCTTGTATAGAGCACTTGTATATAGCTTACTTTGTAAAATGTAATGAGGGACTTAAGTGGAGAGGCATGTGGTAGTGCAGCCCGTTTAAAGGAAGGGCCTTGTGGTCCACATGACCGGCTAGGGACCAATTGCGTGGGAGCACGCAATCCCCTACCAATAGAGAGAAAGTGTGGAGCCCTGGGAGCAGAGACCTGGCCAGTTTGGAGCTGGAGAGTTAAGACCTAACCATCATTGCCCTGTGCCTGTATATAGTTGTTTTTGCTACTGTTAATAAATTCCCTTTGTTGTTGCTGAAAGTTTCCAATATATTGTCTCAAGTCACCACATCAGATTTTCCTTGAATGTGTCCATCTTGTGATGGAATCAATGTCTTGTATTTTTGGGACAGGCCCTAATTGAAAAAGAAAACTGAAAAGGAGAAGGAGAAAAGGAAGCCAACTTTTAAAGGGAAGACCTGAACCGAGAGTGGAAACCAAAATTTCTGGGGGACTGAAACTGGCTGAAACCATATAAGAAGACACAGAGCCGTTCAGATGGTGATCCCAGTGGTGTAGTTAAGGCAGGCTGAAGAAGACAGAGATTGGATCCAGAAGCTGAGAATAGGTAAATGTACAGTCATTGTATCTGCTTCTGTTACTTGAAAATAACTTTGATGGATCTACTCTATTCAAACCTTAGTAAGCAGATTTGAGGCGATTTTGCAAACATCTACCATTTTTGGTGAAGACTGTCGTGGAAATTGGTTTGAGTACTTTTTTGTTTGCTGGGGTTCAAGTTAAATCCTAAAAGAGGGTGTAAAATTATTCATGATGAAGACAGTGTTCTGAGGACTTTGTGACTGTGATTGAAGATCCTTATGCTGAGTGAACTGTCAAGCTAATTTGTTAGATCTATCTTAGTTCTATCTGCCATTTATTATGACATTTATAGTTTATAATTGACCAAAGTTTACCTATTAATCCATATCTAACTTGTGTTGATTTTTGGTTTTAGAATATATGCAGTTACACAAGATAGTATTTAATGCTTGCATTGTTTGACTTGTATCGTAATTTACTGGGGATTTAAACCACGGAATCTTGTGACTTCGATCTTTCAATAAATAAGCAGGATTTTTTCTTTAGAAAAACCTTTATTCATAGAATCCCTACAGTGCAGAAGAAGGCCATTCAGCCCATCAATTCTGTACTGACCCCCTGAAAGAGCATGCCACCCAAGTCCATTTCCCCACCTATCCCCGCAATGCTCTAACCCCCATCTAACCTGCACATCTCTGGACACCAAGGGCCAATTTAGCATGGCTAATCTACCTAACCTACACATTTTAGGACTGTGGGAGGGAACCGGAGCACCCGGAGGAAACCCACCCAGACACGGGGAGAACGTACAAACTCCACATAGACAGTCACCCAAGGCGGAATCGGGTCCCTGGTGCTGTGAGGAAGGGGGTGGTAAACACTACTGCCCAAAATCATAAAACTTGTTAATTGTTAAAATTTGAATGCATTACAGATAACACATGTTCTTTACTTACCCTGACCATACATATATATTGTAACCTTTATGATACAATAAAAGCTTTTATTGTATAATGCTTTCTCCTACTATATGCATGATTCTTGATTTTTATGTATTATATCCAGCATACTTTACAGACAATCAATGCTTTTACTGTGAATATATTATCCATAACTCAGCCTCTAACTTTAACAGCTTATTTTTGCTTTTTCATACTAAAGCCAGCCTGCACTCAGAATTCTGTAACAAATGGTCCTGTTCACAGTGTTTCTATCAACCGGGCTTTCTTTGTGGAATTCCATGACCCTCTGTCCACTTAAAAGCTGTAAATTCAGAGTTCAAAGGTCAAGCTGAGAAATATCCCACATCACTGCTGCATGAAGAGGCTGAAGCAAATAACATGGATACATTTAAGGGAAGGCTTGATGTGTGCACGGGGGAGAAGGGAACAGAGAAATATTGGGGACAGGGTGGTAGCAGATAATCAAAGTGGAAGGGAGCACAAAAAAACAGACACTGTTTGTGCTGGGTGGTCTGTTTCTGCACTATGGATTCTATGCAATGTAGTTTATAAATGTTTTTCTCATTTCTGTTTTGTGTCTCGATTAGAGGATGCACAAAAAGATAGAAAGAAGATTGACCCGCACATTAGTGAGCGAAGTGACTTTCCCCCCCCCCCCCCCCCCCAAAATGTACTTTTTTCATAAAATGTATGAAAGTATATTACATGACATGATAACGTTTAACGAAGCTGAAACACGAGCATGCACGAAGGATCTGATGGGAGGGCATTTCTCACCACCAGCGAAGCCATGTTTTGATGCTTGTTTGAAAGTTTGGGCAAGAAGGCATTCTGCCAATCGACTTTGACGGTCTGTTCAGGGAACCATCCAACAGGGTCTACCTTCACCTTATCCCGCAGGGGCTCGAGGACATTACATACAGACCACTGCCTGATGAAATTGTGATAAAAAGGTGTTTCTCTGCATAAACGTCCCCACAAAGGTAAGTGATATGGTACGGTCCAACTGCTTGGACTGTTTGCAGCAACAGGCCAGATGTCCTGACACTGGGGGTGAGATTCCCTGCCTCCCTGCAGCCTGTTTCTCAGCAGCGGGAGGCGGCCTGCCGTTGGCTGACAGTGGGATCTATTGGTCTCGCCGCTGTCAATGGGATTTCCAATTGAATCCATCCCACTCCACCAGGAAACCCACGACAAGAATGTGCTGTCGGCGGGTCCGGAAGATCACACCGACGTGTACAGTCAGGTCTCGCTTACCGAGGTTCTACACAGATCTTGAAGCAGCAGGGAGAAGCTGATGATGGGTATAGTTTCCTCCTCCCTTGTCCATCATGTGCCTGTGGACCCAATTCATTTTCAATTTCCAGGAAAACTAGGAGATGGCTTTGGTGATCACCATGGCACATGAGGAGGGCATTGCAGGGCCAGACCTGCGGCACATACAGCAACACCAAAAGCATCTCATCATGTCATCCCTGATGATCAGGTTCTTACCCATAATGGGGAGGGAGTTCCTAGGTGTCCAAGTTCTGTTTCACCATGGCTACTGCTCTTTCCGGTATTTGGTACATGCCCCAACCCCTCAGAACCACATCCAAAGTACCTTCAGGTAGTCTGACCTGAGGGTGACAGGGACAAAGGATCAGTCAGCCCAGTTCCCAAGAAAGGGATCTCACACTTGTCATGGTTCACTTTGGCCCCTGAGGCTAATTTGAACTAGTTGCAGAACCTCATCAGTCTACACATTGACAACAGATCTGAGCAGAAGATGGTAACATCATCCGTTAAAAAGGAAGCTTTGATCAGAAGGCCTCCGCTGTCTCGAATTATCACCCCTCTTGTGCCCACATCCCTCTATTGGACTTGGTAAAATGTTTGATACAACACACATACAAGACAGGAGTAAATGAAGTGAGTGCTTCAATAATTGGTGACAACGGTCAAAATAGAACCACCCAATAACTGAAATGCAGTGGAGTAGGGGTGAAGAGACTTACATCAAGCAAGTCCTAGGTGGAGGTGTCTATTGTGTTTTGGTACATATACTAATACCCTTTCCTTCTGAAAACAATGCAGAACAAACAGACATGCCAACATCATATTGCAAGTTTATAATTAGATGACTGATCTCACAAAATATTATTTTATTAATTCACTTATTTTCATCTGAGCAACACCTTTCTGAGAGTAAATATTTTACAGCCATTTTACTCTCGTGTTATTTTACAACATTTGCTACTGAAAGCAATTTAAGAAATTATTGCACTCAGAGTTAAATGAGCCATCAATTGCTTCTCCCTCGACTCAGAACTGTTGATATGTTTCTGCTGTTCTTTTACGATCATTTAGTTTGCTGAAACGGAAAATTTGTACAAAGATCTACAAATAAAACAAAAGGTTTCTTGGGGCACGAAGCCCTGCTGACAGTGAAAATATTTAGATATGCTTTGAAAAAACAATCCCCATTGAGTAAGGCCACTGCCTGAATCACAAAGCCACCCTAAAAGGTACGGTCCTGGTTCTGTGCTGCGTTAACTGGCCTTTTGCTCAAGTCAGCAGTTAGCGCCATCATTCAAGCATAGGGGCAGTACAACTCTTGTTCTCTTCTGAGATCTCTCAGTTGTCAAGGTAACATCGCAAATATTTCAGTCACTGATGTGGTGGAGTGTTACTGCACAGTTGGAACAGGAGGTTTAGCTGGAGTGCAAACCTGCCGAGTGTTGGAAGGGATGAATGAGCTTATGTCTGAACCATTAATCCTGCACCTCTGACAATGGAAACAGAGAAGCAGTGGGGTAATTGGGTCCCAAAAAGAAACAGGGCCAGGATTCTCCCCTACCTGGCGGGGCGGGGGGTCCCGGCGGGTCGGAGTGGCGTGAACCGCTCCGGCGTCGGGCCTCCCCAAAGGTGCGGAATTCTCTGCACCTTTAGGGGCTAGGCCCGCGCCGGAGTGGCTCCCGCTCCGCCGGCCGGCGCGAACGGCCTTTGGCGCCCCGCCATCCGGGGCCGAAAAGCCTTCGCCGGCCGGCAGAAGTCCGCGCATGTGCCGGTGCGTCAGCGGCTGCTGACGTCATACCGACGCGTGCGCGGGGGAGGGGGTCTCTTCCGTCCCCGCCATAGTGAAGGCCATGGGGTGGAAGAAAAAGAGTGTCCCCCTCGGCGCAGGCCCGCCGGCCAATCGGTGGGCCCCGATCGCGGGCCAGGCCACCGTGGGGGCACCCCCCGGAGCCAGATCGCCCCGTGCCCCCCCCAAGAACCCGGCGCCCGCCCGCGCCGCCAATCCCGCCGGCACCAGACGTGCTTTGATTCCCGCCGGCGGGAAAGGCCTGTCAACGGTGGGACTTCGGCCCATCGCGGGTCGGCCCATCGCCGCAGGGGGCCCGCCGACCGGCGCGACTCCCGCTCCCACCGATTCCCGGGTGGCGGAGAATTCGGGCTACGGCGGGGGCAGGATTGACGCTGGCCCCGGGCGATTCTCCAACCCCCAGGGGGTCGGAGAATTCTGCCCCAGATTCCTGCTCCTCCAAACTCAAAAGACCCAGCATAAGATCAGCTTGTCCCTCGACGAAGCCAGCCTGGAGTCTGGAGGCAATTGGGTTCTCCCAAACTGCATTGGTATGGATTCCTGCAAAGATCTTCCTGCCCAGCAGACTATCACCATGGGGAAAATAGTGTTCAGGAATAAGTAATACACCGTGCTTTCATCCTACTTGAGAGATTTCTATCCACCATTCTTGTGACCTGTTAAAAGTAATTCACCCACTCTCATATCCAGCAGCAACATCTGCTATAGAGGGATTCACTCCCTGGCACGGCAGGAATGGATAGACTGAAGATGGTGGCAACACATATATGGACCAATGAGCAACAATATGTCCCTGTGTTAACATACCACATCAAAGAAAGACCCTTCTCAATCTTAGCGGCATGAGCGATGGCAAGAACTTTAAAAAAAAACCACCTGAGCCTTGTGACGCAGAAGCATTGTCATGAATTTTTTTAAATTTAGAGTGCCCAATTCATTTTTTCCAATTAAGGGGCAATTAAGCGTGGCCAATCCATCCACCCTTCACATCTTTGGGTTGTAAGAGCTAAACCCACGCAAACACAGGGAGAATGTGCAAACTCCACAAGGACAATGACCCCCAGAGCTGGGATCGAACCTGGTACCTTGGCGCAGTGAGGCAGCAGTGCTAACCACTATGCCACTGTGCTGCCCATCATGATTAATTAACAAAGTGACTTGTCCCTTTTTTATTTTTGAAAAGGGGATTTATTTACTTAAGAGTGCAAAACAAAGGACCGAATCTTCAGTATTCAGGTGTCAAGGTGTCGTTCTCATTTTCTTGAGCGTTTTATCAAACTACACTAGGTGACCGTCATGAGTAATTATTACTGAATTAAAGTCAGTGGGCTGGATTCTCCGATTCTGGGGCTAAGTCCCCAAGCCGGGGAAGGAGCGGTGGTGTTTTCCGCCAGAAAAAAATGCCACCCCCCCAACCCCCCGACAGTGCCACCAGCCCCCAATAAAGTCTCCCCCACCCACGGATCGGTCCTCCCACGACTGTGGTGGCGCTGAACTGAGTCTGCAGCCGCCACACCGAGTTCCCGATGGATGAGCCCACACGCGACCGACGCCGTTGGGAACTTGGCCGGTCAGGTGCGGAGCATCAGGGGGTGGGCCTGAGGTAATGTCCTGAGGCTGTCGATACGTGGCGCGGCGTACTCATGGAGTACACTGCTTTGGAGGGGGTGGAGCGTCGCGAAAGCGATGCCGCCCCGATTGGTCATGAACTGTGATTCTCCAGCTGATCGCCGAACACGGTTTCGCCGTCGGCGACCATAGAATCCTGCCTACTGTCTCTCCAGATTACTGCAGCAGTCAGAATGTTAAAATTGGCCTCAGCAATCCGGGTAGGGAGTGGGTTAGGGTACTGGTTATATTAATAAAGAAACAAACCAAAATGTCTTTCTGTTTTTCTGGAATAAATGGACATCTTTTCATTTATGCTCAATGCTCAATAAAAACAAAACGTAGCACTCAAGGCTTAGTTAGCAAATGATAATGACCCATTGGAATTGTTTCTGCAAGGCCCATGATTTGAAAGAGGTTTTATCTGTGGGAAGTATTCATTTGATAATCAGCTCAGATTTCTTCAGTATTTGGTCATCTGCTTTGTCTTTGTTGTCTATCCTCTTTTGCGCTTTGAATGCAAGTCATTCCACCAGTCAGTTTGGTCCAGGATGTCCTTACTGACTTGTCCTGTCTCCCATCCACCTTCACCACCCCACCCCCATTACCTTTATTTTATCCCTTTTATCATGGCATGCTTCATTTAAATTTGACAGATTTACTTCCAAACCCTGGCTTAACGCAGGCCTGTGTTCTAGCTGGTGATAAACAAGAATATTAAGGAATTAGTTGCTGGCCTGTTCACAATAGGTAAATCTATCAATGTGGATCTGGGTAATTTGGTTCCCTTTTGTCGACTTTGTGTCAGTGTGTGGGAGGATTAAGCAGTTAAATAAAATTGCGTGGAGACTTCTGTTCTCTCCACTCAGATCCTGCTGTCTTGGTAGAACTTTAATAGCTTCCTGTGCCAGTAAAGATCAAATTACCCAATAGCTTGCTCTTGTCTGTGCTTAAATTTAAGGTTTATATAATTAAAAATGACATAAATCAGGAGCTACTTTTCCAAAACAAGGATCTTTATCCCTCATTAAAAACATGGAGCTCATGCTGTGGTAACTGACAATGCTGCTGCTGCTGCACACAGACCATAAAGTACGAAAAGATCAAAAGACATAGGAGCAGAATTAGGCCACTTGGTCCATCGTGTCTGCTCCACCATTCAACCATGGCTGATATTTTCTCATCCCCATTCTCCTGCCTTCTCCCCATAACCCCTGATCCCCTTATTAATCAAGAATAACTATCTCTGTCTTTAGGACACAGTGATTTAGCCTCCACAGCCTTCTGCGGCAAAGAGTTCCACAGATTCACCACCCTCTGGCTGAAGAAATTCCTCCTCATCTCAGTTTTAAAGGATCGTCCCTTCAGTCTGAGATTGTGCCTTCTGGTTCTAGTTTTTCCTACAAGTGGAAACATCCTCTCCATGTCCACTCTATCCAGGCCTCGCAGTATCCTGTAAGTTTCAATAAAATCTCCCCTCATCCTTCTTAGCTCCAATGAGTACAAACCCAGAGTCCTCAACCATTCCTCATACGACAAGCACTTCATTCCAGGGATCATTCTTGTGAACCTCCTCTGGACCCTTTCCAAAGCCAGCACATCCTTCCATAGATACGGACCAAAACTGCTCACAGTACTCCAAATGGGGTCTGACCAGAGGCTTATACAGCCTCAGAAGTACATCCCTGGTCTTGTATCCTAGCCCCCTCGACATGAATGCTAACATTGCATTTGTCTTCCTAACTGCCGACTGAACCTGCACGTTAACCTTAAGAGAATCTTGAACAAGGACTGCCAAGTTCCTTTGTGCTTCTGATTTCTTAAGCATTTCCCCATTTAGAAAATAGTCTATGCCTCCATTCCACCTTCCAAAGTGCATAACCTCACACTTTTCCACATTGTATTCCATCTGCCACTTCTTGGCCCACTCTCCTAGCCTGTCCAAGTCTTTCTGCTTCCTGCTTCCTCAATAATACCTGTACCTCTACAGATCTTTGTATCATCTACAAACTTAGCAACAGTACCTTCAGTTCCTTCTTCCAAATTGTTAATGTATATTGTGAAAGGTTTTGGTCCCAGCACAGACCCTTGAGGCACACCACTAGTCACCGGCTGCCAACCTGAAAAAGACCCCTTTAGCCCCACTCTCTGCCTTCTGCCAGTCAGCTAATCCTCTACCATGCCAGAATTTTACCCTTAACACCATGGGCTCTTAACTTATTTAACAGTCTCCTATGCGGCAGCTTGTCAAAGGCCTTCTGGAAATCTAAATAAATCACGTCCACTGGTTCTCCTTTGTCTAACTTCCTTGTTACCTCCTCAAACAACTCTAACAGATTTTCAAACATGACCTCCCCTTGACAAAGCTGTGCTGACTCAGTTCTATTTTATCATGCACTTCCAAGCACTCCGCGATCTCATGTTTAATGACAGACTCTAAAATCTTGCCAATGACCGAAGACAATAACCGGCCTATAATTTCCCGTCTTCTGCCTCCCTCCCTTCTTAAACAGTGGTGTTACATTAGCAACTTTCCAGTCCTCTGGGACCCTTCCTGCCTCCAGTGATTCTTGAAAGATCATCACCAATGCCTCCACAATCTCCACAGCTATCTATCTGTTCAGAACCCTGTGGTGTAGTCTATCCAGCCCAGGTGAGATATCCATCTTCAGATCTTTCAGTTTCCCCAGAACCTTCTCCTTAGTGACGGTCACTACACTCACCTCTGCCCCCTGATTCTCCTGGAGCTCTGGCATCCCACTGGTGTCTTCCACCATGAAGATTGATACAAAGTAACTATTCAGTTCATATGCCATTTCTTTGTTTCCTATTATTACTTCTCCAGCCACATTTTCAGTGGTCCAATGTCTATTTTTGCCTCTCTCTTACCTTATAGAAATTGAAGAAAACTTTTCCATCTTCTTTTATCCTACAAGATAGCTTACACTCGTATTTCATCTTCTCCCCCTTATTACTTCTTTCGTTGTCTGCTCATTATGGCTTCCCAATCCTCTGGTTTCCCACTAATCCTCACCACTTTGTATGCATTTTCTTTTGCTTTTATGCTGTCCTTGACTTCCTTCATCAGCCATGGATGCCTTGTCCTCCCCTTAGCGAGTTTCCTCCTCCTTGGGATGAATTTCTGTTGTGCCTCCCGGATAACCCCCAAAAACACCTGCCATTGCTGTTCCACTGACTTCCCTGCTAGGCTCCTTTCCCAATCAACTGTGGCCAGCTCCTCCCTCATGTCTTTGTAGTTATTCTTATTTACCCTTATTTAATTGTAATACCATTACATCTGATTCCAGCTTCTCCCTCTCAAACTGCAGGGTAATTTCTATCATATTGTGGTCATTGCTCCGTAAGCGTTCCTTCACATTAAGTTCCCTAAACAAGTCTGCCTCATTACACATCACCAAATCCAAAATTGCCTGTTCCCTAGTAGGCTCTGTCACACACTGCTCCAAAATATCATCTCTGTGACAAGTACCAGAAGATCATGAAGAGAGATATTGGTCTCAAACATCCGCTGTGAATCTAGGGAACTCATGCCATAAGTCAGGTGGAAATGCAATGAAAACTATTAAATTATGAGGACACGTTACATAAATTTGGCTTGCATTCTCTTGGGTATTAGAGATTGAAGGATTCTCTGACTGAAGTGCTCAAAACGTTCCAAGCATTTGATATGGTAGGGATTGAGAAATTGTTTCTTCTGGCGGAGGAATCAAGAATAAGGGGACATAAATCTTTAAATTAGACTTTAGACCTTTCAGCAGTAACACAGTGAAGCATTTTTTCACAATAATCATAAAAGAAATTTGGAACACTCTCCCCTAAAATACGGTGTATGCTGGAAGGGTTAATTGGGATTTTCAAGACAGACCTTTTGGACATCAAGGTATGTGGGACAAAGGAGAACAAAAGTAGAATTCAAGGGACGATCAGACAAAATCTAATGCAATGGCATGGCATGCTGCGGGGCTGAATGGCTTATCCCTGTTCCTAATGAGGGGCTGTTTAGCACACTGGGCTAAATCGCTGGTTTTTAAAGCAGACCAAGCAGGCCAGCAGCACGGTTCGATTCCCGGACAAGCCTCCCCGAACAGGCGCCGGAATGTGGCGACTAGGGGCTTTTCACAGTAACTTCATTGAAGCCTACTCGTGACAATAAGCGATTTTCATTTCATTTCATTTCATGTTCTTATGTTCCTCTGAATTAGGCTGGAATCTGGTTATGCCAGGTCTAACCTTTGTGCCAGGTATGGAGCTCTCTCCCAACCATACCTGTGTACACCAGGGGGAGGACATCCAAGGAGAGGGAGTCCTGAACCAGGGGCTTCATTTAATGCAGGGGGCAGGGTCCCTGTCTCATGGTGTAAACGTCTGGGTAGAGCCTGCTGGAGGGTGTTATAACGGCAATCGGGACTTTAATTTGCTTGAGGTGGGCTGATATGGACTGGGTCAGGGAAAATGCTGGTGAGAGGGGCATCTGGGGGTTGGATGGGCAGGGCACTCTCCAATGGGCACAGGGCACCCAAATAACTGGCACCCCAGCACAGCCATCAGCTTTAACTGGACAGTGTGGATATTTGGCCAGTCAAGAACCTCATATTGACCATGGGTAAGTGGTCACTCCACCTCTCTTGCTGCGGCTAAAATATCCACATGAGTGGGCAGGTGTATTGTAGCAAGAGGTAATACAATGAGGCAGTGTTAAATCACAATGGTGATTTGTCAACAAAGGAAGAACTTCATACATGTACATCAACACGACTCCAACACAGGGCTAGTTCCCTCAACTCCAGGCTTACTTTGATCATCTCCCGCTACCCGCCACCTTGGCACCTGTTTGGCCAAGGTTCACGCGCTCCATCCCCATAGGTTTCGGGTGGGTCATGTGGTCCACAAAGGATTCCCCCCTAAAGGGACCATAGAACATAGAACATAGAACAGTACAGCACAGAACAGGCCCTTCGGCCCTCGATGTTGTGCCGAGCAATGATCACCCTACTTAAACCCACGTAACCCGTATACCCGTAACCCAACAATCCCCCCATTAACCTTACACTACGGGCAATTTAGCATGGCCAATCCACCTAATCCACCATGTAATCACATTTCTCCCCCCTTAAGTTCCCTTACAATTTCACAGAAAAAAAACCTTGATATACAAAAGTGTGAAGTTAAACCTAATTATCAGTACGAAGCCAACAGGCAAAGCTCATCAAGTCAGTCTATCAGGGCACTTTCAGACTCTTGCAGAGCACGACAGCTACCAGGCTACCAGGGCAGGTCAAAGGCTAGAAATCCTACAATGAATTAGTCACCTCCTGAACCCCCCAAAGCTTGTCCACCATCTACAAGGCACAAGTCATCATAATTGCTTATTGTCACAAGTAGGCTTCAAAGAAGTTACTGTAAGAAGAAAAGTCAGGAGTGTAATGGAATACTCTCCACTTGCCTGGATGAGTGCAGCTCCAGCAACACTCAAGAATCTAAGACAAAGCAGCCTGCTTGATTGCTCCCCCTTCCACAAACGTTCAACCCTCCGACAAACAGTGGCAGCCATGTGTACCATTTACAAGGTGCACTGCAGCACCTTCCAAACCCACGACCACTACCATCTAGAAGGACAAGAGAAGCAGATACCTAGGAACCCCACCACCTGGAGGTTCCTCTCCACGCCAAACATCACCCTGACTTGGAAATATATCGCCGTTCCTTCACTGTCGCTGGGTGAAAGTCCTGGAACTCCCTCCCTAAAAGCACAGTGGGTGTACCTACACCTCAAGGACTGCAGCGGTTCAAGAAGGCAACTCACCACCACCTTCTGAAAGGCAACTAGGGATGGATAGCATATGCTGGCCTAACCAGCAACGCCCACATCCCATAAATGAATTTAAAAACCTGTTTCTCCAGATTCAGAGTTCACAGCAGGACCAGGCAAATTTACAGACTCTGAAGGTGAGCCAGTACTGACACCTTCCTCAGCTCCTTCTGCTGGCACACAAGGTTCTCCTTGGGAAGATCCTGGTTCTATCACCAGTAACTCTGGCTGGTAGACTGGTAACGACTACTGAGTCCACATGCCTCTCTGTGAGGACAGCAGCTTCCTGCATTCTCGGGTGATCGACATGCTTCCACACTTGGCAGCCTGTAGATCAACTATCTAAGACACTGGGCCAGTCATTGCAATATCCTCCTGAGTGCCTCAGCGGGTCTCCTCCAAATTTCCGATTGAAAACTAAATCCTCCACTTCAAATGACCTGTCTCCCTTGGCTGAGTCATGGTATTCCTCCTATGAAGCTTGATTAGCCTCCACCTTCCCCATCAAATTTGGGAAGAAGAAGTGAAGACAGGTCCATTGACCCACCTACAACTCAGCCGGAGTAAACCCGGTGGTAGCATGTGGGTTAGTGTTGCATGTGAGTAAAGAATTGGCTAACAGGAGCAACAGTGGGCTGTTGGACTGCTTCCTCAGTGATGCTTTGTAGGTTTGTACTGTTTGCTCCACCAACCCATTTGAAGCGGGGTGATAGGAGGCCGAACGTACATGCTGGATTCCATCAGACTTAATGAAGAGTTGAAACACCTCGGCTGTGAAAGCGGTGCCATTATTTGAAACAATCATCCCTGGAATGCCCTGTGTTATGAAAATCTGCCACAGCTTGTTGGCCATGGCTGATGAAGTCACAGAACGCATGACAGGACATCCAACCATTTCAAACAATTGAAAGCATCAGACCCATAAAAGGGCCCCCACAATCAACGTGAAGCTTCGTCCACGGGCGGCCCGGCCACTCCCAAGGGTGTAGTTTAGCTGCGGGTGGAAGGGTCTGCTGTGCTTGGCAACGGCTGACTACACTCTCTCTTTCTTTGTCTACTCCTGGCCACCAAATGCAGCTCCTAGCCAACATCTTCATCTTGACTTGCCAGGATGCACGTTCTGCAACAACTGGAGAAGTGACTGTCACTCCGGTGGTGGCAATATCGCTCTTCACCCCACAAAAGAACCCAATCTTCACAGCTAACTTCATCCCTATGCTGCAAGTAGGGCCTGACTTGCTCTGACTCCTCAAAATGCCAGCCAGTGAGAACCATCCTTTTTTCCTTCGATGAAACTGGGTCCCTGTCAGTCTATGTCTTGATAACAAGCCTCTAAACATTGTGACTGACAGTCACTCTTCCTTTCCTCAGGCTCTGCTGCACCCTCACTCCGGGTACTTCAAGCAGCTGCTGTTTCCCGCCATAACTGATTTAACTCACTTTGCATGCTTTATGGTTCAAAAGCACTTTGTTCAGTGTTTCAGTTGATTGAGCCAACTCAAACACTTTGTCTAAAGATATTCTGGTTTCTGCCAGTAACCTCTTCTGAATATTCAAGTTATTGATACTGCAAAAAACACGGTCATGAAACATATCACTGAGAGATGGACTGAATTCATAATGTTGAGACATCTGTCGAAGCCTGGCTATAAAAGTGGACACTGTTTCTCCAAGATGCCGAATGGCTGAATGGATCTTATCATGCTGCATTATACTGGAGGGCTAGGGATTGTAGTAGTCTCTCACTGATTGATGAAAGGCTTTGGCATCTGGAACCTCTGGAGATGTTAGGCTTCTCACGAGGTTATTGGTTTGTGGCCAGCAAACTGTGTGTGACATAACATTTTGCTTGTCTTCTGCTGTGATTTCATGGGAAGTGAAAAAGTATCGAACCTTTTCAATGCATTAACCCAAACGATCAACCTCCAAATTGAATGGATCAATTTTCCTGAATAGTGGTTAGCTATTCAACTCTGGTTGATTCTTTACCTTTTTATTAAATAAAATTTTGAGTACCCAATTCATTTTTTCCAATTCAGGGGCAATTTAGCGTGGCCAATCCACATACCCTGCATATCTTTGTGTTGTGGGGGTGAATCCCACACAAACACGGGGAGAATGTGCAAACTCCACACAGACATTGATCCAGAGCCAGGATCGAACCTGGGACCTCGGAGCCGTGAGGCAGCAGTGCTAACCACTGTGCCACCATGCTGCCCTTGATTCTTTACCTTTTTACAGGACACTGAGAGGCCACTCTTTCCCTCCCGCTCCAAAAGCTGATGACTTTTCCTTTCGACTTGATTGATTTATTCTCATCGCCAATGTTGTAGCGTGAGGTAATACGATGAGGCGGACTTAAATCATAATGGTGACTCTCAATAAGTATCAATAAGACTACCAACCAGTAAGAAACTACAGAGAGTTGTGAACACAGCCAGTCCATCGCGTGTAACCACCTCTCATCCATTGACTTTATCTATACCACCCGCTCGCTGCCTTGGAAAAGTGGGCAGCATAATTAAAGGCCCCTCCCACCGGTTATTCTCTCTTCCAACGTCTTCCATTGGGCAGGAGATACAAAAGTCTGAGAACACACACTAGCAGATTCAAAAACAGCTTCTTCCCCACTGTTACCAGACTCCTGAATGATCCTCTTATGGACTGAACTGATCCCTTCACACATCTTCTTTATTGAGAAGTACTACACTCCGTACACTTCACCCGATGCATGTGTCTATGTATTCACATTGTGTATTTATATATGTCCTATGTTTTTTCATGTATGAATACGATCTCATAGAATCATAGAATTTACAGTGCAGAAGGAGGCCATTCAGCCCATCGAGTCTGCACCAGCTCTTGGAAAGAGCACCCCAAGTAAGCCCACACCGCCCCCCTATCCCCGTAACCCAGTAACCCCATTTAACCTAAAGAGAATTTAACATAGCCAATCCACCGAACCTGCATATCTTTGGACTGTGGGAGGAAACCAGAGCACCGCACAGACAGTGACCCAGTGGGGAATCGAACCTGGGACCCTGGACCTGTGAAGCAATTGTGCTAACTACTGTGCTACCGTACCTCCAATCTGTCTGGACTAAACACAGAACAATACTTTTCACTGTACCTTGGTACACGTGGCAATAAATCAAATCCAAATCCAATAAAGGAAGAAATTTGTATTTACAGATCAGCACAATTCCAACCCAAGGCGAGTTCCATTGATTCCTGGCTTACTCGCTGATGATCTCCCGCTACCCGAGCTCAGGATTTGCACATTCCATCTCCATAAATTCCAGGTGGGCCACCTGACCTGTGAAGGACCACCCCTTAAAAGGGCCACACTGTCACAGGGGGCAGATAAGCTTCAGGCACAGCGCCGCTGTTATGGTGCCAGTTTTACTACCTTCCCATCGTTTGCCATCCTGCCCCTGGAGGCCATAAAATTCAGCCTAAGGTTATTCCTCCAGCCGTTGAAGGCCAAAAGCACTTCAAAGACCCGAAGATCACTGCTTTGTGAGGCAGCACAGCCAGCACTACTAGTTTCATGTGGTAGGTGAGGAAAGAGCAGTCTTGATGGGGGGCGGAGAGGTGGAAGTAGTGAATCTGCAATTGGTTTCACCCTCCGCATTTTCCATTATTCTCTGTAACAATGGGTTTTGAACAGGAAATAATGGAGAGAATCACAGCCCGAAACATTAATAAACATTTTGAAAGCGTTTGCCACATTTCAGGTGTCACATTTCAAAGTGCTTAAAAGTATTTAATAAAAGACAAAGACAGACATTTTTCGCTTCCGTTTTTGAAACAAGGCAGAACTTTACAAGGTTCCTTCCATCAGTGAACATCCGTCACCAAATAACAATTAAATGTTGATTGGCCCAGCAGCCTGTTCAAACACAGCTCGACCTGTACATCAGTGGGTAAATGGGTGATATGGAAGAATATTCCTGTCAGTATAAAACAGCCTAGTCTCTGATTCAGCACGAGTAATGTCATCGGAAATCTGCTGCAACTTTGGATAATGTTTTTTCATAATAATTTACCAAATCCGAATGTTTTCTCTCATATTTTTTATAATTCAATTAGGTGGCAAAAGGTAATGAAAAGTGTCATGTGAGAGTACCTTTAAGAAATGGGTGTTTATAAAAGGGTATATATATAAATATCTGTAGTGAGAGTACCTTTAAGAAATGGGTGTTTACTACTGAGGGCAGCATGGTAGCACAAATGTTTAGCACTGTGGCTTCACAGCGCCAGGGTCCCAGGTTCAATTCCCCGCTGGGTCACTGTGTGGATTTTGCACGTTCTCCCCGTGTCTGCGTGGGTTTCCTCCGGGTGCACCGGTTTCCTCCCACAGTCTAAAGACGTGCAGGTTAGGTGTATTGGCCATGATAAATTGCCCTTTGTGACCAAAAACGTTAGGAGGGGTTATTGGATTATGGGGATAGGGTGGAAGTGAGGGCTTAAGTGGGTCGGTGCAGACTCGATGGGCTGAATGCCCTCCTTCTGCACTGTATGTTCTATGTAGTGCAGTGATGTCAGAGAGTGGGTGGAGCTGGGCTGTCTGTCAGCTTTTTAACTTTCATTTCAGGTTGTTTGCTGCAGTGTGTGTTTTAGTTTCTTTTTCAGAGCTGGATAGCTGCAGTCATAGCCAGAAGGGGTATTAATCTCTCTCTGTAATCTAAAGAATATAAATCGATCCTTTGGTGATTTAAAACTAATAACTGCTCTCAGTAGAGACTTTAACCTGATGTGCTTCTTTTTAAAAATCTTTTTTAAGTCTTATGGATGTTAAAAGGACAGCTTACGGATTGCTTAGTGTTGTATTCTTTGGGGGTTGCATTTTAATTAATGGTTGCTAAGATGTTCACTGTATGTTTTAAAAAGGTTAACTTGAGTTCATAGAATAAACATTGCTTTGCTTTAAAAAATACTTTTCCATTTCTGCTGTACCACACCTGTAGAGTGGGCCGTGTGCTCCCCATAGCACAATCAATTAAAAGTTGTGGGTCAAGTGAACTCCATGATACACTTTGGGGATCTCTAAACCCTGGCCCATAACAAAAGGAGGTAATGAACCTGTTTCCTAGGAACCGCCCCCCCCCCCCCCCCCCCTTTGTATAGTCTCAGGATTTAGGTAGGGGTGGGATTATTGAGTAGGAAAGCTTTAATTTTACTGTTACTTTCTTCTTTATTGCTGTTGGCCTCAAATGGGAAATGTCTAGGTGGTGTATCTGCTGCCCCTATCCATCCCGATGGTAGAGGCCACAGGTTTGGAAGGTGCTGTCGAATGAGTCTTGCTAAATTTCTGCACTGCATCTTTTACATGGTACACACAGCTGCCACTGTGCTTCAGTGGTGTGGGGAGTGTATATTGATGGGGGTGGATGGGGTGCCAATCAGGCAAGCTGATTTGTCCTGGATGGTGTCTATCATACTGAGTGTTGTTGCAGCTGCACTCATCCAGGCAATGGAGAGTACTCCATCCTGACTTGTGCCTCTTAGATGGTGAACAGGCTTTGGAGAGTCTGGAGGTGAAATACTCGCTGCAGAATTCTCCTCCTCTGACTTGCTCTTGTAGCCACAGTATTTATATGGCTGGTTCTGTTCAGTTTCCGGTCAATACTAACTATTGGTTCAAGAGATGCACTGTTGGACTGGCCATTCATTGAAGTCCAAGGTGCCCTGTTGCACTCACCATGTCATTTGCAGCTCATACTTCCAGCAAATGGGGGCACAAAAAATTTTGGGCTAAAGGATGTCAAATAATGTAACTAATCACACACGGTGTGAAATGCCCCACACCAGCAAACAATGGATCGATGTGCAGTTTTTACGACAAACTCTCATTGTCAAAGTGCCAAAAGCAACTAAAACTGTTCATCACCATTAATTGAAACAAGGATACTGCTAAACTCAAACTAAAAAGCAATTAAATGCATTTAGAATATTCATTTTATGAGGAATTAGTTGCACCACATTTACACTTCTTGTGAAATCCGATGGTTGTGAATGTCTCCTCTTTCTTTTTTCCAAAGTTTGATCTACACTTTTTCCGATTGTCTCATCTCGCTTAACAACATTGGCTCCCTTACTGTGCTATGACTCCATGGGAGTGCTCACCCAACAGTACATCATCCAAGACAGCGTTACTAATGTGTGAGCTGTGACAATGAGAGTCAGCAGGCTACCCAAATGTGGAGGAAATCACGGCTGAGTCTGACTAGGGAATTGTTGTGCAGAGATTAGGGGCATGCAGGAACTCTGGCTGATTGCTTTCTCTCTGTACCTCAGAGAAGTTGCGGCCACTTATAACAGCCATGTCATTATCAGAATTGAGATCAACTAACATCGGCCAGGGATCAAACTCATTACTTTAATTCTGTACCTGGCACAAAATGGAGACTTCAACCCCGAGCATTATTTTTGCTCTACCAAGTTTTAAGTGATGACAAAAGGTGACACAATGTGAATCCCCAAATAGTTCAAGCACTGTTTAATGTATCTCAAGATACAAACCTGGTACTGCCACAGCCTGGAAAATTCAGCTTATTTTCAGTAGCAATGCATCTTTTAAGATGCAAGCAGCAAGCAACATGTTAAAGGCAGTATATCAGTCTTCATGCTGATTGTACTCTGCAGTCATGTCACCATATCAAATGGTCCAACCATATTGAAAACAATCATTAGAGTATGAGATGACCATTTAAATGCTTAATGTGGCACTGATTTAATATTGTGTATTTTTTAAATGTCCATTTTTAAATACATGGATGATAGCAACCACACTGTCACCCGTACAAATAAATTGTGAGATGCACTAACATAGATAATAAAATCTTTTGCTGTAAAGAAAATTTTCCTTCCATCCTCTGCTCATTAATGTCACTCACACAACTCAAAGAGGCATTGTATGACTACTCCAAAGATGTTTGTGGCTAAATTGTTTGAAATGATGATGTCTCCATTACCGTGTTCAAAGTCGACTCGTACTTCCTTCTTTCGTATGCCCACATCAAAGGTAATTTTGGTGGACAAAGTGCCTTTAGAAAAATAAGTGGCAATCTCTTGTCTTGATTATTTTAGGCCTACCATTCACGTTAAGCCCTTCTTTTGTTCGGACATGCGTGGCTATCTGTGGCAGGTTAGAGCTTGGGAGAAGCACAGCATCTCATGGAAAACCTTTGACTGCAATGCCATAGAACGGAAACACTGAAATGATTGTTCAAAAGATCCACAAGCATAATGTTACCCTGGAGAGGACCAGAATGATTCTGTACAAGCCCAATGCGAACACTGGCCTATTTGCTCAAAGTTCTAGGTTTCATTTTTTTGTTTTACCATTGGTTCCAGTCATTACAACGATGTCTCCAAGTAACTAAGTTCACGGTGAAGAACTTTGAAAAGGTTTTGACAGTTTGGGTGGACTCTTCCTATCCCGCCAGCAGCGAGAAGCTTAATTTGGCATAAGGCCAAAAACCTGTTTCCTGATTTGGCGGGGGGGGGGATGAACTTTTACAAATATGTTCTCGGGACTTTGAAGGTGGGTCAAGCTTCCCGACGAAGAGTGTTGGGAAGCCCTTTTCCATCCAACCGCACATCATGCATGCTCATTGAAAGGCCAGCTCACCAGAATTAAGTTCCCCTTCCAAATTAAGTGCCCTGTCAGTCAGAAATTAGGACGTTCACATTTACGATTGCATATAAGTGACATGAACCTGGTTTGGCAGACGTCTTCCATGTCTTTGAAGTGAGTTGCTCCTGCTTTGTTTTCCTGGGGACCACTCACAAATGTCAACCTCTCAATAGAGGTCAGGTGCTGGTGAGCCAAGCTGTGAGGAGGCTTCTCAGCCTTTTGGCTCAGATCAAGCCCAAGATCAGGTTCAATGCCTTTTCTTGTCCACTTGGACCTTGTCAGTCTCCCATGAATTGGATTCAATTTGAATTTGAATTGAATTTTGGAGGAAGTAATGGGGTGGCTTAAGGACTATGTTCAAAGTTAGTGGGGGACCGTAAGGGGTAACAGAGGGGAGAGGAATGATTATATTGGTTGGGTTCAGGATGATAGGGTAGGTTTGTGATAATTTTTTTTTTTAAATAATTTTTATTCAAATTTTCCAACAGCAAATTTTATCCCAACAAATAAAAAAGAAAAATGAAAAAACATAAACACCTCCCCCCAATACAAAGCAATAAATTAACAACAAGAAAAGGTAATAAACATAGAATCATAGAAACGTAAGAAACCCCCCCCCCCGCCGGGTTGCTGCTGAGATTGACCGCCCTCTAACACTCCGCCAGGAAATCAAGAAAGGGCTGCCACCGCCGAAAGAACCCTTGCACCGACCCCCTCAGGGCAAACTTGACCCTCTCCAGTTTAATGAACCCAGCCATGTCACTGATCCAGGATTCCGGGCTCGGGGGCCTCGCGTCCCTCCACTGTAAAAGGATTCTGCGCCGGGCTACTAGGGACGCAAAGGCTAGGATACCGGCCTCTCTCGCCTCCTGCACTCCGAAGCCACCCCAAAAATAGCGAGCCCCCAGCCCGGTTCCACCCTGGAACCAACCACCCTGGACAAGGTCCCCGCCACCCCCTTCCAGAAACCCTCCAGCGCCGGACAAGCCCAGAACATGTGGGTGTGATTCGCTGGGCTTTCCGAACACTTCCCACACCTTCCTCACCCCCAAAGAACCGGCACAGCCTGGTCCCAGTCATATGCGCCCTGTGCAGCACCTTCCGCTGAATTCAACTCAGCCGTGCGCAAGAAGAGGAAGAATTCACCCTCCGCAGGGCGTCCGCCCACGACCCCTCGTCAATCGCCTCCCCCAGCTCCTCCTCCCACTTCGCTTTCAGCTCCTCCACCGAGGCCTTCTCCTCCTCCTGCATCACCTGATAAATTGCCGAGATCCTGCCCTCGCCGACCCACGTCCCCGAGAGCACCCTATCCTGAACCCCCCTTGGCGGCAATAGCGGAAACCCTGCCACCTGCCGCCTAACAAACGTCCTAATCTGCATACACCTGAAGGTATTCCCTGGGGGGAGACCCCACTTCCCCTCCAACTCCTCTAGGGTCGCAAACTTCCCGTCGAGGACGAGGTCCCCCATCCGCCTGATACCAGCCCTGTGCCAACTCATAAACCCTCCATCTATCCTCCCTGGTACAAACCGGTGGTTCCCCGTATCGGGGACCAAACCGAGGCTTTCACATCCCCCCTATGTCGCCTCCACTGACCCCAGATTTTGAGGGTAGCCACCACTACTGGACTCGTAGAGCACCTTGCCGGGGGGAGTGGCAGTGGGGCTGTCACCAGTGCCTCCAAACTCGTGCCCACACAGGACGCTGCCTCCATCCTCTTCCATGCGGCTCCCTCCCCTCCATCACCCACCTACGAATCATTGCCACATTCACGGCCCAGTAATACCCACACAGGTTGGGCAACACCAGTCCACCCACCTCCCTGCCTCGCTCCAAGAATACCCTCCTCACTCTCGGGGTCTTCTGCGCCCACACGATCCCAAAAATTCTCCTATTAACCCTCCTAAAGAAAGCCTTTGGAATCATGATGGGTAAACACTGGAAGAGAAACAAAAACCTCGGGAGCACCGTCATCTTAACCGACTGGACCCTGCCCGCTAGGGAGAGTAGCAACACATCCCACCTCCTAAACTCCTCCTCCATCTGCTCCACCAGCCTCGTAAAGTTTAACCTATGCAGGGCCCCCCAGCTCCTGGCTATCTGGACTCCCAAATATCTAAAGCTCCTCTCTGCCCTCTTCAACGGAAGCTACCCTATCTCTTTCTCCTGGTCCCCCACATGCACCACAAACAGCTCACTCTTCCCCACATTGAGCTTATAGCCAGAGAAGTCACCGAACTCCCCCAGGATCCTCATCACCTCTGGCATCCCCCCCGCCGGATCTGCAATGTACAGCAGTAAATCGTCCGCGTACAACGACAGCCGGTGCTCTCCCCCCCCCGCACAATCCCTCTCCAGTTCCTCGATTCCCTCAGTGCCATGGCCAGGGGTTCGATCGCCAACGCGAAGAGCAGGGGAGACAAGGGCACCCCTGCCTCGTCCCCCGGGACAGCCGAAAGTCCTCCGACCTCCTCCCATTCGTCACTACGCTCGCCACCGGAGCACCATACAACAGCCTCAGCCAACTAATGAATCCCTCACCAAACCCAAATCTCCT